>NC_141625.1:37650697-37978197 GCF_047967505.1 Dipteris shenzhenensis
AAAGGATGGATTTGTGTATGTGCACACGCATGTGTGCTTATGCATGCACACATGCATATGATGTGTGTCCTTAACTTTGCACACGTTTTCATATGAAAGTGAGCCAACAATATTTGTTTCTAGATAGTATGCTAAAATACCATGCATTCCATATCATCTTTCATCATGATTTCAGATTTATGTCTTTAGCATATCATCAACTCAACATCATTCCCTTCATCACATACTCACCTTCATAAATAATATGTTAGAACTTTGTGGCTACATATCATGATGCCAAAAAATAGAATATCCAGCCCACTTTTATAATACTTCTTGCCTATATTATGTACATCTTCCTTGATGGATGTTTGTAAGGGTATCTGTAAGTAATAATAGAATCAATTTTCTCCTTTTTGCTTTAAATAAAGCTCTAATTAACCAAAGCAATACTTTAAGTACTAAGTAATAATTCTCATACATAGAGATGTAATAAATATTGATCTATTAGTTTCTTGACATCTAGAATCAAACAATTATTTTCTCAAATAAGAAATCCTAGGAGCTCAACCTTTATGAATACTTTTTCTACATTTCAAGCTTTGATTTAAATACCCTTTTTGTACTAGATTTTTCCTCATAAACCTATATAACTTTTATAGATTTAAAATTTTATAGACCCTTATTTCTATTTCAAAATTCAAATCTCCTATTTCATAAACACTTTCATATGAATTTTTATATGCTATCTTAAAAATTACCTGAAGACACAATTTCTTGAATTTTAAACATTATATTAGTTCTCTTGTGCCAGGCTTATCTTTTGTGTGTGTATATCATCTCAAAAGATACTATAGAATAAAATGAAACATTATGAAAAACACCCTTACTTTATCAAATTATGATGGTGAATGAGAGATTCAACAAACATTAAGGGAGAATTGGGGTCTCCAAAGGGCCCCCAATTAGTGTTTCCTTAAGGTGGCATGTGCATAATAAATGCCAAAGGAAATAGGTGGTTTCAATTGGAAAAACCATGGTTTGTGTTGAAAGAAAACCATGGATTTTGAGGAGAAAACCACCAAGTTGGGGGAGGAAGAAGCATGTGCTTCCACGTGTCCTTGAGCACCAAAAATTTGAAATTTGCCC
Source organism: Dipteris shenzhenensis (assembly GCF_047967505.1). Taxonomy (NCBI): domain Eukaryota; kingdom Viridiplantae; phylum Streptophyta; class Polypodiopsida; order Gleicheniales; family Dipteridaceae; genus Dipteris; species Dipteris shenzhenensis. The sequence continues at coordinate 37,651,826 of NC_141625.1, forward strand.
CTACAAAGGTCCAAAAAAGATATTTAATGCATGGCAAGTGGCCTTGCAAGTGGGAGGAGGGAGGAAATCCCATGAGAGTGACATGTGGCACTTAGCTTCCCAAAGTAAGGACCAAAACAGTGAGTAGCCCCATGCGACTGCCACATGGCACAACCCGTTGCCACCCGCCCAAGATGCCTACCAAAAATTTAATACGCGACTGGCATGCCTGTAGGGAATGGAACCCATAACCTCCTGTACATCATTCAAGAGCCTTGACCACTAGGCCACCAAGCCAATGTTGACACTTCTCCCTACCACGTGAGATATAAAATAGCCCTGCTTCTTCATTTGGTGGATCCTTAAGCATAAATGCAAGGCAAAACCATGTATAGTCTTCTAAAACCACCTTGTCATCCTTTATGACCCTTACACATAGGATTGTATTAGGGAGACTAATCTTTTCCTAATCCATTCCTTACAAGGCCCTTTCAAGACCCCAAATCTCCCCTAATGATTAAATAATCACATAAAAATAAATTATATAAGTCTCCTTGTAGGGCATGTTTGATATAGTCAAATGTATGCAAACAGATGCATCTATCCTTTTAACAATAGAACTGCACAAATTTTCAACAATTGTAGTTAAATAATCTCTTTAATAAAATTTAATTTTATTTAGCAAATGTCTATGGATGTAGGTTGGTATTTTCTTGCACTACATGGGAACATGTGGAGGTGGACTTGCACTTTCTTTTATTGTTTGTTGGCCAATCGCATTGGCAGTGGTTACACTTATTCCAGTACTCACAACTATCGGTACATTGTATGGATACACTTATAAAAAATATTTATTGAAGTACTCTACAGCAATATCCCAATCAACTCTGATCGCTAAAGAGGTTAGTAAGTTTCAATGATTTTTTATATTGTTACATATCTTGGAAATTAGAATAACATAACAAAGAATCTCTTTTTTTAACATATAATGCCCCTTGAATGATGGTTTTACTATATTATGCATTAATACCCATTGGACCTTTAGTTAGCATAAAATGGGCAAGGAGGGCTAGAGAGGTATGATCTCTTTAAAGAATCCAATATGGCATAGATTTACTAGGTATAAATATTCCTAGTATAAATTGGTAAACTCACACAATGGAGAAATTCTGATTCGGAATGATGGCAAACAAAGTTATTAAACCATGTCATTTCCTTATACCAACAATGAGAAACGCATCTTATGATCTATAACACACAAAAAAAACATCCACATGAACAATTATCTTTTATATTGATCAGGTAGATATCTAGTGTCTCCAAAATAGTGTCCATAGTAAAGATTTTGTTTTTTTCCCTTTTTTCTTCCAAAAAGTGTACATATAAATCAACTCCAAGACAAATGATAAAGTTTTTCCATGTTACCTTGCAATATGAATAGACTTATGTTGGATAAAAATGTCATTATCTTCTCTATCATATCAAGCTGCAATTCTTTAGGAGTGTATATGTATGTGTATCTTGCAATGTAACATGTCTTACAATGTCTTGTCATGTCAAGCTATACTACTTTTGGAAAGTACATGTATGTATGTACATTCACACCTATGTATTTAAAAGGTATATGTGTGTGTGTGTGTGTGTGTGTGTGTGTGTGTGTGTGTGTAGACTTCAGGACTAGCAGCTTCAGCTTATTGGTCTAGGATTATTTCCTCTCTCTCTCTCTCCATCTTTTGACCTCAATCAAAGTGTACCGTCTTCTTTTACCTCCTCCATGGATTGACACTCATGCAAATGCAATTTGGAATTTGCATAAATCCCTGCCATGGTGGAAAGCAAAGCTTAAAGTACTCTGGAAACTCAAACTGCCTCTTAAGCAAAGGCTTTTCTTTTGGAGATGCATGCTTGGAATTCTTCCTTTGGGCAGCATTAGTTAGAGCCGCATTGCATCAGCTTCTTGTCCCAGATGCTCTCATGCCCATGAGACAGTTCAACATTTTCTATGGTTCTGTCCTCACTCTAAGATTTTGTTGGACAAAATTTCAAGTTTTCTAACTCGAATTTCAGCTCATAGGTTTGGCAAGTTCTTTGGATGTTTGGCATGCCGGTCTATCTAAGTTCTCTCTCTTTCTTCATTGGGTGAGATTCTGGGCTTTGTCGATGCTTTGGCACCAACATAATCAGGCTTATCTGGCTATTTATTTCCCTTGGCCTTATGAGTTTTTTCGAGCCTCGCTTAGTCAATCCCTCTATGATGCCAGCCACGAGGGAGATTTGGATCACTCTTCTCTTGAGTTGTTTTGCTATTGCTTTTTCTCTTTATGAGACTAGACTTCACTCTCAAGTTATGCTCATTGTAAATTGATTTTCATATAATATACAAGTTCATATTCTCACCCCAAAAAAAAGTGTGCGCATGCGTGTGTGTGTGTTTTTTTTTTAAGGTTTCCCACACAGTAATATATAGTATTATAAAAATGTGTGTGTGTGTGCGTGCGCGTGCATGTGCACATGCGTGTACGTGTGCATGTGCGTTCATGGACACACACGCATGCATGGGCATGTGCACCACAACATGCACGTGTGCACATGTGTGTATGTAGACATACATATATATGGCTAGAACTCAATGGTCTTTACAATGTAAGTTCTTGCATTGATACCATGTATCAATTGTAAGGATTTCTTGGAACAGCATGAATGAGGTAACCATTGAAAGATCGTAAATATATACATGCATACATACGTAGGTGTGTGTGCATGCGTGCACGCGCATGTGAGTAGATGGAGGTAGAGCTTTGATATGGCAACTTCAACTACAAGGCCCTTTAGGGCTCAAACAACTTGCTATGCCACACTCCCAAGTTATCCCTAGTAAGCCTTGCAGGGTACCCCTAGCCAATCTACCACCTCTACCAAGCCTGCCTTTCAATCATGACCGCTCTCTAGATCGCCTTCAGATCCCAACAACCTCATCCAAGCTGCTTTATAATCGAGACCCCTATCTAGTTCTCCTACAGATGCCATGCCAAGGTTCTCTCTCAAACCATGGTTCAGTTCACATGAGGATAGCCTTTTGGGGTCCTTCCTTGTCGTGCAATCCCTGTGGACAGCAAGTCCACTTGCATTCTCTTCCCTTCTTTGTTTTTTGTCGCCATGCAGGCATTCTTTACCTGATGCCCGCTTTGTGTGAGTGTGGTGTGTATTTAGGGGGCATATCTTGGATACTTTTTGAACAGTGTGTGCCTTACATCACCATCTATGTAATCAACTTGTTTCCTCACCTTTTGCTCTTTTTATAAGCCCTTTCTTCCCCAATTGTAAAGTCTGCAACAGCCACTATCTTATGTGCTTTCTCTTTGCTCTTATGTGCTTGCTATTAGTTGCTTTTTTAGATATCTTGTTCATTAGAGCTTATCCTTTGGGCCTTCCAAACTGTGTGTATATAGTAGTGGTTGAGGTCAACATGGCTACCACTCAGATAGACAAGACCTATACTTAGGAACGAGCATCTTAGAGCAAAAAGCAAAGATATCCAATGGGCCAAGATGGCCTTGTTCATGCCTCAAATGAGGCATAGCTAGTTTTTGAGGATATGCATAAGGGGCTTCAAAGATACTAGGAAAGATTGGAAAGACCCTACCCCTACAATGGGCATAATTGTGGAAGTTGATGAAATCATTGATGCGGTTAGGAGATATGCCAAGAATGATGTTATTATCTTTTTCGTATGTTGTATGCATATTGCAGTGAATGTGGAAAAATAATTATTGGGAGGAGGATGCTTTGTGCAAAAAGTGCATTATGCGGTCAAGGGTTTTTTTTTACAATTATGGTACATGAGCAGCATAAACAAATGCTACTAGAACACTCTCCTTTTGATTATGCAAATGGTACAATTGCTCATATGGGTTGAGGTTGTGGATTTCCCTGAATGCTTGGAGAAATTATAGCATCATTGGGCAAGGTGGTGTACCCACCCCGTCAAAATAGATTCCACTTATTGTGGGACACAGATGTCCCAATGCTAGAACCTTATTCTATTATTGTCAATAATGTTTCAATGGACAATGCATTCTATAAGCTTAAATGGTGCGTGTTTTGAATGCCAAAAACTCACAATGTCCCCTGGCTTTATCTTTGCTTGCCAAAGATGCATGGGGGACTAAATATTCTAAATATCATACGGATGTTCTAACTCGTAAGGGGACTATGTTGTGTCAATTCATACAAGGTGATCAGCCTTGGGTGTACATAATATGACATTTGCTTTTACATTTGTTTATTGCAACATTTGGTCACTTGCAGCTTACTCAACGGGATTTTCTCCTAGGTCACATTGATGGCAGAATTAAGGATGCCCTTTTGTCACTCACTCGCTTTTTAACTGGAAGCACACACTCTCTCGTATTAAATGGAATGGCCAAAGATTCTCTTGCTGGAAACTCTTTGCATGTTGAATGCCTTCATTGGTCAAAGGTGTTTGCACATCCATTGGCAATACAAGAGCCCACTATTTGTACTTTATTTGGTCCAAGTTGTGGGTGATGTGCTTGATAATGCTGGTATGGTATCTTTTCCTGTAGCAATCAGACAGTTTGACTTGGGACAACATTATAGACACCTATTGCACTTATTGTCACAAATGCTTCATGACTTTCTGCCAGTGCCTGATCTTGAGATAATGTATCGCCTCACAGACTAGGCTCTTCACTCAGATGATCATGCTTGTCAACCGTCGTCGTTAGTTGATGTCTCTTGCATCATTATATAGGGTTCCATTGCCTCCTCCATGGATTTCTATTCATGCAAATCGCATCTGGTCCATCACCCATGCTTCTCGATGGTGGAGGAAAAGGTTGTAGCGAATTCGGGCTTGCAAACTCTCTCTTCATCAATTGATTTTCTTATCGCATGTTATGCTTGGGGTTCTTCCATTTGGACAACTATTGGCTTGCCAACATATTGCTCCTACCAATTGTCGACGGTGTCTATCCTACGGGAGTCTATGCCTCATCTATTTTGGCATTGCCTTAAATCTCATGATTTCTTGTTTTTTCTACAGCAGCATCTTCAAGCCTGTTTCCCCACTGCTAGCTTTGGCAACCTATTCTGGCTTTTTGGGGTTTATCCTGTCAGGCAAGGGTATGATCTTTTCTTTCATTGGGTTCGTTATTGGGCACTACGGACTCTGTCGAAGGACAAAAACCGTAAGGTCTTTAGTGACCCGTCCCTAAGTATCACTTCTTTCTGGCATCTCTACGACAATCCTTCTTTGACTACTTGCATGCGCAAGATCTTCATTATCTTGCTTCCTTGCCATATAATTTTTAATGATGTAGCTGCATGTCCCTTGCTTGGGGACTGTTTGTTATAATATAGTTTTCACCAAGATAGATAGATAGATAGATAGAGACAGAGAGAGAGAGAGAGAGAGATCTTCCTCAGGCCTATTTGGAAGTCTTATTAGTGTTTCAAGTTTTTAGTAGTTCCACCACTCTGGGACAGCTATGAATGTACATTCTTCTTAATGACCAGTCTTTTTACCCACAAAAAAAGTGTGTATAGAGAGAGAGAGAGAGAGAGAGATGGACGGACAGACAGAACATAAATCACTGTTTAGAGCTATCCCAAGTGTAAGATTCTTTTAAATTTTACTGCTCAATCTTTTGTCTGTTTTAAATGATATGTTCACATAGGATTGCACTATTTTTTCAGTTTGTCTACATAGCATATAAAGTTCAAGAATGTTTCTATTGTTAGCATGGCATTGAGTTATTCAAAAGCACCTTGATATTTTGTAAATCAATATGTAAATGAGGGCACCTTTTCAATTCAGGCCATATCCCAAGTGCGTACTGTTTATTCCTCTACTGGGGAAGGCAAAGCTGTATTTTCTTTTACAAAAGATTTGCAACAGGCAATGAGACTTGGCAAGATGGCTGGATTGACAAAAGGTGTTGGTTTGGGTGCAATACTCGGAGTAATCAACCTTTTATGGGCAGTAGCAGTATGGTTTGGTGGATTTCTTATAAAAAAGAATCGATATGATGGTGGAAAGATCATTGCAGCGGTTTTTTCTGTGGTCCTTGCTGGAATGTAAGTTGAGTTTCATACCTGTCCATCCCCTGATAGCTTTGTCTGAAACTTGTAACGGATTTAAAGAATGCTTTGGCAAAAGAAATGTATGCAAATTGGAAAAAATCAAACGAGGAGTTGGTACCTGGGAAGCATTTCAATAGTTTCTCAAACTGAAAAAACGGACCAACTCGTGAGAAGACTAGATTCGTGCAAGCTGCTGCTCCCCGCTCCTCCTGCTGCCCTTCCTGCTCCCCTCCTTGCTGCCCCCTCCCTCCCCTCCTTGCTGCCTCCTCCCTCCCCTCCCCCCTACCTGCTGCTCCCCCCCACCTCCCCTCCCTCTCTCCCCTTCCCTATACCCCGCGCTGCTGCCAGCCCCTCCCCCGCGCAGTGCTGCAGCCCCTCCCCCCCACGCTGTTGCCCGCACAGCCCCCCCCCCCCGCTTGTACTCTGTTCCCAGAAGAAGAAGTGCCACCTGCACAGCCCCCCGCGCTGTTTCTTCGCTCCCCCCCCCCCCTCTCCTCCACTCCTCTCCTCTACCTTCCCCTCCTCCTCTCCTCCTCCTGCCCCCTTCCCTTCTCCTCTCCCTCTTGCTGCCCTCCCTTTCTCCTTTCTGACGACTCCCCCTCATTCATTCTCCCTCCTTGCTCAATCTTCTCTCTCCCTCCCTCCTTTCACCCTCTCCCTTCATCAGGTGTACCCCCTATTTTTTGGGGGTCTCCTGGGCTTCAGGAAAGCGGACGGAGTTTCTTTGTGTTTGAGTCGGCATTGACGAATGGGTACCCATTCAGTCACTCCCTTACCGCATAGTCACTTTCTCAAAATACGAGCTGCAGCAGTTGCAAAAGGATTTGGAGCATGAGTGTTCCATGACTCTCTTCGCACGCATCTTTGGCTCCCACCCCTCCAGATCACAGGCTAGAGATTGGATGCTTGCGGCGCTTCCTCGGGAGCTCGCTCCCCACCTTAAAGGTGTACGTTTGTTGGGACGAGGTTTCTTTCAGGAGTGCCTAGATTCCCCGAACGTCATGAGAGACTTGCTACAAACTGGGTTTCTCTTTCTAGGCTACAGGAGGATTTTTTTGTTTCCCTTTCAATTGGGCCTTGACCCAGTTGAAGAGGACAAGCACGGAGTTTCCGTCTTCATCAGGTTCCCTGGTCTACCTTCAGTTTATCACCGGCTTCTTTCAGTTATTGGCGAGAGGTTTGGTGTGGTAGCAGAGATCCCCCCTCTTCCTGGTGAGCCTTCGTCGGCTGCTGAGGCGGTCAAGATGGATGGGGTACCCAGGGTTAGGGTCATTGTCTAAGACCCTAACATTTCAGATGACCACATCATGCTATAGCGACCCAATGGGTCATTCTTTCGCCAGAGATTTGAGGTTGCAGGTCGTCAGGACCAATGCAGATCTGCAGATCCTCCGGGCACTTCGCCAAAGATTGCCCAAAGAAGAAGAAGAGGCCAAAAAAGCAACCAGCTCGTACTAGGTTACGACAGAGATCAAGAGAAGGACCTAGCGCTCCACAGGCACCGCCGCCTTAGGTAGATGCCCCCCCTCCTCCTAGGGCTACCCGAGTCCCTCCTGGACACCGCACTAGCTCTGGCCCCCGGTCGCGAATAACCACGCAGATCGCTGAGAGTAATTAAGACACATATGTTTGGGTCCCATTTGAGGCCTCCGTGCATCTGAATGTCCAAATTTACCATGTGATAGTATTGGTAATGATCTCCTAAGCCGAGTCTATGGAGGGGCTTAATGTCTGGTCCCATTCTCTCATGAAAGCTTCTTTCTTGGCCTTGGCTGCACGGGATGAGCCTTGACTCTGTTCCAAGTGGCCATGAGGGTGTGTATAATAACCACGCAGATCGCTGAGAGTGATTAAGACACATACGTTTGGGTCCCATCTGAGACCTCCGTGCATCTGAATCTCCAAATTTACCATGTGATAGTATTGGTAATGATCTCCTAAGCCGAGTCTACGGAGGGGCTTAATGTCTGGGCAAGGAAATTGGCATTGAATCCAGAGTGATAAGTTGGGAGTCTCCCCTAACAATGAGAGTGGCCCTGTCCAAATCCGCTCTCTCATAGAAGATCTGCGGACGAGGCTGAGTGAGCCAGGCCATAGATCCCCAAATGACGTAACAGTTTCCTCTCCTCATCCTGCCAAACAAGTGTGCAATGCCCTACCAGATCCTCTGGGCCTCTCTGCGCTGCCAAATGCAATGCTATGGGGCATCTTGGGCAAGTAGGGTCAGCTCCAAAGGTCTGTCTCCAAATGTTGATGGCAGTCCACTGTACTGGAAGAGCTAGAAGAACAGGGAAATCTCTCTTTTTCAGTAGGATCTCTGCAGGGTCAAGGTGATGCCAAAGGACTCCCAATGTGCTCTCTGAGTTGGCCTAGAGCTGGCCTTGCCTGGCATCACTGATCTAACACCTTCCACCCAGCGAACAGCCTAATGTTCATGCTCTTCCTTCCACATTGGAATACCAACTGCAAAGAAGAAAGAATAAATATAAAAGTGAATTTATCTTTCTTAGATAGTAGTAGTATCGTACCATAGAAAACCATAAAAGTTCTGATGACTGCCAAGTCAGACCTTTAGCAATCTTGCTCCAATTAGAGTTGTTGCACTACCCAAGGAGCACGGTTTCCTAATCATAGGGATGTAAAGTGGAACCTTGTAATGGAACACTATTCTGCAATGTTTTTGTTAACGAGCAGGATGGTCCCCCGTTCCTTGCATTTTCATTTGATTTCATTTTCTAGAGTATTCGCATTTCACATACTAGCATTATTTAATTATTGCATTTGTTCATACAACTTCTGTTGACATTTGTGAAGGCTTAAAGATGAAGGCTTGAAGATGAAATTGAAAATTCGAGGATCTCTGATACGTTTATATCTTTAGCCCATGATTTTGGGTTCCTATTCCCCCTTCTCAAAAGGGTCAGCTCCCTAAACTGACATTCTTAGAATAGGAAATATGAGGCATATCAAGGAGCTCAAATCGGCTAGAAACAGATGGGTGTTAATCTTGTCTGAGGTTCGTTGACTGCAACTCGGTGTTGGTAAAGTATGGCCCTAAAGCCTAGGATTTGAGGAACCATCTTCATCCATAGTGCCAACTCAAAATCACACGTGCATTCCAACCAACAAGAGGTTTGAGGAAAGGTATGCTTCAGTTTTCGAGAAAATAGCAACTCCAATAGGTATGCAACTCTGGACAAGATCATTTAGGGCCTGAATACTTGTGACTGACCATGAAAAATCATGCGCACACACAAATGCATCTATTCTCTCTCATTGAAGTGCAACCATCTCGTATCGTTATCAACACACTTCTTATGCCTCACTTGAGCAACCTGCATAGATTCCCTAGATCGACTCTTGTTTGCTGTTTTTAACATCCAATGGCGTGGTTCAATCCATATTGTTAACTGTTTATTTCCTCGAGTAGGCTCATCCCAATGGATAAAAGCATGGTGCTATTGTGGAAAAACTTTGGAGGTCCATGTTAAATTCATAAGGCCTCTATAAGTCATTGCAAAAGTATCGTGATACATTTCCACCCATTCATTCACCCTCTCACACTGTCCACCTATCTAAGGGTGGTACGGGTATAGGGATGGAAGCCCATTGTGCTTAAACACTTTATTAATAAATTGCTAGGCTGTTCGGACGCTGACGATTATGTCTTTTACAAATCCTCCCAATAAATGGTATTATGTGAGTATGTCCATACAAATGAGTCAATTTTGATCCCATTGTAGCCAATATTGTACCCAAGAGAACCAACCTCCATTGCCAACTGATGCAATGTCAAAAGAAGCGTATCTTCCCACATGCACGATATGCTCTTGCTTCTTGAAAATGAAAATGCAATCAAAGAAAGCCACTGAAAAGAAAAACGAGGGGTCGTAGTACCTTATCTATGAATGACTAAAATGTGGTAGGTACATTGTCCAATCCAAAGGGCATGACTTTAAAGTTTGAATTTATGCCAACCACTCAATGCAAAAGTTGTCTTATATTGACTCTCCTGATCAATATCTAAGCATGTCCTTAACTTGGAGCTCATCCAACGTCACCCTTATGGGCATCTAATTGAACATCCTTATCCTATGTGCTCAACTCTATAGCAAGTGTAGGAGGGTTCTTAATAGACTTCTAAGTATTACAAGAGTTTTTGCAAAGGTCGGCCTTCAAAGACTTTCAACACTTTCACGGGTCAAGGAATCTTCTTCTTGTATAATCTTGTTTATTGTGGCTCTATGTCTATTTTAAAGCTACATTAGGTAGTGAACCGGAACCCTGAGAAGCATACTGAAAAGGATTAGCTTCTTATAGCATGCTAAAGGATGGCCACTTATTGCATTAATTTTCCAATATGATACCATTGGTCTTCTTGGAAAGAAACTAAGCTCATTCAACAAATCATCACATCTTGGAATCAGAAACCTTTTCAACCATGGCCTTATTTATATCCCTATGTTAAATGCACATATTCAAACTAATATACTGCCCATTTAGATAGAGGGAAGTCAAAATAATAGAGAGTATCAAGGATTATACCAAATATGATGGATGCAGAGGTGTGACCTAGTAAAAAGGAGTTGTATTAAGAATGTAAAGAACGAAGTATGAACTAACATGCAAGGCAAATAGTCTAGTGGAATACTTATGCAGTCTTGGGTTCAATTTTCGCTTACCATTTTTAAGCGTACATCTTGAAATGTCCAGGGATACTGGAACTCCTATTTCCCACTCAACTAAGTGGGAACTGGATTGGATTTACGAAATGGAGCTCCCTATGGAGTAAACATGGGTTGTGTATAGCTATGTCAACGATGGGAGGTGAAAACCTATGGTGAAACTTAATACCCAAGGTTCTCTTTGAACATGTTTAATCATAAAGATGATAAGCACTATGGATCCTCCAATGTACAAAGCACCATAGATGGAAAATATCCTTTTTAAACCCGAACTACGGCTTTCTACAAAATACCAGAGGATCATCATGAGTCTCATATAAAAGAAAGAGACACCATAGTTTGCATTTACTTTTTGCAATCTTAGTGCACCAATCCATTCATTGCTCAAGCCCATTCATTTGTAGAATGTCCAATAACCTTACCTTGTGCACTCTATATTAATGGCGTGCATCCTCACAATGCCTATAATTTCAACTCAGTGACCATGTTTCTTCAAGTACTTGTATCGTTTGCCTAGACACATCTATTGCTCGAAACCCATCTTAGAACCATTACATAGCTTTTCATTAATCTATCAAGAAAATAACCTAGGGAAAACTATTCGTGGCATTCATTCCTTTGATACTTTTAACTTATAACCAGGTCCACAAAAGCCGACATTTCATATTCCTTGTAATCCTATGCGCACTTATCAACAGATTAGTGAAACAGGCCCTCTTACTTTGATTCTTGCCTTTCAAGCCTACACATGCATGAAGTTGATGTTATAAAGCAAAGTCTTTTGTAAAGGAGCCTACACATGCATGAAGTTGATGTTATAAAGCAAAGCCTTTTGTAGGAGCAGAGCCTGAAGATGAGATAGAGAGTGAAGTGTTGGCTGCCATCTTCTTTATAATGTTCTGAAACTGGGTGAATACAATACATTAGACATGAAAGCTACAGCTTGTAACATAAACAAATGTCCACTACCACTGGCAAAGTAACATCCCAATTTAATTATCTTGAACGTGTGACACAGATTGTGAAGCTTTGTGAGACGTACAAACAAAGCGATTTATCCATTAATATGCCAAGTTCATATCAACTCCCCCATAGGTGAATGGCTGGCTTTGCCATGATGAAGGTTAGCAGTAAAGAGTAGAGATATTCCTTGAACTATTATATGTTCAAAGAGAGGATAGGCTGATGTTCTGCTAAGGATTGAGATCCTCTCTAGCATTGGATCACCCTGCTTGACACATAGTTGCAAGTTCAATACTATTTTGTACTCTAGTCCCCCTTAGTCTAGTAAATAACTCTGCATAGCAACACACCTCTTAAGATAGAAAGAGTTAAACGCAATATCAGCATGTGTGTGTGTGTGTGTGTTTTTTTCTTGTGGCGAGTTTTGTTGGGAGTTTTCCCGTCTAGGCAGCTTATGGCACGCAGACATATTGCTCCTGCTGTTTGTCAGCGATGTCATGCTCCGTGGGACTCTGTGCTTCATCTCCTCTGCCTTTATCCGCATACTCGTGATTTGCTAGGTATCATTGGACAGTATCTGAGAGCTCGTTTTCCAAATGTTTCTTTTAGAAATTTATTTTGGCTCTTTGGCATTCATCCACGGCGACCGGGTTTGATTTGGCTTTTACTAGGGTTAGATCCTAGGCGCTCTGGACTCTATGGATAGATCGCAATCATAGGGCCTTTGGTGCTCCTCAGTTATCCACTTTCTTTTTTTTCTGCAAATCTTTGCAACAATCTCTCTTTGATTGCCTGCAAACTCACTACACAGATTCTGATGTATATCTTTCTTATAGTGAGCTTTTCTATTGATGTGTTGTCCAGCTTTCCCTTTTTGGGAAGCTCTCTTGTAATATAAAGCAACGAAAAAGTGTGTGTGTGTGTGTTGTTTAATTGTACTCAAATTTTCTTTACTGTACGATTCCTTCAAACCATATGTCAGAAATAAGATAGAGATAATGAACAGCAAGTTGAGTTTTTCATTGCTAAATTCATCCTTACTTTGGTTGTTAATGAATTGCATTTTTTTAGGCCTCATTGTTGTTGTTATTTGCTACCAAACTCTCAGTCCAAGTCATGATGCATGCTCTTATTCCACACGAAAATTTTTAATATAGCAGGTTGGTGAAAGAGGTGTCCGGCTCTCTGCAGGAGAAAAACAAAGAGTAGCCATTGCTAGAGCAGTATTAAGAAAACCCCCTGTTTTACTACTGGACGAGGCAACTAGTGCTTTAGATTCAGAATCTGAACAACTTGTCCAAGAGGCTCTTGAACGTGTTTCAGATGATCGCACTACTGTAGTAGTAGCTCATAGGCTTTCAACTATACAGAAGGCTTGCCAGATTGCTGTCTTTAATGATGGAGAAATTTCTGAGATGGGATTTCATGAGGAACTTGTGCAGAATGGATTGGGTCATTACAGGCAACTATTATCTGTACAGGAGTCTGCAAAACCTTTGAGCTTGAATGCAAGGTTCACATCTCACTATTGATTTATACAATTAGGGATATGTGCAAGCATTGTTTGTCCTATCAGTAGGCTGTTAGGACCACTAAAAAAAGTTGGCTAGGATCATGTGAGAATGTGATTGAACTCCAAAGATAATTTGTGTTGATTGTGGAATATGGATGCTTGACAAATTTTGTTCTCTTTTATGTTGCAGTCGTGAATTGCCACTTGCAACTTCTGCAGATCAACCACTTGCAGATGCACAAGCAAATGATAAGTTCTCACTCGGAACTCAAGTGTCATATACTACTCATGGACCTCTTGAGGTTGGTGCAGCTATGCCTAGTTCAGAAAGAAGAGAATGGAAAATCTGTCTGAATTTGCAGATGATGCTTAAAGGGTCCACAGTTATCAAACTCTGCAAGCTCGCTGCTCAGGACTGGTCATCTGTTTGTTTTGGAACTTTTGCAGCTGCTATTTCTGGATCCCTTAACCCATTATTTGCTTCTTTCTTGATAGAAGTAGTCTCAGTTTATTATTCTCAGGATACAAATCACATCATGAGAGTTGTCAGTCGATGGGCAAGTGTATTTGTAGGCTTTGGATTACTTGCAATTTTGACCAGCACTATACAGCACTATTTCTATGGAATGACAGGAGAAGTTGTTGGCAATAAAGTGGTACAGAATGCATTCAAAGGTAATAAGGTGCTGTGATAATTCATTAGTGAATGTACATGGCCAAGGTCTGAAAAAGTCTTATGCATGTCAATGTTTTACTGACAGTGATTCTGAAGAATGAAATCGAATGGTTTGATAAAGAATGGAAGCAATGCGATCATAGCAAGGCTAGTTTCAAACTCATCTCTTCTAAAGGTGGCAATTGGTGACCGTGTTTCATCTCTCGTACAGTATGCCACCTCCATTGCTCTGGCCATTATCATTGCCTTCCAGTTGCAATGGCAGATGGCCGCTGTGACTATTGTTACCTTTCCTGTGGCCATGATTGGAGGATCACTTAAGGTAATAATTTTGTGCGTTTTCACTCTCTGTATGCATCTGCTAAATGCCAAATGTACATTCTGTTTGTGTCACTCCCACAAAGGCTATACTTTTTTTCGCACAATAACATTTTTAGGCAACCATGGATTTGGGGACGAATAGTGTTGGTATCTCACAGTTTACAGCGTATGATAGTCACTTAATTTACAGCTTGCTGGGGTAGAAGGTTTAAAGAAAATGCAACTACAAGTTCCCCTCCCAGTCATGCCCTGCCTATGTGTAAGAGAGTTGCCAGCCGATGGGCAGGACAAGGAGGGGGAGCACATAGGCAGGGCATGACTGGGAGGGAAACGTCCCGAACTAACTTTAGTTAGTTTATACCTAAGCTGGGTAATGTATATTACCTAGGTGTAATGGGAATTAGAAAGAGTAAATAACCCTCACGACTAATGATGTGATAACTAGTGTCTTAGGGGAGGTATGGGGTGAGTCATTGCCTTGCTAAATATAGTTGTAGGGGCTGTGGCTGTATAAGTGGCTGAGCTCTCAATATTCAGGGATCGACGATTGTGGATCCTGGACTCCTCAAAGACGGACTTTTGAGTCTAGTCATGGCTTAGGTGGTGGGTTACGGTGAATGGGACACTACAGCTTCCTGTTGCCAGCCAAGACGTGGAACCCTATATCGTCAGCTCTTGAAAGATCGTACGTATCTCAGGGTCTATGGCAGGGAGGTGAGCCTGACACTTGGCTATTTTATGTCATCATTCTAACCTCGTATCTTCCTAGTTGGAAGCTTTACCAAAGGTGGTGGTGTAAATCGGGCACTTAATTTTGGTATCAAAGCCAGCCTTTGAAAGGAATGCATTGCATAGAGGAGAAGATCACTCAGCGCTCAGTGATTGTGGGTTGAAACGATTTGCTTTTGCAAGCAGTATTGGCTGCCTTGAATTGTGATTTGCATCGTGCAAATTGCGACTTTTGTAGGTAGAGCTGTGAAGTTAGCAATTGATTTTTTTAGTAAACTCTGGTGCCCTGGAGATTGCAATTCGCAAGTCTAGAGGGTGTTTGTCTGTCGTGATTACAAGAGGCTGCCTTACTCAATTGTGATTTGCTAGGTGTGATCTACAAAAGCAATCACAGATGTTGTGGGCTTGTGCAAGCTATTGTGATTTGCACACACGCACACACACACCCGAAGCGGTTGTGACCTATTGGTTGTGATGCACAACCATTGGCAATTCACAAGTGCATGTTTTGCATGCTTAGCTATGTATGATTTGCATAGAGGGACGCCATTTATAAGTCTAAACATGGGCATGGCTACTCTATGACTGTGTTGGGTTAGCTGGAAACTTGTCAAAGCTTGTGGATTTTTTTTTTTTGGTAGCCAAGTTAAATTTAGCAGCAGATGCTGAACTTGGTTGTCTTGCTTTATCACGCCAAAAGGTGAGCTAAATTTAGCACTGGGTGCGGAATTTGGTTGTGGCTTGCTTTTCTAGGTTAAAAGAAAGCCCTTCTTGGTGCAATTTTCATCAAGGACCTCTTCCCCTCGCTTGCTAACACCTTGGCCTTTTGCTTACCTCGATTTGCATCCCTTGCTGGCAATGAGCCCTCTCTTTCGCAAATTGTCAATCCCTCAGCCTTGTTCTTTGTTGGATACTATTGGCCGACCTTGTTCAAGGATGTCACTATGTATTGCAAAACTTGTGAACCATGCCAATTCTTTGGTAGGAAGGATTTGCGTTCTGGGCAACATCACCCAGTGATGTCCATCCATCC
This sequence comes from Dipteris shenzhenensis, assembly GCF_047967505.1. NCBI lineage: Eukaryota > Viridiplantae > Streptophyta > Polypodiopsida > Gleicheniales > Dipteridaceae > Dipteris > Dipteris shenzhenensis. Next base: position 37,667,830 of record NC_141625.1, read on the forward strand.
GTTTCAGAAGTGGGGAATAGATTTTATTGGGCCCCTGCCCATGACTGCTCACAAAACGAAGTATCTTCTGGTAGCCACTCAGTATGTCACTAAGTGGGCTGAAGCTATCGCCCTCCCCGTTGCAAATGGTAAGGCAGTTTCAAATTTCATATTTGAACATATCTGCACAAGGTTTGGGACACCCATGGAAATAGTATCTGACCATGGGAGTCCATTCTTAAATGAAGCAGTGGAGTTGCTCATGGATGGCATAGGTATAGATCACCGCACTTCTAGCATCTATCATCCAGTGTCCATGGGACAAACAGAGCGGACCAACGGCCTCCTTTGTAAAACCATGGGGAAAATGACCACAGGAAACAGGAGCCAGTGGGATCAGGTCGTCACCAAAGTCGTGTGGGCTTACAACATCACCCATAAAACATCTACAGGTCACACTCCTTTTGAGTTGGTGTATGGTATTGAGGCAGTTTTACCACTAGAGATAGAGATTCCGGCCTTGAGATTGGCACAAGAACAGAGGATGACAGAAGATGAACATGTAGAGGCCAGGTTGGTACAACTTCAGAAGTTAGATGAAACTGGACGCCTTGCATTACATCAAACAGAGATCCAAAAGAATTGACAAAAGGCCCGCTTGGATGCAAAGATTCGCAAGGGATGGGAAAGACACTTTGTTGAGGGGGATGTTGTGCTATGTTTTGATAACAGATTGGACCACCAGATGGATAAAAGGTTCCTTTCACTGTGGACCTGTCCATACAAAGTCATCAAGGAATGTAGCAAAGGGTCTTTACAAGTACAGGAGCTGCATGAGCCATATGGCAAGAAGGTGATCAACAAGCGTTATCTCAAGCCCTTCTTTGTTCGTGATGGTCCCAGGCATGGAAATGTTGTGCATTCCCTGCCTAGGGGGAGGAACTATTATGGATAAATTTGACCAAGGTAAAAGACATAAATATATGTGTGTGCTTGTATGTGTGGCAATAGTATAATAAAATATGGTGTGCATAGGGCCCAGCATTGAGGTGGCAGGGCATGACCATGTGCCACCCTTCCACGTAAGAGGTCCCATAAGGTGTGTTGTACATGAATCCATGGTAGTTATATTATAAAATGGTAAGGTGACATGGTTCTTCCATGTGCCACCCCTCCACCTAGGCGGTCCCATGCCTGCATTTAGTGAGACATGGACCAAGCACCATGGGAGAAGTAATATAAAATAGGTGGAGATGGATATTATATTGGACTATTCCCTCCGTGTGGGGAGGGTGTAGATAGTCAAAGTATGCAAGTTAAATAATGGAAAAAGTAGGATGAGGTGGCAAGACTCCTTGTGCCAACCCTCCACTTGTTCTCCTAGATGTTTGAACGCATTATAAAATTAGGAAGAGACCAAGGGAGTATCTTAGACTTGGGATATGGGGTTTGATTTATGTGGAAAAATGAGGCAAAGGGCTGTCGCACACAATTGAGAGTGCATACCCACTTAGCCCACATGGGAGACTTTTCCACACATACCATGCATATGGGAGGATGCATTTATTGGGAGAGATCCTCTCTCTTGGCTATAAAAGAAAAGGACTATTCCTTGATGTAACACGCTCATTCTTGTAAAGCCACCTAGCTAGTACTTTGATTTCCCTCCCATCCTTCCTTTTAAATAAAGCATGACTCTCTTCCTGTGATGTCTCCATCTCTACATTCCACCTCCCATCATGTGCATGCTCCGCTTCCGCCTCTTTCTTTCCCCTTGTGCCATAGTGCCTCTCTTCATTCCCACCCCTCTTAATCCCTTTTCCCCACCTATGTTAATGCTTCTTCCCTCACGTTTTCTTTTCTTCCATGGCCCTCGAGCGTCGCCATGCCTAGCGTCTAGCCTCATGCATTGATTTCTTTTCTAGTTAATAGTACCTTATTTATATGCTTAGGGATTAATTATTATACTATGATGTGTACCTTATTTATGTGCTTAGGGATTTATTTTTCTCATTGGATGGCTATCATAGCAATTCTATACTTTATGTCGTTGCTCATGAAATTTACATTTTACTTTTAGAGACAAGAAATTTCAACTATATGATCTAGTGGAATTCTTGGATTGTTGGCACCATAGGCCATAATCATTGTATGTAATTCACTATTGGACTTTTCTACATTGAACAATATAATCTAATGGTCATAGTCTAATCATTTAAGCATCAAATGTTCATAATCATTTAAGCATCAAATGTTCATAATCATTTTGCATTGTTAATGCATGAATAGAATATTTCATAATGATCCATTTGGGGAAAGCTATGATCAATTAATTCTTGTTCTATTGAAAACGTTGCTTGCTTAACTAAGGAATAGTATCAAAACATTATTTCATCATAAAGCATTTTAGGAAGGCTATGGTCAATTAACACTTGACCCATTAAACAAATCTAATCCAATGACCATATTCTAATCTACATTAAACAAGTCTAATCCAATGGCCATATTCTAATCATTTATGCATCCAATGATCATAATCATTTTTAATTGCTAATATATTAATAGATTAATGCATTTGAGGAGATTTATAATCAATTAAATATTGACTTGCTGAAAGAGTTGCTTGGTTACTTAAGGAATGCAAATAAAGTCCAAAGTAGACCATTTGCATCTCATTCTAATACTTAAAACCTAAACTTATGCATCAATTGGAATTTAAAGCATATCAAATACCCTTAACCCATCACATTATATCCTAAACATTAGGGTTTCATCTCAGGGGGTGCACTATTGAGAAACCCTATGTATCACGTGCATTCAAGAGGTATTTAAAAAATCCCTCAACTAAAAATTTCTCCCCCAATAAACCCACTCCTCTTTACCTATGAATCAACAGGATTTTTTCTAAGGTTGAATTTTAAAACCCCTCCTGTTATTGTAAAATGTGAATTAAAGTATCCCTCCTTTTGAATTCACGTGGTATACAGCTTTGAGGTAAACCTCCCAAGGGTTCCATAAATCCTAAACATTAAAATTTTAAATTAAATCCAAACATCGGAATGAAAAGTGTTCGCATTATGAAGGAGCTACTTCCTCGATGCATTGCACATGTCGTACATGAATCCCATGGAGCATCATCATCTTCCCTTTGCTATCAGCATCATCATTATACTAAATTGTAGTGCACAACGAGACAACACCATGCTACCATCTATCAAGGCAGCATGGTGTTATTTTCTCTTCGTGCATGTGTGTTGTGCTTGAGATGGTATTGAGAGCAAGAACAAAACAATGGTGCTCCAAATTTTGCTAATCACAATATAAAATTCTCATCCCACCCTAAACCTACAACCATAAATCCAAAAACAACAAGACATTCAAAATCCACTATCATTTCCATCATCAATATCATCATCAAGTTCTGATATCCTAAACCCACACCATGGTTAAGTTACCTCACTAGCAATATCCATGGTTAAGGGTAAGATTAGTTAAGTGCCATCTAAGTTCATAGCCCTTGGCAAGCACAGTTTGAATTATGCATATGAATCCCTGTGCCACATCATCAAAAGCCCTCTTCTTCAGAAAAACTTCGACAAGGCGTAACTTGTAATCCAGGAAGAATTTGGACACGCTCCAAAAAGGAAATGCCATTGTCTTTTCAAGCTCTACGCACCTGTCACATCAAAATCATTATTGGCAATTAGACACTACCAATATTGAAAGAAATCAATTGGTAAGACCTTTGCAACAAATGACAAATCAATGTATGAATGCAAAAAACATGCCAAAAGCACAAGTGCATGAGATGACCATAGCCCATAACATGGCATCCACACAAAAAGCGTTAAGGCACATGGTAGAACAAAGCCTCATGCATCAAGCTACATCAAGCAAAGAAGAGAACGCCATCGACATCAAGCATTGAGAAGCAACAACCTTGCCACCTTTAGTCCATATGTTTGTAAATCAAACTTGACCACCTGAGAGTAGCCATGTAAGCATCCAGCAGAGGATTTGATCTTGTAATACCCACACTTGACCAACTTATGTAGCAAGGTATGCACTAAGGGAAGGTGATGAAATGTAAACTCACATCTGACCACCTTGCAGTAGCCAATGGATCATGGCACCAAGGGGAGGTGTTGAGATATTGTGCCATGAGCACATAGATTAGAGACTAAGGTATGGTATAGGAAAGAATCAAAGTAGCCACCCTAGGATGTGGACTACATGATGTGGAGATGTGGATCAAGGATATCCACAAAGAGAGATGTGGATCAGAGGATCCCATACTTAGTGTTGACTATTCAAAGGGCACTCTCTATATAAGAGACCTATCATATATTGTTGAGTACACACACACATTTGGAATAGATTGAGTATTGCCTACTATGTGTCTCTCTCATGGATTTTCTTCTATGGTTTGATCCTCCGTGATCTTTATGCTCATTGAGTGATAGATTAGGCTAAGTATGATCTGCACTTTGTCAAATATTTCAACCAAGAGTCCTACCAATTTTGATCCCTTGTTAAATGGAACACAACTTGTTAGGAATATAACCTCCATGCATGTTTTTTTAACAATTATGCATGATGTATGGAAAAAAATAAGAAGTAAGCATGCCCAACCATGAAAATGATATTTGAACCACATATAAATTTGGGAGCACATGGATATTGCTCACATTAAGGCCTTTTCAAAGTATTTTACACCCCATCCTCTCCCCCAAAACACACACACACACATACGTGCACACGCATGGTAATATCCAACCGATGCAAATTTTTAAACACTTATTATGATGTACTTAATAGAAAATGAAATATTGATTTCTTTCTAAATCTATGTATGCAATAAGGAACGAAGTGATATTCAGCAGAAAATCCTCACAGCCCAGACGCAGATACAGGTGTTCATCTAGAAAGAGGATGACTTGGCCAAAGAAGAGTATAAGGTGCTGGCTCAACTATGAGATCTTGTGGAGAAAGAAGCGAATGAAAGAGAGAAGACGCTAGGTCAAGAGGAAAGAAACTCGGCTCCTCAAGGAACGCAACCACTCGCCCCCAATTAGGGTGCTGCCCCTGTCTCTTTCTCTCCCATCCCTGCTACTACACCGATTACTCCTTCCCATTCTCCACAGAAGAGATCGCTGGCGATGCAAAGTGTGCTACCCACACAAGCTCAAGAAATTGCCACCTCCATTGGACAGCAAAAAGCCTCACCAAGCCCACCCCCTTTCAAATGAACAATTTCACATGCTGACTCGGAGAGTGCCACAGCTAAAGTATGATGCCAAGGGAACAATCCATTCAGTCCGTGTAGTGTCCAGCCAAAGAACTGTTGGAAAAAACCTAGAAGTGCAAGCGCTCGTGCCCTTACATACATATCCCGGACACAAATTTTATCAAAGTTGCATTAGGAAAAAGGAGAGCTGATTTTGGGGCCTTGAGAGAAATTCACAATTTCTTCATTTTGCTTTCCTCTAAAACACTAAAAGATGACATAACTCCATTGACGCACGGTACAAAATTTGGTACTTCTGACATGGCTGAGCAGGCCAAAACCCCCAAAACGACATTTGAAACACTGAAAACGGGCACCCGAAGGCCCCAAAAAGGACAGGTCGTCAAGCTGATCTATGAAGGCTGACAAGTAATTCAGCTGGTTCATCCTTCGGTATAGCGTGGAGAACATTAGAAAAAAAGGAAACTCGTTTTGGGGCCTTTTAGCCCAGAAGAAAAATATCCCTCCACCAATCAAAGAAGGGCCAACGTAACGTTGAAAAAATACAAAAAAGAAAGAAAAAAGAAATATTGTCAAGTTTGCATTCAATGAGGCACTTGAGCTCCTTTATTATATCTAGTGCACAGTGCAAATTTTGGTACTTCTCACATCATTGGTGCGTCTGGGGCAGGCCAAAACCCCCAGAATGACATTTGAAACACTAAAAACGGGCACCTGAAGGCCCGAAAAAGGCCAAAAAAGCCCTAGGAAAAAAGCATACGAGAGAAGGCAATTTGACAGGTTGGCCCCCTCCGCAAAAAAAGTATACTAGGGAAGGGGATTTTATAGGTTGGCCAGGGGGCCAACCTGTCAAATCGCCTTCTCTAGTATGATTTTTTTGCGTGGCTTTTTGGCCTTTTTCGAGCTTCCGGGTGCCCTGTTCAACCTATCAAATCGCCTTCTCTAGTACGCTTTTTCTACGGGGTTTTTTTGTGGGATAGATGTCTCAGCTCATAGCATTATTTCCCCCCGTGTAGGGGTAGGAACATTTTGATGTAAAAACGTTTGTCTATCTTTTGGACTTGATAATATAAACCCGCATTTTATTTTATTTTTAAATAAAGGAAATATCTATGACCAACTTGCATCATGCAAATGAAATTTGAACCACTTCAAGACTTGGAATCACATGGATATTGCTCACAGTAAGGCCTTTTCAAAGTATGGTGCCCATTGGAAACATACTAATATTGTAATATCCCATCCATGCATGTTTTTAAACTTTTATGCATCACTTATGGAAAAAATAAAGAAGATACGCATGCCCAATCATGCAAATTATATGTAAACCACATGAAAATTTGGGTTGCACTACTTTTTGTAGGTATCAAGTTGAGTTCATTTGGGTCAACATAGCACAATATATAGTATTTAAAAAAGTTAAATTGCAAGGCAAGTTAATAGAATCAAGAATCTTACCAAGTTTTTATCCATTTAAACTTATGAAGCTCACGCAATTGGGATGCATCAAGCACTCAATTGGGATGCATCAAACGCAAGGTGAAGTCCATTATCCAAATGGAACAAAAGCTTGGTTTGCATATAGAAGATATTTCATACAAGCATCTTACCAAGTTTTTCTCCATTTAAACTTTTGAAGCCTTGCATTTTAATAGATGTCAATGTCTTCCAACCATATACCTACTATGCATTTAATTGGGTTGATACATTTTAATGTTGTGCTATGCTGACCCAATGGAACACAACTTGGTACTTGCAGAAAGTATGCAACCAAAATTTTTCATGTGGAAGATATAATTTGCATGATTGGGCATGTGTATCTTCTTTATTTTTTCCATAAGTCATGCGTAAATGTCGAGCAGCATTGGAAACATGGTGATGAAGGAAAAGCATAAGGGGAATTTTGGACACAAAAAGGGCCTCATAAGGCACTAGTGGATTAGCAAAATCGATTAAGAACTAATACCGGGACAAAAAAGTATATCTCCCTAGGTCCTTGGTGATCCCCAAAAGTGCACCTCCCTCTCCCAGTTGGAGGGCCCCCCCACTCTCAAAAAGTTAACTCTCTTTACAACCTTTAGGTGGTCCACATTCCCAAAAAGTATCTCGCGGGTACACCCTAGCCCAAAAATTTGAAATTTTTCAAAAGTGCCTAAAATGGCCCAAAACTCTTCAAAACTTTCCCCCAAACCATGCCTATGCACCCAAATCACTTTTCAATATCTAAATCCTACTCCTTCTCACTGCAATTATCTTCCTATCCCACATTCATACTCCTTCTATCGTACGCACTTTGCAACACCCAAATCTCATCATTTTGTCCCAAACTTGCTTCCATTGATCCTATTATATCTTTTCATTGTCCCAAACGTGTTTCCATTGATGCTATTCCATTCTTTGAACTGATCCAAGGCCTTATTTCTAAATCCCTCTCATGGCTCCATTGGAAGATTGCGCCAACAAGCCACAAAAAAGCACCTTGCACATCGAAGTTGCACCAAAGTATGCCACAACTCGTCAATGTTATGGCCACAAGGTTGCCAGCAAAGATATACTAGATCAATTACGATAACAAGGAACAAAGCATGTCGACTTATGGAGTGTTGATGGACTCTATCGAGTGGATCCTTTGACAGGTGCTCCACCTTTGTTTGAAAATGTGACGAGTTTGATTCAATACGTAGGCGATGGTCTTCAAGGCTTACTAGGATATTGTAAATGCATCGGCCACTCCAATGTTGAAGCACACTTTGCGAAGGTTCACTTGTTGAGAATGGAAGGAGAGACAAAGATACTTAGAGATACCATGCACAACCTCCAAGAACAACTAACCCAAGAACAAAAAAAACTTGTTGACTCCGAAATTGCAAAAGAGAGGTCACAAGAGACAATCACAAGATTAATAGATGAGAAGAAAAACTATTGAAAAAGGCTTGGTGTATCCAACAAGAGCTTGCTACATTGACTAGGAGATTAGAAAGAATAAAAAGAATCCCTCTAGGTTACAAGCATAGGATCAGGCCCGTGCAACCAATGGAGAGCTTGGCATATGGTGGTGGAGCAAGGAAACGCAGGGTGAAAGCTACAAGGTATGTATATTTGGACTATTTTGTAATTATGAAGCATTACTTACAAATCAGTCATTTGTTTTTCTAACGTTATCATGATTTTTGTAGAAATTTTATGGAGGAGGTTATTGGAAGAAATTCCTTTGGCAAACTTTGTGCCGTAAAGAGTGTAGTTAAGAAGAAAGAATTCATTTCTATTCTTAGGGACCCTCGTCAGCGTGTATTGCGACATGAAATATTACAAGAGGTTGCAACTCATTTAGAGAATCTTGTAGATCCATCGAAAGTTGTCCATGCATGTGATGCTGCTGGCCTTAGTTGTTCGGCAAGGGTACTTGGCTGTGTATAATGTCTTGGTAAATGCACTTCGAGGTCAAGGCATTAAAAATCCTCTATTGCCGAGACCAGTATACGTTAGAAATGCAAGGAAAGAAACAAATGCTGTTGTTCAAGATTTGTTGGGTGGATTTATACACATCTCAGAAAGCATGACGTTGGAAGGCACAAACAAGACAAATGTCCAACATAGGAAAAAGAAAGGAGGACCAACTACCAAAGGGGCAAAGCAAGGACCAAGAACCTTTGGGTACACACAGCATAATAATGTTTTTTTGGATGTACGTAGGGTCCAAGCTGCAATGGTGGATTTTTACAACATGATGGGGTATGTTAAAATTATATTGTTTAGAGAGCTGGAATTTTTATTTAAATCTTTTAATCTTTTCAGATTCTGAAGGAAAGTTAGTATTCGTTATCAAATTGGATGAGTGTGAGGTTGTAAAAGGCCACAAGCTCCAGAAAATCGTAAACCAGCCCTCTCTCTTCTGTTTCTACCATGAAACCTTCTAGAAATAATACCCAAATTACTCACACGATGGTAGCTGGCACTGTTTCAGCTGGAGTTAGTGTTTCTATTCCCATTATACCCATTGTGGAACCCACTTCACTGCTAGCACTCCTATTGCTTTCACACAAGAATATAGAATTCTTCTACCAAGCTATTCAGAATTTGCAGATGCAATGTACAAGTCTTGCATAATCACCTTTCTACTGCTACGACGTCTACTCATCCTCCTTTTCAGCCAAAGTCATATTTTGGACCAAAGGAGGCGTAAGAGCATTATGTGGATGCCAAGCTATTCAGAATTTGCAGATGCAACGTACAAGTCTTGTATAATCACCTTTCTACCGCTACGACATCTACTCATCCTTTTCAGCCAAAGTCATATTTTGGAGAAGAGGAGAAGTAAGAGCATTATGTGGATGCATGGCTAGCTAAGTGGCATACTTATTGCAGTAAGTATAATTTCCTAGAGGATTGATGACTTTTGCAGGTGCACACTGCAGCTGCACTTACAAGGCAAGGCATATACCTAGAAGGGAGACCTAACTCTAAAGCCTATGACTTGGGCTGAGTTCGATAAGTTTGTTTAGGTGGCATTTGTATCTACGAATGCTTTTGAAAATTATTGAAGGCTTTCCAAAACAAAGATGAAAAAAAGGCTAGATAATTATGTTCAGGAATCCAAGCAGATGATAGCCAAAGTGTGTAGTTTTTTATCAGAGCAACAACGTTATATGTTTATTATTGGGTTACAGCAAGAGTATCAACTGAAAGTGCTTCAAAATCGGGTTCATATACTCAACGATGCCATACGAAGTTCTATGATGGCACCATCGTAGCAATTGCAGCTCAACCTTTCAAAAGAAGAACCCATGGATAAAAAGCGACGCTTCAAAGACCCATAGTATTTCATACTCCTACATTTGCCAATCTCTATATGACCTTCAAGTATCCGAAAGTAGAGGAAACAAAGAGGATGCAAGCGCAAAATAATAGCAAGCAAAAAATTCAATGCCAATGGATATTGGCAATCCTACATGTTTTCAGAAAGTGGCATCACTACCTGTATGGCAACGTAGGAAGGAGAAAGCCTAGCTCACTCTCTCTCCTCCTCACTACTATTTGAGAGAATAATGCACTTAAAAACACAAGTGGAACTGTGGAGTGAGTGTGAAAATCTGAGGGAGCAGCATTATAAGGGGCCTCCGAAGAGGAAAAGAATAACTGAAATAATGTCTGCCCAATAGGGCTGAATACAACTATAATAACGGAATGACTAAGTATTGTATGAAGGGACTAAACCTCACTGCAAAAGAATGAAGGAGTATTGTATGGAGGGAATTGAACCGTAGGAACTGCGAACTCAGGGGCTGCTCTAATGCAGACCGCTGCTGCTTCTGTCCCAAGCCGGCACCTATAGATTATCCTGTAAAGATCGTGGATGAGGGACAGATCTGTTGCTGCCTGGCCCTCCTTATCTGCTATTGATCCTGTACTACTGGCTGAGAAATTTCTACCCTAGAACAACCCTAAATGGACGATGAAGAATGAGAAAAAAAGGGGCTGCCTAGTATAGCCAACCCTGGTTGGATGGCCAATGCCTGATTAAAATAGCAATGGTCTTGCTGTAGTAATACTTCCAGCTGGAGTGTCCTGACTCGAGCCATATGAACTTGTGGCCTGAAACTTTGATATACCACCGGATACCTACACGTGACCCATGGAGAAACTTACCCATCTTCTGGTGTTCCTCCTACTACAATTGTATGGAAACATGAGTAAACCTATTGGCGTAATGGTTCATCGTCCCGGTATCCCCCTGGTTCTCAAAGGACTCACTCTACAATCTGTCCAGGTATTGAGATGGGCAAGAACCGTGTCCTTACCTTTCATGAATTCCCCCCACCCATAATGAGGTGCCTCCTCATCTATATCATAGTGATCCTTCTGTCACTTGTGCCACCAGGTGACCGCCTCGCCTATAAGTGTGCATTGATGCGAGAATACACCTCTCGTTTTCTTTCGTAGGCACAACCATAAAATAGCTTTCAAATTGGTTGAGCCAAGAAATCAACACTAAAGGTTCGGTCTTACCATCATACCAGAAATGAAGCTTTGACGGGCTGCGGAACTCTCTCCCTTACCTCATCTCCCTATTGGCGGAGTAGAGAAATGGGAGATGTCAGTTCCCTTCCCTTCTCCTCTTGAGCGGTGCGCTCTATAACTTCCCTGCCTTCTCAAGCCTTCTTCTTTTGCCTCCTGAGCTGCTCTTGTGCGCTCTCTGGAGGCCTACTCACGATCATCCCACATCTCCTAGAGCAAGCGAGCAAAGAGACTCTCTTACTATAATTGCTGCATCTGCACCATGGTCTGCATCATGGCTGCCATGGCAGAAATTGCCATCAAGGCCTTTGCAGCCACGGTGGGATTCTATGGTGGCAAGGCTTGGGAAGCAGGTCCTTCCTCTCCACCAATGTTGGACTTGTCGCTAGTGCCCTATGGTGTCCCTTTTGGATCTTGTCTGTACCATAAAACAGTGGCTGCCGCTGAACTGAACCTCCCTATCTCAGGAAAGAAAATATGAAGCTTTGATACCATGTGGCAGGAAGAAAGCCTAGGGCCATATCCTCTACAAGCCCAAGCACAATGTGGGTTTCAAAGAGGGAGTACATAACGAGGTATACATTGTTAGCACTTTGCTGTTCTTGGCACCCCTGTATGACAGCCACAGCATGAAGTTTTGTGGGCAAATTGGGAAGATGGCTGTAATAAAAGAAGGAAAACAGGCCTAATTAGGGGTAGCCCTAGGGGAAAAACAGGAGTTGAGAGGGCTGAAAAGGATAAGATGTGAAGGGTTATATAAGCCATATCTCCCACATTGTGTGGTACTCCTCCAACTTCCTACCTCCCTCCTTGGCGTGCCCTTTGCTTCAGCCCTCTGTGGCTTGTATGAGTTACTTTTAATTTGTTGTACTGTGTCCCTGAGGCCCGTGAAGCCTCCCGAAAACGTTAAACTCTCTCCCTCTCTCTCTCTCTCGGGACACAAGCTAAAGTGGTACTCAATGACAGGAAAGCAAGAATCAAGATTCTCATGCAAACAAATAAGATGAGAGGCACCACAGTATGGATATCAAAGGAGCTCACCCCAATTCAGCTCAAGATGAAGTCCATAGAATTGAACAAAGTGAAGGACGCTCGCAAAGAAGGGAAATGAGCTGTCTACAGAGATGGAAAAGCACTTATCAAAGATTTTAAATCCAAACCCAAGGACTCTCAGTCTTAAACTGATGTAATACAGGCTGACTATCTCACCTAGTATAATGTAGCTTATCTATAATACTTTGGAAGTGGTTATATGCACTCCCAAGAGACTGTCAGTCTATAACTGATGTTTGGTGTTTACCCTTTTGATGTGTGTGCTTTGTCTCACAGACCCGCAAGGGCTTCTGAAGACGTTAATATTTCTTTCTTTCTTTCTTTCTTTTCTCTCATCCCTTCCTTCTGTTATCTCCCCCTTCCTCCCACTCCTTTCCGCTATTTTTTCACTTTCTCAATCTGTCTCGACACCTTCTCTACATTCTCTCGCTTTCTATTCTTCCTATAATGCTGTAATTAGTTTAGCCTACAGCCAGCTAGTTTAGGTCTAGTTTAACAGCCTAGCAATGTAGAAATGGCAGCAGATGAATGTAGAAGGAAAGGACAGCATGTAAACAGTAGAAATTCATGAGCTTAATCATCAAAGTACTTGGAAACACACGTGAGTCTTCAGCTTGTGATGGGCTGCACAAGCCACAAGCTAGGAAGAGGGTTTCTAGGCTAGTTATGATTCAAAACAGCCAAGAGCATGGAGGTTCAGCTAGAAATGAATGTGTATAGATGCATTTCATGAATAGATGTGAAAGATGAGTACAAGGTACAGCAAGGGATCCCTTTTATAGGTATAGGCCAGGACAAAATACACATATGCTTATGAGATAGCCAACCTAGGATGCCACTTGGCAACTTTAGGCTTCCCCTACTTAAAGTACTTCTTATTTACAAGCCATTTAAAGGCTGCCTAAACTAAAAAGTACCAAGGAAATTTCACCTTTGTTACACTCCACCCTGCCCAAAAGAAAATTTGCCCTCAAAGTTGCAAAAGGGATTTGTAACAAGGGAATACAACCATAGTAGCAAGAGAGAACTCAATCTGGTCATAGCAGGTGTGTAAGTGAGTAATCACTACAGCACAACTGTCCAAAGTGCTCCACTGGTATAGCAGCATTGTTGGTGGTGGAACAGTAGGTAGAGTAGGCCAAGTCTCAGCAGCTCCACATAGCTAAAAATGATCATAACAGGTCCCAACATCAGCTGAGCAAGTAGGGGTATTGTTCCACTATGGAAGATAGCTGCCAAGAGGACTCATCATCTGGTAATCCTCTCCATTTGATGTTACTCAATGTAGGATTCGTTTTTGAGGATGTGGTCTCTGAATCCAATGATCCTCTCAGGAATGTACTGAATATGGCCTTCCTCATCCATGCGAGGCAGTTCCTCCTAACCTGATCTGTGGAAAGCAGTGATGCACCCTTTGGAGTCTCCAATTTCTTTGGATCTATATCTTCTGGCTCATCACGATACCATATATTTTTATAAGGCACCTTAAGATAATGTCTCACATCCACCTGCCTCCATTGATCTTTCTGTCCCACCAGATGTGCTGCATAGAAGTCTGGACAATAAAGGCACATGTACAGTTGCATGGGTAGTACCAACCACTGTCTCACACTGTGAGTCAATTCTGAAAGCTCAGCAATTGAAAACTAAAAAACATAAAGGAAAACCAACCATAACTCAAACGGAACACAGAAGAGTTCCCTAATGCTGTGCACGCATCTCCTGCAGTGACATGAGCATCACATATGCTTCCATAGCTGCATCATGAACCGACATTCACTATCCTCTATATGCTGCCATGATCTTGCAATAGTTGGCACAGCATCAGCATTTAGAGCATCTAAAACAGGATTGTGTAAGGCCAGCTGAATATTCAACTTAGAAGTAGCAACAAAAGCCTTGTCTTTCCTATAAATGCCTTCCCAGTGCACACACTTCCAGCATCCCTAGAATCCTCTTTAGTAAGAGAATGAGGCACATTGCTTGATGCCTTATGTCTAGAGATAGGCGTGAGTTCTGTTAGTGTTTTACTGAGTACTACTAAGTAGATCCTTGTTCCTTCAATCCCCTGTCTAGGGAGACCTATCACAACAAATTGCTGCATGTGTTTGCAGGTCCTGGTAACTGTTGTATGAAGCAGAAAAAACACACCTTGGAAAGTAAAACATCCATTACAAGGAGTAACAACACCTATTTGAGGCATTTTCTCCTTCCATGTGATGGAATAAATACTTTTGTCCAACTGAAGGATCAAGGAGTAACACTATTTCTAGCGCCTTCAACAACTGAGAGACTTTCTAAACCAAAGGCTAGATTGATCCTATGGTAGTCTGATGCAACACTCAGCCATGACCTATCATGGAACCCTATAGAGCTTAGAATTGGAGTCAGGACTGACAATTGCTTGGACTTGACTTGGCACACCAACCTGCAGTTGAATTCTGTCAAGACTTAACAACACAACACATCAGTTCATGCTGGGTGTGCTTATCCCAGTCTTGGAGTCTTGGCATTCCCCAACAAGACACTCAACTTCACCAAAAGAAGCCAGGCAGGCTGTATCCAAAATTGAATCCTTGTTTAATCTGAGATACTTCCCTCAGACATAAATCCTCCTTCAGGCTCTGAATTCTCATTGCTGGCAATGGTGGGAGTGCTAGGGGTGTAGAGCAGAGTGTGTTTGCAAACTGTCACAACCATCATCCTATTTTCAAATAATTCACCTTCAAGATGGCAACAGGTTCATGATGTCCCCCTCGAATATCAGTGCAGGAGGCTCAGTTGCTCCCTTAAAACATATTGAAGACCCAGGGAACTCTGTGGAAACACTGTTTGACAGCCATTGCCAGAGTAAGCAAGTTCACTACCACGTGGCAGAAGCACAGTAGTTTGCCATACTTCTGAGTTTTGGGGCTCAATTACCAACGATTGCTGCAATTTGGATCTAGACAAGATAGCAAAGAGAAACATATGCCATAGAACTGAAAAGCCCCAAATTAGGTAATCTGTAGGCTGAGAAAACCCTAAAGTTGCACCTGTTGGAACAGACTCGAGGCAATCTCAGGAGTACAGAGGTGTAATCAGCTCGGGCCACTCCATATATGCAGGGAAAACTTGGAAGCCCCAAATTTCAGTGCAACCACAACTGCTAGAAGCCAAAAACGCACCTGCTGAATCCAATTTCAGAGTAGAAATTCGGGCAAAATCGCATCTGATCAACCTCAAACATGGTATAGGGCTAAGCTTGGGTGCTTCCATGTATGCAGGAAAAACAGACTTTGGAGCATAGATTTGCCAAATCGTTAGCAGATTTCCCAAAATTCTAGGTCAATTCTTGGAAGTTCACTGAAGCACACCCTATTAATGTAGAAATGGCAGCAGATGAATGTAGAAGGAAAGGACAGCATGTAAACAGTAGAGATTCATGAGCTGAACCATCAAAGTACCCTGAAACACACGTGAGTCTTCAGCTTGTGATGGGCTGCACAAGCCACATGCTAGGAAGAGGTTTCGTAGGCTAGGATGGTGAGTCCTAGTTGATTGTGATTCTAAACAGCCAAGAGCATGGAGGCTTAGCTAGAAATGAATGTGTATAGATTATATTTCATGAATAGATGTAAAAGATGTACTCATGCCATTTCTTGAAGCTCACTTTAAGTTTTCATCTTTTCAAGTTTTGGGAGAGTTTTCACATCCCAATGAAATAAGAGTATAGCTATAAACGGGACTATAAATTGAAGAATCATGGATGACTATTAAGGCCCATACGATGTAAGGCTTAGCAATAAAGCCTACATGCATAGGTTGGAATGATTGTGTGTGTGTGTGTGTGTGAGAGAGAGAGAGAGAGGAGAGAGAAAGAGAGAGAGAAAGAAAGAAAGATGTATTAACGTCCGCGGGAGGCCTCGCGGGCCTATGGGACAAAGTGCACAAAAAAGTAGACTCATACAAGCCTCAGTGGGCTGGGGCAAAGGATTTGGGGTGGCGGGGATAGTTGACCTTATAAAGTTTTATCATACAAGGCCCTTTGGGAGACAAGAAAAGATCAATGTTGGTCCTATTCGTGTCAGACGCACAAAGGGATTCCCTCTTTGCAAGTTTGACATCAATTGGATATCCACTTACAAAAGTCTTTCATGGTGTAGTGTTGCACTATGGCTTGACCATGCTAGAAGGCACCAGCATTCAAGTCTTGAATCCATACTTGATTTACTTCTTAAATAAGGGTGGCGGCCCTTTAATTCAACAACTTGTAAATCCTTTGGAGTTGTATTACAAAGAGGAAGAAAAGCCCTAAACTGGATGCAGCAATGGTGGACTATCGAAAGCACCCTGAATTGATAGATGAGATGGTTACCAACCTGTTGAATGATGAATGGATGGTAGCATTGTACTGAAAGCCCTCATGATCTTGTGCTTTCCAGTTATGTAACCGGCGTAGCGCAGCCCGTACATTCTATGTGGTGAACAAGTGACAGGTAAGTGGGCCTGGGCATAGAGGACATGTCCAGTGGTGGCTGCATCAGGCATCAGAACATCATATAAGGAGCATGCATAAATGTGCCACAATCCCAAATCGGTGATGGAAATGGGTGTCTTCCCCTCCAGAAGAAGCCCCCATCCAGTGGTCAAGTCTCCTCCTCGAAAAGATCTGATGATCTCATCCATCCTGTGTGTGAGGAAGGCCCATCTCTTGCAGCGTGTCAACCGTTGGAAGATCTCTTGTGCCTTAGATGATGTCAACTGACCCAAGGCTCGCTCCCGTGTGAGGTGGGCTCGCGCCTCCCTGCACTCGTCGTCAAACCAAGAGTTTTGAGGCATCCTCCCATCTCGGGCCCATGTGAATCGAGTCGTAGGGAAGGATCTGGCAACGGCATCCTGTACTACTGAGGCAAGGGTGTCCAAAGCGTGGGCGAGGTCTATATCATCTCCCAATAGGGTCGGAAGCTCTCTAGCTAAGTGACTCACAATACTAGGTCGAGGGCACAATCAAAGTGGATCTGGGTACGAGAAGGCGTGGCAAGAGCTCTCTCTGTGACTGACGTAGTAGCAAAGATACGAACGGCCAGATATGAGTGGTCAACTCCAGATGATGGCCATCTCTGAAGGCCATTGTAGATTATGAAATCATGAACTGCTCCTAACTCAAGTAAAAATCGCACGTATGCTGTCACATGTAAGGCATCTGTGCAAAATGTCTCACGATCCCAAGCTCTGTTGCATCTAGCTCTGAAGCCAGGTGGGGATCTCTCTCATATGCAAAGTCTAGTAGGCCCACTTGTTTATCTCCTGTCCTTGCATTGAAGTCTCCCAGAAGGAGGGGTGTCTAGAACTCTATGATGTCATCATGTATCGTCTCAAATGGGTTGTGTCCCTCTATGGTGTCCTCATGGGCATATGATGATGTGTCTGGGGGAAGTAGCATACCACAATGAAGATCGTGCATGCTCCTCTCTCCGTACTACTAATGTGAGTGGTCTCAAGTGTTTTTTGAAAAGGACAGCCACGCCTCCAGAGCCTCGTACCCCACTATCTCTCATCAATTCTCTCCTATGATTTGACTCCCATATATATCCTATCACTGTGGGCAGCCCTCTCTCTGGGCTCTCATGTGTCTCGGTGTAGAAGATAATGTCTCTACCTGTATGTCTCTGAAAAGCCACCTAGATTGGACCAGAGGGTGCCATTACAGTTCCGAACAGCCATATTCAATCTGCCATGTGTCTCTGTCTCAAAGGACCGACATCGTCATGCACTATATGTGTCTCATCCACCTCTTTCTGCCTTTTCTCGAATGATTACCTTGCCATCTTGGTACACAGCCCATTTTCCTTCCTACCTCGCAGCCATCACTCGAATCATCCCCTCCCTTCTATGCTCTTGTTGTAAGAGTGTAAGATCATCATCCAAGTAGGTTCTAGTCCCCTTCAGAGCTGCCCTCATACTCATGAAGGTAGACCAGTCTGCTATTGTCCGAAATCTAACAATCATAGTTCTTGTTGGTGTATCATCCTTTCCTACCCTCCAAGATGCCTTGAAGGTAAGATTGACTCCCATCTTAATGATTAAAGCTTCAGCATCAGCCATTGCAGTATTCCCAACTGTGAGGCCTCTGACGAAAACAATTAGTGCTTTACTTTTCTTCTCTCATCTGAGATCAACTTTCTTTGTTGGGGCTGCATTGCCCTTACTGACCACTTCTTTCCATGCTTTCATCTCAACATTCCCTTTGTCTATTTGTTTAGAAAACTCCTCATGTTTCCTTGGATTGTCATATGTAGGGCAGCCATCTCTTTCTTTAGCTTTTCATTTTCTGTTTTCAGCGTATTCAGCTCCTCATTAAGAGGCAGTTGGATCTCCCCTTCTTCAAGTGGGTGCAAGCTTTCAATAGTTCATTTTCATCCTTGAGCTTGGCAATCTGCATTTCTAGTTCCTTGATCATCAATGTATGGTGGCTGGTTTTGGCATCAACCATGCGGGTCATTTCCTCTCGCATCTTACCAATTTGTATCCCCATTTAGAGAGAGAGAGAGAGAGAGAGTTCATGGAGACCAAACATGGTCTATGATACCAACCAAAGAGGGCGAGCTTCAAGAGTACCCCCTACCTCTCAAGAAAATATTCGTAGGCACCCAATCATGTGGAATGACAACATACACCGATGAGCATGGTAGACCTTTGGGTTTTTCTTCTTACATACAATGGTCTAGATGGGAGAGAGGTCCTACTTTCTCGATGAGGTTCTGAGAAGATTTCCAAGAGATCGACAATTCCAATAAGTAAGCTGTTGGAGTTGCAAAAATGATTCGACAAGTGAGGCAAAAGAGATTGTTTATTCAAGAGAGATAGGCCCAATATATAGGCTCCAGTTACATCCAGTAGTGACGTCGTATGTGAGCTCAGTAGAGCATCTAGATCCACAAATCTCTCAATCGCACACCACACACCTAGATTCACTCAATCACACCTACTGACACCTATCCAGGCACACCATGTGTTCACACACTCACAACCTTAGACCTTAGGACTCTAGATCCCATTACATCAATTTGTCCTTCATTCCCCCCCACAAATTGATGACCTCTAGATCCACAAATCTCTCAATCAATTCCATGATTCTCTCAATCACACACCACACACCTAGATTCACTCAATCACACCTACTGACACCTATCCAGGCACACCATGTGTTCACACACTCACAACCTTAGACCTTAGGACTTTAGATCCCATTACATCAATTTGTTCTTCATTTCCCTCCACAAATTGATGACCTCAACCCTAACAGTAGTCCATGGGAAACTTCATGGCTTACCCACCTCTAGTGGCAACACACATGATCCACAACCTGGTACTCACTCTAGTTGCATCAACAGTAGACTAATTTGAGCATCCTCATCTCAACATGATCTCACTCTGACTTTGGTTTGTTGGTTTACAATTGGGAGATAGACAATGGCTATGCATGGGAATACCCTTAGATCCAACAAGGTAACACATAAGACTAACAATCATTTGAGGGGGACATCCCAAGGCAAAGAACCCTTATTGACCACACACACAAAAATTCTAAATTGAAGATGTGGGAAAATACCCCCCTTTGATGGCATGTCTTGTCCTTTTCCTCCTTCTCTTCCAAGCTACCATAGTGTGAGGTTCATTGTCATTGGAGAGGTTCTTGGTGTAGCCAATCTTGTAACTCCTTTGCTCTTTGTCCTTCTCCACACTCTTTAATGTATTTTGTCCATATTCTGCAATACAAGATCCTTGTAGTCCTTCACCTTCTTTGAGTGTCCAAGCTTTAAGACCATTTTGTGAATTATATGGACTGAAGAGGGTCTTACCACTTGTCATGCAAGGGCAGTGTCTACTCTTGTTCAAGAGGTGGTCATAATTGTCTGGCAAGGTATAGTCAATCAAATACAAGCTCATTTCATACATCATGAAAAATGTTGAAACCATCATGCACGTCATGATATACTCTTTCTTCATGTAAGCTCTTGTCATGGTCAATCCACACTAGTCAACTAGTCAACTAGTCGGCATGATAGTATGACTTGAAATCCACTTCAAAGTACCATAACCTCAATCCTCAACATAAAAGATGAAAAATGCATTCAACCTTCCAATGCTGACAGTCAAAGAACAGTTTGACTGAGATGCAATCAACACATATAGTCAAACTTAGTCAAAACTGCCAAAAATGCTTAAGCTTCATAAAAGATCTTGGAGGCCAAAATTGAGGTGATAGAGAGCAGCTCTTTGAGGGCATTTGGTGCGCAATAAAAGGTGTATTGATAGAGAAGACCTACAACCAAGCTTGGGTAAAGAAATGCGTTAGGTCGCCATAGCCAAGAGCTTCAATCCCGATTGGTTTTTCTTTCATCAGTACGCCTCAGATAGTGGACCATTGGCCTTCAAAATTCATCAGCAACTTTCTAAGAAGGTCACCCAGCAGCAGCTCAGAGCATTTGAGCAATGATGGCTCCAGCAGGCTCAATTTGAAGAAATGGCGCAGAATGGAGCGAGGAGCAGCACGGGCTGTAGACGCCTTATTTCTTCAATTCCTCCTAGCTGGAAGTGCGCCCTAACTAGGGGAAACTACAGCTGAAAGGGCAGGTGCAATGGTTCAGAGATGAAGGAGAACAAGCACTTGGAAATTTCGTGGGAAGAAGAATTAGAAAAGCTTCAAAAACCTTCATGGTGAAGAAGATGATGACATGGCACTCAAGGAGGTCTCAAGGAGAGTGGACCAATAGTCTGATACCACATGTTGGAGTTGCAAAAAGGATTCAGCAAGTGAGGCAAAAGAGATTGTTTATTCAAGAGAGATAGGCCCAATATATAGGCTCCAGTTACATCCAGTAGTGACATCATATGTGAGCTCAGTAGAGCATCTAGATCCACAAATCTCTCAATCGGTTCCATGATTCTCTCAATCACACACCACACACCTAGATTCACTCAATCACACCTATTGACACCTATCCAGGCACACCATGTGTTCACACACTCACAACCTTAGACCTTAGGACTCTAGATCCCATTACATCAATTTGTCCTTCATAAGCACCTTAGAGAAAGTGCAGGGAGGATTTAACAGATAGATGATGGATTAGATCCTCCAAGGTGATAGATACCATTCTCTTGCTACTTGGCTAGGAGCCTTCACAAGATCAGGAATCCCACTTCAGGTCATAGGAATTTCACGTGCAGATAGGGATGCCTTGGTCTTTGATGTTCAATCGAGGGCCAGGTTGTCAAGATCCTCGGAGGATATACTCATGCATTTTCCCTTTCATTCTACCAGGGTGGTAGATCATGCAGGACGTAGTTTCTTGGATTCAAGTTGGTATCTAGACCTAACCCAGATCACATTCCCTTGGGCTCTTGGAGACTTTGGATTTTTTGAGGCATCCCAATTCAGTATTTGCAGTGGGATCACGAGGACCGGGAATGGATTGATGCAAGGCATCGAGAGAAGAGCCTCTCCTTCTTTTGATAAATTGTGAGTAATGCCAGGAAATTTCAGCTCAGCCTAAGTGGCTGAAGGCCCATCAGAGTGCCTCATTGGGATAACTTTCACATTTTTGTTGACTTGCAGAAATACTTTTGGAAGCGACTTTGAAAATCCCTTAGGAATAGAAAGATCACTCTTTTCTTTTCGCTTTCTAGCAGTGAACCAGTGGACGTAGATGTTCGGCGTAGATTCTGCTTGTACTCGTTGCTTCTTTGCTAAGGACTCCATCCAGCATTGCCTATGGGACTGTAGACAAGCACAGATTATTTGGAAGTAATCGCTCAGCTATTAAGCATCTTTACAAACTCTCCTTTCTATATGACTTGGGGATTGGTAGCGTGGCTTTCCCTTTACGGGCCTCAATTGCTATATGAGAGACATGACCTCTATTGAGCTCCTTTGAGTTTCTTAGGGAGGGTCTCTCATAGTTAATAGAAGTTCTTTTCTTGCAAAAGAAAAGAAGTACTTATGACAAGGTATTTAACACTCCCTGATGAAATAGTTTAATAGCCACTGTTCTTGCAATAAGCATGTGCAAAGATCTTTCTTGATTTATGAGTGAAGATGCAGCCATTTGGAGAGGGTTGAAAAAAGCATTCCCAATAAAGCTTGCCCATGTCTAGATGAGCTTATTCAGCATTTGCTTAGGTAGCCTCAAGCACCTTGAATGAGTGAATCTATGTTGGGAAGGGAGGCATGATGTTCAGGTGAATCCTAGATAGTAGAATGTCAAATCATGTCCTTAATTGTGCATATAACAGCTACAACTTCCTTCTTGGCATACTTGGGGAAAATAGTAAAGTGCTACTTGGAGAAGCCTAGCCGTATGAAGTCGCCAAATCCCTGCAGCAATTGTGCTTAGGAATGTTCCAAATGCAACTGTAGCTTGAGTGTATCCAAGTAAAGAGGCGTGCTCTTGCTGAAATATGCTCTTGCAGAGATGTGCTCTTGCTCAGCAAGAGCAAGAGCACATTTGGTTACACTCAAGCTGGATCATTCGCATGCACAACTGAGACGATTTTGCCTGGCGCCCTTGTCACAAAAGAATTATATAGAGGAACTAAACTGATAACAATGTTAAACATGAAGGAGAAAAACCACGCAATAATTAACAAGCAATGGAAAGAAAATGAAACGAGGTAAATGTGTACAAGGGTAGGGATTTCTAGAGAAAGGAAGCATTTGTAACAAAGGTGAAATTTACTTTTGATTCCTCTCATTAGTCTCAAGGAAATTCTGGTTGTTCTTGGCTGACCGTTTTGATTATTTTCAAGAGTAAGTTGGTATGACAAGCGCAACGGTATAAATTATGCATTTTTAATCAACCTACTAGTCTAAAGTAAATTCTGATTATGACTGTCCAGAAAAAGTTTTGCAAAGGCGGATTTGTAGGAGATCTAAACAAGCTCCATCACAAAGCAAGCAGCATCGCTGGTGAAGGTATATCAAATGTTCGCACTGTCGCTGCATTTTCTGCTGAAGAGCATACCTTGAAGAAGTTCAAAAAGGGACTGGATGAGCCTTTGAAAGAAACTATTATCAATGCACAAAAGGCTGGTGTTAGCTTTGGCCTTTCACAATTCGCATTGTTTTCAGCCAATGTATTTGGTATCTGGTATATTTCAGTCCTTGTAGCACGACATCATTTATCCTATATAAAGCCTTTGAAGGTCTTCCAAATTCTGGCATGGACTGGATATTTTCTGGCCGAAGCTCTGGAAGTTCTTCCTGATATATCCAGAGGCCTTACTGCTGCATCAGATCTTTTCAAACTCATACAGTATAAGACTAAAATTGACCCTGAAGATCCGATTGGGAGAAAACTTGAGCAACTAACTGGGAGCATCGATTTGGAAAATGTCAGCTTTTCTTATTCCTCTCGACCTACAGCAATGGTTTTGTCAGATGTAAGCTTGAAAATCAACGCCAACAAGACTGTAGCCTTAGTAGGGCCAAGCGGTTCAGGAAAAAGTACCATCATTTCTCTCATCGAGAGATTTTATGATCCTACGAGTGGTCGTGTCTTACTCGATGACATTGACCTCCGATGCATCCAATTGCATTGGCTACGTAGACAAATTGGTCTAGTGCAGCAAGAACCTGTTTTGTTCGCAACTTCAATTAGAGATAATATTCTGTACGGGAAAGATGATGCATCAGAAAGTGAAGTAGTAGAAGCTGCAAAAGCAGCCTCTGCTCATGAATTTATCTCTGGTCTGCCGAAGGGGTATGACACACAAGTTGGAGAGAAAGGGGCACAGCTATCTGGGGGACAAAAGCAGAGGATTGCCATAGCTCGAGCGTTGATTAAGAACCCAAGAGTTCTGTTGTTGGATGAGGCAACGAGTGCTCTTGACATAGTCTCCGAGAGGGTGGTTCAGCAGGCTCTAGACAGGATGATGCAAGGAAACTGTACTACTGTGGTGGTAGCTCATCGTTTGTCAACGATAAGGGATGCAGATGTGATTGTTGTGCTACAAGGTGGGCGAATGGTGCAGCAAGGAACCCATGATGAATTGATCAGAGTGGAGGGAACATATGCAAATCTTGCATCATATAAACGATGAACAGATCAACATGCAAAGTACATCTGCAAATCTTGCATCATATAAACGATGAACAGATCAACATGCAAAGTACATCTGATTGAAACAACACCAACCTGCGAAAGTACATAGCAAGGAACCCATGATGAATTGATCAGAATGGAGGGATCATATGCAAATCTTGCATCATATAAACGATGAACACACCAACCTGCAAAGTACATCTGATTGAAACAACACCAATCTGCAAAGTACATAGCAAGGAACCCATGATGAATTGATCAGTGTGGAGGGAACGTATCCAAATCTTGCATCATATAAACGATGAAGTACATCTGATTGAAACAACACCAACCTGCAAAGAACATCTGATTGAAACCATCACTTGTCTGAAACCATAGTCGTCTCATCACCCTTTTGTTTACAGATCAAATTTTGCAATGTAGCTTAGAATTTCATTTTGTTTAGAATTCATCCTTCTAGTTAAGACTCTTTTAGATCATTTTTGACGGGCACTGTTTCCATTGTATCACTTCTTTTTTCATTATTTTCTCTCTCTTGCCCTTCTCCCGAACTAAAGAGAGGCATAAATCATATATTTCAAATTTCATTTTGCCATGGCACCTACAAAGTCCACCCTGTGCTCTCCTTTGAGCATTAGAAGGACGGTTTGCCTTCCCCTTCAAGAAGTTGGTTATGCTCGAAGGATGGTTGGTCTTCCTCCTTTAAAAACTTGGTTGAACAAGATCATCATGCCTTGTGGAGGTCCAAGCAAACGAACAAGGACAAAATGGTTGCCACTCATGCACTTGCAAATTTTATTAAGATACACTATAGCACAAGATTTTATATAGAAAAACTCACCATTTCAAGAACATTGTACTAGTACAAACATTTTAAGATTACACGCGAGCTTAAAGAATTTTTTTGCAATCTTTAAAAGGATACAACATAGGACAAGGCACATAATTCATTTTAAAAGGATGTGTGATTATGTATGCAATTAAATTTGGCAATCATCTATGTATAAAAATCCCCCTAATAGACCATTTCACAAGATCACGATGCGATGAAAATGAAAACAAACATCTATTTCTTTTGCTCAATACGTATCAATCTTATCTCATTACCTTAACCTATTTAATGATTGGTACCATTTTGTAGGAATGTTATGTGGTAAACATAGTGGTAAACACAGGTATATTTATTATTGTTGTAATGTAGAGAAGTTATGCCATGCAATAATGATCTAATATTGTCATGTGAATGTCGAGACAAATAATCATGGTAATATTAATAAGTAAAAGCACTGGAATAATGTTCTTAAGTTTTCATGTGAATGGTATGCTAGTCATTTAATGCATTTGCACGTAATGTAATGGCAATTTATAATATCCAACCATAATGGTAGTCTTCTAATGCACACAAATCCTTATGGTAATGGGAATTAGCAATGCAAAGTGATCTTTTGTTTTCATGTTTATGCTAGTTTTTAGTGTTTAATGCACACAAGTTATGGTAGTGGGAATTAACATTAGGAACTCCTATTGACAACAGGCTACTCTCATATCATAAGACAGTGCAATGAGATAATGTAGTAATGTTGATGTAGTTTTCAGGTAATTTTTGTTTACTATACAAATAAATCATTTACTATAAAAGTAAATGGCAATAATCTTATGTGTTTAGTGATGTTCCCTTACCTAGGTACAAAAGACATTCCAATTCGTCTTCTAATGTGACTATACAAGATATGAAAATGTGACTATAACAAGATATAAAAATGTACTACTATAACACTATAACTATAACAACACTTTTCTCAAACAAGTGATTCATGCCGTTCTCACATTTATGTGTAAATAACATCCCTTGCAAATTTTTGAAAAAAAAACTAGCAAAAATGAGGAATGGAAATCTTTGAAGGTGAATTTTCTAGGGAAACCATACTGTAGTTACAATAAATAACAAGAAGATAACACTCTATTCAACGTGTTTCTAATTTCAAAATCACCCCAAAGAAAAGTAAAAAATGATGAATACAATATTGTTATGATTTTCTAAGCTATCTTTCAAAATAAAAAACTGCTTGAAATAGTTCGAAATAATTAACCAAATACTATAGATATCCATTGAGTAATTTTGATCCTAATACATGAATAAATTACTATTCTCTTGGAGAGGCGGTACACTTACACCTTATTGTAAAAATATACCCACAAAGTCATCAATAACATTTGTACACATCAATGAGAACCAAATAAATGATTGCTTTTACTTCCAATTTTGTTTTACGAGGAAGTCCATCTATTCTACACTCTTCTCAACCTCTATCTGTGACCTAACACTAACATTTGCCTCTACATACTAATAGCACGACTACCAATGCCTACACTCCCAATGATGAGTAGGTGTAACCTCTAGACTAATCATGGAGGTTTGAGATGTAGGCTCACTACTACTATAAGGTCTATGTTCTTGCTTAACCCACCTTGTCCACTTCCCTCTCCTTCAAAAAGGGCCCTGGGTCCCCTTTTGGGTTTTGTTTCTATCTTTGTACCTCTATAATGTGCCCTTTCCCTTTGATTACAACCCCATGGGTTGCTTCCTCATTGCACCCTTCCCTTATGAGAAGCGGAACCTTTATGGCTCTTTGCAACATGTCATCCCCTTATATTTTCACATGCATTTTACAAGTTGTTTCTCACTAGTATGTAGAGCTACCATCCTCATCACCTGAGCTAGAATCATGTTTCTATGGTTTTCTATCTTCCATTTCAACATCTTCATCCTCTCCCACTACTCTCTTCCCACTTGGGAGATTCCTTGCCTTCTCTTGAACGTTGCTCTCACCATCATGCAACGCTTCCTCTTTGAATGAGGTCATGCAACTGAATGTATGGTCATGGTAGTCAATAATGGTGAAGCTACCTCTATGCAAAATTGCAACCAATATAGGCTATAAGTCCTCAATGACGATGCCTAATTGTTGAAAATAATGGTGAACTCAAGGATAAACAAATTTTATTGCATGAGTTTGTGTTAATTGAGATAGACCAAAATGAGGAGCTATGTCCTTTAAAATGGTACCCGTACCCTAATACTAACTCTTTCTTTTTTAGATGGATTTCCAAAGTCGATTCCTTGTCTCAGTTCTTAGTGGTTCTTGTATGGAGATTATTTGCGGGAATGAAAAGTCTTGTTGTGCTCCCGTTTCTTTCTACGGGGGTCATTTTAGTATACAAAAAATTATTTTGCTTTGTTGATTTTAGAGTCAATTCATTAGCTAACTATATGTGGGTTTTGTGTGGAGGTTCTATTTCTTTCCAACAAGGTTGACTAATTTCCTTTGCTTTGTAAGAGTACGGTTTTTGAAAATTCTTGTCTAATAATTTAAACTAGGATTTTATGTCTAAGTAACTAATGATTGGTTTTTGTATGCCTATAAATTTGGGGCTTTATGATTATGCTTGTTTTAGTTTATGGTTAGCTCTACAATTCGTTGGTTTAGGTGTCTATTGTTATGAAAGTCTATTATGTTATTCTAAGGTGTACTTCTATATCTAATAATTGATGAATGTGGTTTGTTGCCCTGATAGCTAGAGATGGTGGTCATGGATTTTATATATATGATCGTGTTTCAATTAAAGCTGGAAATTTCCTTTTCCTTTTGGATTTCATTGTCTTGTTATCAGTAGATTTTTGAGAGGCCTTAGTGATGTCTTGTTGTCTTTTAATTGGGGTTTAAGTATGTAAGTCCAAGTTGCAGTATCCGTTTCTCTCTGTGGCAAGAATCTTCTCGGGATTTTATTCTATGCCTTAGCTCTATTGATCATCTACTAGTGTTGAGAGTTCACGCTCAACATCATGTGATCATATGTGCATAGCACCATCATCATGTGATCATATGTGCATAGCACCATCATGTGACCATATGTGCATAGCACTAACCCAATAGAGTGCTATAAAGGAAAGGGTTATATGCCCTAACCCTAACCCTAAATGGGTTTGTATATATTCTAAATTTTTAACTAAATCTAGTGTACTGTTAGTCATTTGTGGTGTGCTCTCTAGCTATGCCCTCTCTCTTCTCCACTCTTCTCCTCTCCCCTCTTCATATTTTGTCATGGTATTAGAGCTCCCTTGCCTTCCGCTGAGGCATTGCGATCTTTGAGAGTGTGAGAGAGTGATTGAGAGATTGAATGTTGTTATGAATAAATTTGACCAAGGTAAAAGGCATAAATATATGTGTGTGCTTGTATATGTGGCAATAGTATAATAAAATATGGTGTGCATAGGGCCCAGGGTTGAGGTGGTAGGGCATGACCATGTGCCACCCTTCCACGTAAGAGGACCCATAAGGTGTGTTGTACATAATCCATGGTAGTTATATTATACATTGGTAAGGTGGCATGGTTCCTCCTTGTGCCACCCCTCCACCTAGGCGACCCCATGCCTGCATCTAGTGAGCCATGGCCCAAGGACCATGGGAGAAGTAATATAAAATAGGTGGAGATGGATATTATATTGGATTATTCCCTCCATGTAGGATAGGCCCATGTGGGGGGGGTGTAGATAGTCAAAGTATGCAAGTTAAATAATTGGGAAAGTAGGATGAGGTGGCAAGACTTCTTGTGTCAACCCTCCACTTGTCCTCCTAGATGTTTGAACGAATTATAAAATTGGGAGGAGTCCAAGGGAGTATCTTAGACTTGGGATATGGGGTTTGATTTATGTGGAAAAATGAGGCAAAGGGTTGTCGCACACAATTGAGAGTGCGTACCCACCTAGCCCACATGGGAGACTCTTCCACACACACCATGCATGTGGCAGGATGCATTTATTGGGAGAGACCCCCTCTCTTGGCTATAAAAGGAGGGGGCTATTCCTTGATGTGACACGCTCATTCTTGTAAAGCCACCTAGCTAGTACTTTGATTTCCCCCCATCCTTCCTTTCAAATAAAGCTTGACTCTCTTCCCTTGATGTCTCCATCTCTACATTCCACCTCCCATCATGTACATGCTCCTCTTCCCCCTCTTCCTTCCCCCTTGTGCCATAGTCCCCCTCTTCATTCCCACCCCTCTTAATCCCTTTTCCCTAGGGACCTATGTTAATGCTTCTTCCCTCACGTTCCCTTTTCCTCCATGGCCCTCGAGCGTCGCCATGCCTAGCGTCTAGCCTCATGCCTTGATTTCTTTTCTAGTTAATAGAATTGGTGTGGCTGCTGGGATCGAAATCTCAACGGCTAGTGGCGTAAAATTCATTACTCCTACGGTTGGGTGTAGTTTTGCAGCACCTTTCATGTGCGGTTCTCTGCTTCTGCACCTCCAATCTGTGTGTCTTCTGCTCGCAGTTCTCTGTCTCTGTGGCTACAAAACTTCTCAATTTTTGCGCCTTCTGCCTACGGTTCCTACGCATCTTCTGGGTTCCTGCGCGTCTTTTGTGCAGTGCCACGCATCTTCTAGTCGACCGCGCCTGCTCGACCGTGCCTACAAAACCGCTCCTGCGCGTCTTCTGTTCGACGCCACGCAAAACTTCTCCTGCGCATTTGCATCTGAACTTTTTCAAGTTCACTCCTTGGACGCACGCCACACGAGGGTGGTGGATATTTATGTCACTGCTCGAGGAGTTCAAGGATTTGGTGCTTGGTCCTTTGCTCATTACAGCTACCAATTGGCGAGATCTCTTTCTTGATCTTCATATCGATCTTCAACAATTGATTGTACAATGCATTGCTCAAGGAGACGACGGGTGGGATGATACACCATGGATGATTCAAGGTAAAGAACTAGTGATACACTGGGAGGACTTTGATTTCAATTCTACTCATTATGCGGTGATCGAGCTACTTGCTTCATCAGAGGTAATTAAAAGGGTAACATTCTTTGAAGGGTGGGATGTTCCCTAAGCTTGGGGGGAGATTTGGCGCATCTGCTATTAATTCCTATGGATAAGCTCGTCTTGAATGATTTCTTCTCGATCTCACTACAAAGGTTTCTAGGGCTCGGCTATGGTTGGTAATGTTTCGACCAAGGAATCCCTTTGTACCTAATCAACCCTTTGTGCCTCATTTTGAGCTTCAAGTTGTAATTCTTTTTTGTATAAAGATAAACTATCAACAAAGGATTGCAAGTTTATTTGGTGCTGAACGTCTTGCTCAAGTATTGAATTCTCCCCACCCTCTCCTTTTACCTATCTTGGACTACCGAGAAACTTGGGATGTCCGGATTTTAGTCTTGGTGTGATGACATCTTGGCTCCTCCAATTTGACGACGCATACAAAACTTCGACCAAGGCTGCTGGTGTGGGTGTGAAGCTCACTTCACCAGGGGGTGAGGTGTATTGTTATAGCAAGTCTGCACTAGCAAGTACTTGCAACCAAGTTGAGTACTCGGCACTCATTTTTGGGCTACAAAAGACGCAAGAACATCGCATCAAGAAACTTGAGGTGCAAGGAGATTCTCAACTCGTGTGTGAACAAGTTAGTGGAAGGTGGAAGGTGTGGAGCGAAGGCTTGGTTCCATGACATCAACAAGCGTTGGAACTTTGCCAACAATTTGAAGAGGTAAAATTTATGCATATCCCTCGAGCTCAAAATCTAGTTGATGATTTCTTGGCACGAGAAGCTTGTACTTCAATCATACATGAAGCGAGTGGAAGCACCGCCCCAACAAAGCCACAAGCCACGAATGAGGGTGATCATTTGTAAGAATGCAAAGGTTGTGGTCATCATGAAGCTAAGTGTTGGGTATATTTGATACGAGTCTACCGACTTCGAAACATCATTAGAAAGGTCCTTAAGGACATTGCTCAAAAGAAGGATGCCAAACCACATGCCCCTTGAAGAAATAGCATGGCGACTACAAGAACTGGAAGAAGCTGAAGGTGATGTGCAAGCTCTCCAACTGTTGATATTTGTCATGGCATTCTTGTTTGCCTTAATGAACAACCTCATGCAGCGCCGTGTCTCTAACCCTCGCTTGTAAAGATGGATGCAATATCATGAGGGTTGGTCCTTTTAAGATTGTCTATGAGCTATTCTATGCTGAAGATTCTTCCCATGTAGTATTTCACAATACACCAGTCACACCCTACCCTGCCTATGTGTGCTTTGTGGATGTATCTTCACCTGATTTTTAGTTTAAGCTACCTCTTTCCATTGTTTGCCAATAGATGAGCCTCATTTCATCTCTCTCTTTTCCATTTTCCAAGCATGGCTGACATTCCCATGTTCTGTGGTTGGGTTGAAGAAAATCCAAATGAGTATCTTGTGGCCTTCAAGCGCCATTGTGTTTCAAATTTCTTACTAAAGATAGATGGTTGTTGGTTCTTCCCACATTTCTAGAGGGTTTAGCTCAAGTGTGGTATAAGAAGCAGGCCAAAGACGTTCGCCAAAGTTGGCCGAGGTTGACAGCAGCTATGATCGAGTATTTCGGCAAAGAAGAGGAGCCGGAGAATGTGTACTTGCAGGTGGCAAATTTGAAGCAGTTAGAAGGTGAGACGGCGTATCGATATGTGGATCGAGCGGCCGTGCTCCTAGACCGTTTAATTGCCACGCAGGAGGACAATGCCGAATTTTGAGCTGGAATGACTCAGCATGTGCTGGGCTACCTTGTAGTAGGAGCAAGTGATGAATTTCGCCTCAAGCTTAAATGGGAGAATCCAGAAACCATGGTGCTAGCAAGATTGCTCATAAGTTTGATAAAGTTCAGTCTAACCCCACTTTAAAGAAGACGGTTGTCCCTCCGCAACCCCCTCAATTCTTGCAACAACTTGGGGGGTCCAACTTAGGGGCATACCCCCACCCCCGTCAGGGATGTATCCACCGCCTCCACCTGAAATGTATGGTCCTCCCTTAGGTGCTTACCCTTAACAAGGAGTATATCCTCACCCTCCACCTGGAAGATTTCCCTAGCCTCGCCTACGAGCCCCCTCCTTCCTACTTCCCCGGCCCCTCTTGCTAAAGAAGCCGGAGTCAATGACTTAGCCAAGGCCCTGAATGTCTTCAGCTTGAGATGGTGGGCATCAGAAATCAAGCCAATCACCCTCCAAGAGAACGTGCCAATGTTGTGTGCTACGAGTGCCACCAGAAGGGTCATTATCACACGGAATGTCCCAATATTCCAAGGGTGAATCTTCTAAGTGAATCAGGCACTGAGGATTCTGATGTAGAGATCCTTGACCTCGGGAAAAGAAGTCGTACCACCTCGAACCCCTCTCCAAACCATGGACCGGGCCGCCCCAGGAAGGAGGTGTCCTTCTCAAAGCCCTCAAACATGGTAGACCCACCAACAAAGAAGACTAAAAGATCTTGTAGGAGTAAGTGGTCGCCCTCGGATTTTCCCATCGGCTTGGGGCAAGAGGACTATTCGGTCGTTCAGAAGCATTCTCATTGGTCTTTGATCATCATGCTTCCTCAACTAATAGCATTAAGCCCTAAGGTGAGACATGAGCTACAGCAAGGGCTCTCAACAAGGAGGATCAAGAAAAAGGGAAAGGTACGAGAGGTTTCTTCTATCTCTGAAGAAATCGATTAGCACCCGCATACAGTAGATGTCATCATAGATAATTGCCGTGTCAAAAGTGTGTGTGTCGATGGGGGAGCTGCATGTAATATCATGGTGCCCCGTATCATGAAGAAATTGAATTTGAAATGCACAAGGTGTTCCTCCACTCGAATCAAGGTAGCAGATGATCGACAACTCGCCACCCTGGGAGTCATTGAGGATTTGCCCATCACTGTCAATGGGTTGACCACCACCGTCGATTTCTATGTAGTGGACATTGAAGATATAGGCAGGAGTTATCCAACCATTCTTGGGAGGCCGTGTTTGAGAAAGAGTGATGCAGTCAGCTATTGGAAGACAGGACACATGTCTTTTGGTGCTTCAAAGGAGAAGATCTCGGTGCAACTAGGTGCCACTGAATTAGAAGAAGGAGGAGCAAGACAGTGATACTCTCTCATCCTCGGTGTCTGAGTCAATGGAAGATTCAGATGGGGGGGAGGAGTTCTAAGAAGAAGAAGTTTACATGATGGGGGTGTCTTTGACCCCGCCACCCATGGAAAATGTAACAGCTAGTCCTCAACAACTTGAATCTATGCTTTCCCTTGACCTCACTCCGAGTGAGAGAGATGAGTTCCTAGAAATGTTCAAAGATTTCCCTGACCTCTTTACAACTAGCTACCACCACCTTCACCATGTGACTACCATAGAACACAAGATAGAGCTGAAGCCTGATGCTAAGCCAGTGGCTCAGAAGTATCAGAGGTTAGGGCCCCTGTAGACCGACACTTTGCGCTCAGAGTTGCGAAAGCTTGTAGAAGCTGGGTTTATTGTTCTGGTCCACAATACTGAATGGGTTTCACCAGTGGTAGTCACCCCAAAGAAAAACAACAAGTGGCGGGTTTGCATCAACTATAAGAAACTCAATGCAGCCACCAAGAGGGACCATCATCCTTTTCCCTTTTAAGACCTCATTCTTGAGAAGGTAAGTGGTCATGAGATGTATACTTTCTATGATGGTTACTCCGGGTTTTATCAAATCAGAATTGCTGAGGAGGATGTGCTTAAAGCCACATTTGCCACACCCTAGTGGGGGACATTTGCATTCAAAGTAATGCCATTTGGCCTCACCAATGCTCCTGCTACCTTTCAAAGATTTATGCAGATGGTGTTTGCTCCTTATTCGGGGGTTTTCTTGGAGGTGTTTTTAGATGATTTCTGTATATTCTCGGCACGTAAGGAGCACGTCATGAAGGTTAGGTTGGCCTTCCAAAGGGTCAATGATGCAAATGGCAGTCTCAACCCTGATAAATGCACCATTGGGGCCACTCAAGGGAGGTTATTAGGGCATATTGTCTCATCCGAGGGCGTCAAGCCTGACCTCGAGAAGGTAGAAGCTATCCTCAAGCTCTCCCCGCCATCAACCAGACATCAGGTATGTTCATTTGTCAATCTAGCAAGATACTATTGCCACTTTATTGATCAATATGCTGCTTTGACGCGACCCATGACTATGCTATTAAAAGATGGGGTTGATTTCTCTTGGAATGAGGATTGTGATCATGGGTTTGTACAAATCAAGAGTGCTGGCTTCAAAACCCATTCTACACAATCCTGATTGGTCAAAGACTTTCTATATCAATCTTGGGTTTGGTGAGCACACTCTGGCAGGTATTCTTTTCTAGCAAGGGGAGGATCAATTCATGTATCCCATCTGATTTGCTTCTCGACAATTGCTCGAAACTGAACGACGCTACTCTGAAGCTGACAAGCATGCCTTGTCTTTTGTGTTCTGCATTGAGAAATTTAAGCATTATGTGGCTGGAAAGTCCATTATAATCTTTAGCAATGGTCTTGCAAAGCAGGTTCTTCAATCACCAAATCCCATGGGCCGGCTAGCCAAATGGTTGGCAGCTCTACAAGAATATGATTTTTCTTTCAAAATTGTAAAGGGGGGTTGTTCCAACTTGAAGAATGCTTTGATTGATTTAGAGGAGTGCCTCGATGTAACCCTTGTAGCGGCCATAGAAGTTGAGGATCCATGGTATAGTGGTATCTATAGATTTATGACCGCTTTCTCCTATCCTCCAGAAAGTACTAGCTATGAGAGAAAGAAGATCCACAAAGATAGTAGGTGCTACACTGTCTTTAATGGGGTGTTGTACCGTCAAGGCATGGATGGGGTACTAAGACGGGCCATTGATGCATATGAAGTACTTAAGGTATTGAAGCATTATCATGATGGATTTTGTGGAGGCCATTATGCCAGTGACTATACAGTTAAGAAGATTTTACATGCTGGGTACTATTGGCCAACCTTGTTCAAGGATGCCATAATGTATTGCAAAACTTGTGAACCATGTCAATTCTTTGGTAGGAAGGATTTGCGTCCTAGGCAACATCATCCAATGATGTCCATCCATTTGTTTCAAAAGTGGGGAATAGATTTTTTTGGGCCCCTGCCCATGACTGCCCACAAAAAGAAGTATCTTTTGGTAGCCGTTCAATATGTCATTAAGTGGGCTGAAGCTATCGCCCTCCCCGCTACAAATGGTAAGGCAGTTTCAAATTTCATATTTGAACATATCTGCACAAGGTTTGGGATACCCATGGAAATAGTATCTGACCATGGGAGTCCATTCTTAAATGAATCAGTGGAGTTGCTCATGGATCGCATGGGTATTGATCACCGCACTTCTAGCATCTATCATCTAGTGTCCATGGGACAAAGGGAGCGAACCAACGGCCTCCTTTGTAAAACCATGGGAAAAATGGCCACGGGGAATAGGAGCCAATGGGATTAGAAGGTCACTGAAGCTGTGTGGGCTTACAACATCACCCATAAAACGTCTACAGGTCACACTCCTTTTGAGTTGGTGTATGGTACTGAGGCAGCTTTACTACTAGAGATAGAGATTCTGGCCTTGAGATTTTGGCACAAGAATAGAGGATGACAGAAGATGAACATGTAGAGGCCAGGTTGGTACAACTTGAGAAGTTAGATGAAACCCGACACCTTGCCCTACATGAAACAGAGATCCAAAAGAACCGACAAAAGGCCCGCTTGGATGCTAAGATTTGCAAGGGATGGGAAAGACACTTTGCTGAGGGGGATGTTGTGCTATGCTTTGATAATAGATTGGACCACCAAATGGATAAAAAGTTCCTCCCACTGTGGACCGGTCCATACAAAGTCATCAAAGGAACGTAGCAATGGGTCTGTACAAGTTTAGGAGTTGCATGAGCCATATGGCAAGAAGGTGATCAACAAGCATTATCTCAAGCCCTTCTTTGTTCATGATGGTGGTCCCAAGCATGGAAATGCTATGCATTCCCTACCTGGGGGAGGAAACTGTTATGGATAAATTTGACCAAGGTAAAAGGCATAAATATATGTGTGTGCTTG
Source organism: Dipteris shenzhenensis (assembly GCF_047967505.1). Lineage (NCBI taxonomy): Eukaryota > Viridiplantae > Streptophyta > Polypodiopsida > Gleicheniales > Dipteridaceae > Dipteris > Dipteris shenzhenensis. The sequence continues at coordinate 37,704,103 of NC_141625.1, forward strand.
TATGTGTGGCAATAGTATAATAAAATATGGTGTGCATAGCGCCCAGGGTTGAGGTGGCAAGGCATGACCATGTGCCACCCTTCCATGTAAGAGGACCCATAAGGTGTGTTGTACATAATCCATGGTAGTTATATTATAAAATGATAAGGTGGCATGGTTCCTCCATGTGCCACCCCTCCACCTAGGCGGCCCCATGCCTACATTTAGTGGGCCATGGCCAACGACCATGGGAGAAGTAATATAAAATAGGCAGAGATGGATATTATATTGGATTATTCCCTCCATGTAGGATAGGCCCATGTGGGGGGGATGTAGATAGTCAAAGAATGCAAGTTAAAGTAGGATGAGGTGGCAAGATTTCTTGTGCCAACCCTCCACTTGTCCTCCTAGATGTTTGAATGAATTATAAAATTGGGAGGAGACCAAGGGAGTATCTTAGACTTGGGATATGGGGTTTGATTTATGTGGAAAAATGAGGCAAAGGGTTGTCGCACACCATTGAGAGTGTGTACCAACCTAGCCCACATGGGAGACTCTTCCATACACACCATGCATGTGGGAGGATGCATTTATTGGGAGAGACCCCCTCTCTTGGCTATAAAAGGAGGGGGCTATTCCTTGATGTAACACGCTCATTCTTGTAAAGCCACCTAGCTAGTACTTTGATTTCCCCCCATCCTTCCTTTCAAATAAAGCTTGACTCTCTTCCCTTGATGTCTCCATCTCGATATTCCACCTCCCATCATGTACATGCTCCTCTTCCCCCTCTTCCTTCCCCCTTGTGCCATAGTCTCCCTCTTCATTCCCACCCCTCTTAATCCCTTTTCCCCACCTATGTTAACGCTTCTCCCCTCACGTTCCCTTTTCCTCCATGGCCCTCAAGCATCGCCATGCCTAGCGTCTAGCCTCATGACTTGATTTCTTTTCTAGTTAATAGTGTTCATCTTTCATTCCGTTGATGAAAGATTTATGTTCATTCATTACTTGTGAGAATTTCCATCCATGATACAATTCCGTCCATTGATTGAGAGTGAGATCCTTGGAGTGAAAGATAGGGAGAGCTCCCTGAGATTTAGATTTTTGAAGAGGAAACTCTACCTTTGAGAGAAAAAGAGAGAGATTTTTCCTTTTTGGAGTGATGCTTGAGAGATAGAGAGCTTTTGAAGCTCTAATTTATAGTGACTATCGTATCTCTGTTGAGAGGAAGAATCTCCTTCAACAACAAAATCCGTCTACATATCGACTCTCACACTCAACCTCAAGCGCCTCCATCAAGCCTTTCTCTAGCATATCCACATGGGAGGCTCACGTGAAGAGCAAGGTGACCACCGACGGGCCTCCAGCAAACAAAAGCCCTTCTCAAAGACCAGCAAACCCGGAAGCTCGAACAGTCCAACGGATTTCAAATTGCGACTCCTACACCATAGCAACTCCAGCAACCTACAGCCACGCATGCTCATGACTTTTAGCCAGTGCCTTAATGCTTTCAATGTAGCTGGTAGCCTTATCTACAACAATGAATGCTTGAGCGACCTCAACAAGGGGCTCTAGTTGACGTAGCTGCATCTTCAATGCTAGCGGGCTGCTCCATACGACCTTCTATAGCCTCTCTTCCAAGGGCTTCTACTCCCCCAGAGCAAACTGTGCACCACTCCAACAAAGCAACCTATGCTCCATTGCCCTACGCTCAGCTGCCTCTCTCCAGCCTCAACGCTTCATCGAACCAGAGATCCCTCGCGACCAAGGCACTCCTTCCATCAATGCCCTCGATGGGCACCGACCATCTGCAAACTAGCTGTCACAAAAATAACCATCTTCAGCTTTGGAGCCTCATAAGTGCTCTAGCAAAATCTCACGGGCCCCGGATCCTATAAATGACTAGCTCAACAAGCAAAACCGCCATATTCCAAGCTCCTAACTCCAGCCAACGACGCACAATGACCGTCGCACGAGCTCTTCCACGAGACACCTCCAGCGTCTTGCCTCCATCATCACTGACTCCAAAGGCTTCTCAAAGGCTCCAAAGGCTTCTCACAAGTAGTGCCACACCCATGTCCAACTGACAATGAAATAGGCAGTTCGCTTACTCTCTCCGCTAGTCGAGCTTTGGAGCTTTTCCATTCATACGTGCATCTACAAGCCTCTACAAGTGCCAATCCACACTGTGACTCTCGTAACTCCAACGGTGACTCGCACGGCATCTTGCTTTGCAGATGAGAATATGACGTTGTTTCATCATCGTCATTTTTCTTCACAAAGGTTCAAAGACCTCAGAAAGGACACGTGGCAGATCACTTGCCTTACCCTCAGGGTCTCCACACAATAGGGTTAGTCACCTTGTTGACACATGGCACAGATAGGGCTCAACCTAACTCAAGCTCTAATCTAACCATGGTTTAGTGAAGGAGACCCTGAGTTGAAAGGCTGGTCAAGTTTACCACGGGTCAGTAAACCATGGTCAAGTTACCTTGACTCAACTAGGCTACCACATCATTAATCCAGTTAGTTGCCACATCACACTGACCTCTACAAGCACACACAGTGCTCCACAGGCACTTCATGTGACCACTCCTACCACCTCAGCACAAGGCTCCACAAGCACACCTCCTGCTAGGCACAGTAACTGCATGTGACCCCCTGACTACCACATCATCATTGAGCACATTTGCACTCCTTTTGCCCCTCCACCTAGATCAAGTCGTATCTCTTGATCCAAGAAGAATTTGAGGGTGCTCCAAAAAGAAAAATTGATCGATTTTTCATTCTCTACGCGCTCCTCACATCACACACACATTTTCATGCAAGTATCACTTACTTTTGAGCCTTATTGACAATACCACTTCCTACACGCACATCAGCCTCTACATCGACGCATATGACCCAGCACTTAAAAAGAACCAAAGAAGATTAATTATTTGTTGTTCTTTCATCAATCGATGGTTGGTATTGATCTAGATCAGAGTAGACTAGATTGCCATAGAGGGGATGCTTTGAATCTCCCCAAGTTACCAATCTAAGCCATGCCCGAAACTCTCAACTAGTACCTACTCAGAGTCAATCCATATGCTCACATATGGTTTCACATCATCACATTACCTAAAACCTTATGTTTATTAGTTCAGTGAGTAGACCAGAGTGTTCAAAGGCATTGCCAATTTTCCACTGGACAAATAGCTCATGATTTGATTTCACACACACATGCCATCATTGTAAAGCCTATTCGGCTATTTCATGGCATTGTGCACATCATTTCAGCCTTGTAAAGCCTTTTGGCTATTTTTGGCATCATTTGCCACAAGCCTTGTAATTTAGATCAAATTTTATATATTGCAGTTCTACCTTCACCGACAATTCAGATTTCACTGGCTATAGTCAGTGTTTTGCACTTGATTCAGACAATGATTTTCACGACACTTTGAGTACATTTCTTGCACCATGTCTACGGCTAGCAACCTCAATCTAGAGGCATCTGTTAAGCTAGGCAACTCCAATTACGGCACATGGAAATACCGAATGGAGACCATTCTTGTACTTCAGGACAAATGGGAGTATGTCGATGGATGTACACCTAAACCATTGGACGATCCAACCAGTAGTAGCTCTACTCCGCTTGTTGTCATAGCACCAACAACAGGATCTACAGCTACACAAATAGTTTTCGCACCTGTAGTAGATCCTGCCATTGCCCGAGCTTAGGCAGAATGGGATAAGAAAGATAAGTACGCATATCATCTGATCAAGCAGAATGTGCACGATGTCATGCTAGGATAGCTCAACACAGTCATCAAAAGAAGCATGGAATATGTTTGCAGCTCTGTACGAGTCAAAGAACACTTCCAGGATTCTCACACTGAGAAACCAAATCAACCAAAGTTTTTGCAACAGCAGTGAAACCAATCATGCTTATGTACTCTGGATCAAAGACTACAACAATCAACTTGCAGTAGTAGGGGAGTAGTAGGAGAGACTATGAATCCAGCAGAAATGGTTCAAGTCATCCTAAATGGACTAGGAGAGGGATAAGAATCTAGTACAGAGTATTGCCATCCAACGGCAAATACTGACATTGGAAGAACTTCAGTTAGTCTTACTTGGTAAAGAACTCAGCACTCAGGCCATTCAAGCATGCAAAGGTTATTCTAATGATTAGGCATTCACAGCTTCAGACAGAAGCATAGGCATAGGCAGAGGCAGAGGCAGATCATTCCAGAGAAGTGGTAATCATCAGCAACAAAGTAATCAGCAAAGCCAGCATCAACATCATCCTCAAAAACATCAAAATTGCTGGGATATCTCAAGGTGTATGCCTCAGGCACACCTTATGTTTCTATGTGTGAGTGCTAGAGGCACAGTTAGGTGCCCACAAGCACAGTTAGGTGGTGGAGAGCCACATAGGATGATTGAGAGAATCTAGGAGCAGATTGAGGAGATGATTGTGGAGCTCTGAAGTCATCAGTGATGTCATTGAGCATGTATGAGGTGCCTACTTAAGGACCTCACTCTTCTTCATTCTACAAGCAAGTAATGCAAGTATTCTGAGTTTGTGTCCACTCTTTGCTTTCCTTTCAGCTTACCAACATGGTATCAGAGCCTTTAATCCCCCTTGAGCCCATTTCTGCCACATCATCATCTTCTTCTTCATCTTCTTCTTCTCCATTTTCCTCTTTCTTCCCAAAATCTTTGAGAGCTTGGTTCTCCACCTACAAACGACCATTGCCCAAACCCTATGAGCTGGAAACTCCTCTAGTATGGGCAAACTTCCACCTGCAAGCAATTGAAGAAAAAACTTCTATGGTGGCTGCCATTCCCCAAACAGCGCATTTTTTGCCATTTCTTCTACTGCTCAATACTCCTTGCTTGCTCCGCCATTGCCTGAGCCCTCTTAGCAGTAGATGGGTGACTTTCAGGTCATTTGGTTTAGTAACGAGGGAGAAATCGTCAAAACTCAGTTTCAGCCTGTAGCAACTCTCCCGGGCAAAAGTGCGCACCATTTCGTCCAACCTCTGTGCTGGACCCTCTCTGGTATATGAGCTTTCTTTTGCTTCAGAAAGCCCTCTTTTCCTTGCTTTGAAGAGTGAGCTACAAGCCCTCCAATTTCAGCCTTTTAGTTTTGACAGTTTTTGGATAAGTTTTTGAAGATGATGCTACATAAAATGCTACTCTAGCATTTCTGGTTTTTTGAAACTTTCAATAACTTCAGTACAAGTGTGGCTTCAGTTTTGTTTTGAATTGCTAGACCTGGTTTTGATTGGAAAGTATTCATTTTAGCCACTTCTATGAAGCATGTAAGAAGAAGCATCATTGTTTGAATATTGATCACTAGTCTTTGCTACATCAAGTGCTCATATTTTGGAAGTCTTTCAGTTATTTTTTGCCTTGTAAGAGAGATAGACACTGCCCAATATCTGGGTTAGACCCTCTCATGGCTACCCTATTGAATCTAGAGAAGTTCAATGGAAAGGGCTTCCACACATGGCAGATGAAGGTGAAATTTGCATTGATGAGGGAAAACTTATGGGGACTTGTCAAACCAACTCCTATCGCTTCTTCTACGGCCTCCAATGCTGGAGAATCCTCAACTCCAACACGACCGGAGCTAGAGAAGAAAAAGCATATGGTATCATTGCTCTTGCTTTAGGAGATGATTATATTCACCATATCTCTGACTTGGAGTCCCCTTCAGAAGCTTGGCAGAAGCTTGACATGATTTTTGGTGCTAGCTCTCACATCTCTAAACTATCACTTAAAGTCTCTTTCTTTGAATTGAAGATGGCTAGTGGTACTACTTTAGCAGCTCATGTCAACTAAATGCGGAGTCTTATGACTCAATTAGCTTCTATCAACTCTCCTATTACTCCAGATGATGATGCTATGGCAGTGTTACTTAAGAGTATGCCTGAAGATTATGATCACATAGTTAGCACTTTGAAAAATCTTCCTAATCCTAATCTTGAAGGTATTATCTTTGCTCTCCAAGAAGAAGAAAGGCATATGGAGCTCAGGAAAGGCAACGACAGTGTTTATGCTGTAAAAGTCCAGAAGGGCAAGTATACCCCTTGCAATCACTGTGGAAAGACAAATCACCTTTCAAAGGACTGCTTCAAAATTAAGCCATGCAAGCACTGTGGCAAGAACAACCATAATGAGAAGTTTTGCAGAAACAAAGCAAAGACAGAAAATGCACTTACAGTTAATGAGCCTCCACAAGATGAGGCATCCTTTGAAGATTGTGCATTTTAAATAATCTCTATGTATGCTCCAAATCTCTCTTTTTATGTCAAGGTACTCAGCCTGGATAGTCCTCCAAAATGAATGAAAATAAACTATTGTGTTTTGTGTGTTTTGTAAACACCTCTAGTCACCTTATGATGTAGGCCATGTGTATGTTTTGTTCCATGGTACCTCCTCCAGACATTGTGTGCATGTACATGCAGGGGAGATAACCATTGAAAGTTTTTTTTAATATCCCTTTTTGTTTACCTTACACCCAAGGGAACCCTTGCTAGCATGAGAACCTAGCCATAGATTAATCCTTGACCACCATGAGATGGCATGAGAAACTATGAGACTAGATGTATCCTTGACATAGCCTGAGGCATTCCCTTGAGGGGGGGTTTGTTGGGATATCTCAAGGTGTATGCCTTAGGCACACCTTATGTTTCTATGTGTGAGTGCTAGAGGCACAGTTAGGTGCCCACAAGCACAGTTAGGTGGTGGAGAGCCACATAGGATGATTGAAAGAATCTAGGAGCAGATTGAGGAGATGATTGTGGAGCTCTGAAGTCATCAGTGATGCCATTGAGCATGTATGAGGTGCCTACTTAAGGACCTCACTCTTCTTCATTCTACAAGCAAGTAATGCAAGTATTCTGAGTTTGTGTCCACTCTTTGCTTTCCTTTTAGCTTACCAACAAAAATCAACAAAGAGGAAATCATTCCAACTGAGGAAGATTCTAAGGACGAGTAATGCATCCACCAATGTGTCAAACATCCAGTGCAACTACTATCATAAGTTTGGACACTATGAAAGAGATTGCCGCAAGAAGAAGTATGACCAAGGCGATCAATCCAGCAGTAATCGAGGGAATTTTTGTGGAAGAGGAAATCATCGTGGTGGACATTCTAGTCACAGTCATTTTGCAAATGAACGCGGGAATATGTTTCATGCAAACGAGGAAATGCAACAAACTGGTAAAGTGTACCTAGACATGGATTGCAATCGAAAAGAGGATTTCAGCTATCAAGTCCACCAAGCAGAGTAGGGTCCTTAGTATATCAATAGTGGTGCATCATCTCATATGACAAATCATCAGGAATGGTTCACAGAGATGAAACCATTAGAAGGCCATAAAAATGTCCTCTACACAGCAGATAATACACTGAATCCAGTTCAAGGGACAGGTGTTATCCCTATGAACAATTTCACTGGTACGAAAGGATTGGTGAAGGATGTACTCTATGTTCCAAAGCTCAGCAAGAACCTCTTGTTAGTAGGTCAAATGATGGAACACAACTACCGAGTCATCTTTGATGGAGATGAATGCATTATTAGAGATAAATCCAGAAGATGTCAGAGCTAGTAGGAAAAGGTGTCAAAGAAGGACGCTTGTATAGAATGCTAGCTACAGTACGAGATAAGCATGCCATGTTAGCTCAACCACAACAGATGCCACTATCTGCAAAATGGCACAAAAGATATGGTCATGTTAATTTCAAGTACTTGTTAGATTTCAGGAATCAGAATATGGCAATTGGGATTCCAAAGCTATAATTTCTTGGAAAAGTTTGTGAAGCATGCTGCTTCGCCAACAAAAGCGAACCAACTTTGGCAGAAGTATCTCTCGAGCATGAGGTATTCTTGATTTGATACATACAGATGTATATGGTTATGCCCAGACCCACATTATCAATGGTTCACTTTACTACTTGACTTTCATCAACGACTAGAATAGATATTGTTGGGTCTACTTTCTGAAAGAGAAATCTGAAGTGTTTCTAGATTTCAAGAATTCAAAGCCATGGTAGAAAACCAGACAGGAAAAAAGATCAAAGTCATGAGATTAGACAGAGGATGTGAATACATGTCTTCAGCATTCATGAACTTTTGTAGAAGTCACGACATTTGAAGACAATTCACTTGTGCAGATACTCCTTAGCAGAATGCAAGAGCTGAAAGGAAGAATGGGACTTTAGCAGATAGTGCTAGAGTAAATGCTTAGTGAAAAGCATCTTTCGAATCAGTATTGGGTAGAAGCAATAGCCACATCAAACTAAGTGCTTAATCGGCTTCTTACTAAACCGATACAGGGTATGACACCTTATGAATCATTCACTGGACATAAGCCCCACATTGGGAATCTTCGCATATTTGGTTGCATATCATATGCCCACATACATGATGATCATCACACGAAATTGGATGCAAAGTCACGCAAATGCATCATGGTTGGCTATAGTGAAGAAAGCAAAGCATACAAGTTGTATGATCCCATCAACCGCAAGGTCATTATCTCTATGTAATCTATGATGAGGAATCTAAATGGAAAACCTCAAAAACACAAGAGATAGACACACCGATTTCACAGTCATCTATAGAACAGGTTCATGAAGAAGAGCAAGAATTGCCTAAAACACCCCAAGCAAAGCCATACCAGATTAGACGGTCTACTAGGGAAAGTAGACCACCAGCGAGATTAACATATGCTCAGAAAGGCAAAGCAATTCAGGTTGAAACCACTAACTATGCTCTTATGACTACCATCATGGCTACAAAAGAGCCAGTGTACTTTGAAGACGTAGTAGACAAGCCAGAATGGCAAACTACTATAAATGAAGAAATGGATGCTTTGTATAAGAATAATACTTGTGAATTATGCGACTTCCACTAGGAAAGAAGGCCATAGCAAACAAATGGGTATACAAAGTAAAGTACAATCCAGATGGAAGTATTCAAAGATACAAAGCCAGATTAGTTGCAAAAGGATTTGCACAGCAATATGGTCAAGATAACGTGTACCACATACTAATAATGATTTTGGAGGTAACTAATAAATGATACTAAGAGGAATGAAATGAAATAAGATTATCCACCATTATAGACTCCATTGCAATGGTACTTAGACATGCAACAATTTATGGCAAACCAACACATATGGATGAAAAAATTTGTCAAACATAACCAAAGATTACACATGACATCCAAGTGCTGAATCCTTTTGAAAGTCTGACAACCAAATTCGGGGTCAACTTACCTACTACCACCATCCAAAAGAAACTAAGTGTTAGAACAACATAGTTTTGATTGGGTAGACAAGTAATGCTTGCAACACCTTGGCTTGTTGTCGCTTTTACCAAAGAACGACACTCCCTTTCATATTCAAACAAGTTGATGGGGAAATGTGTATGAGGTACTCATTATGCAAGAGTAGACATCATAATAGCTGTGTATATGTATCCATGCGAGTGTAACTTAACTCCGTTTTTATACCCTAATTACAAATGCATCAAGGAAGTGCTTACTAATAACTTCTGAAATAATTTTTGAAATAAAGGCGCACCTTACCATTACCAAATTAACTGATGTATTTCTGTCACATGCCCATGATGCTTTGGATTCACATCAAGCTATTGAACTGGAACAACCGACGTTTCATTTACCAATCTCACCAATCATGTTGTTCAAATACTTCACTACTACCTAGATAAACTTTATGAAATATGCTTCTTGTCCCTTCAACTGTATCCATTTCTCCCAAAGGCATATGTAAACATTGACTATCTTGTCTAAGTGATCCTTCACACACTTGAACACCTATATGCAATGTGGCTTGGCAGTAGCAATGGATGACCATTTAGATATCTCTTCCACAATTCCATTCCTCCTTTGCTTAGTTGCCAATCTAATGATCGTGGGTGTAATTTAACTACATGATAGGAACTTCATTTTGCATAAAGAATCAAATTGGAGAGGCCTTAACTAAGGAATCTTGCCCATAACATAGGCATCCATTAGTGTAGCTCCGGACTTCTAATATTAAAAATGCTGCTAGAAAGGACCCTTCACATTTTTTAAATGTATCCATGAAATGTGTAAATGTAAATGTTTGGCTAGTTCTTAATCTCTCTAAAAGTCAATGAAATGTTGCATCAGTGTCCTCGTGTATGTCTGACCATCAAGAAGACCAATTGGATCTACTTGAAAATTCCTCAAGCAACAAGTAATGATAGGTATGCAAACATGTATCTATTCTTGTTCTTTGAAGCACAATTATCCAATCGTACAAATAGGTTCTCACGTACTTTCTTATAAGGAATTTTTTGTGTAGAACTTCCAATAAGGAAAAGAAAATCTGGATGTGCTACCCAACACTCCAACATGCAACTGTTACTTACGACGGTTAAAGACATAGTGAGAATCCAATGCTTCTCTGGAGGTTAGTGCATTAAGTAGGGCATGGCATCCCATCATGTGCCAAATATCCAAGTGCATAGTTATCAACTCTTTTCCACAAACACAAAGCCAATGGAAAATTGTGGAATTAGGATATGATGGCCAGAAAGAATGAAGGCAAGTCTTATAGTTTGATTTAGCAAAACATCTTAAATACTATTGAATGTGAGATTAGTAATATTGATTATTTATGACCTCTTGATTTATGAAGGCTAGTGACGTGGTTTAATTCTGCAAGGCATCTCTCACGTTTCACAACATGAGGGAACTGGTATTGCTAGCCGTTAAGAATTTGGAAAAGAATCCACTTGCTCCATTATTGCCCCAGCCATCACTAGGAGTGATGTCCTATGGTGAGCTCATGCTACGGTCCCGTGAAGCACTACCTACTAGGACTTATGGATCTAGCAAGAGAGGAAGGTCAGCAGTACACATCTGGATACATGAGGTGATGTGGACACACTTCCTATTACTCCCCGAGGGGACAGAGTTCCAGTAAGATGATTGAATGGCAATCCCCTTCAGAAAGTTCAGTACATCTAGATAGTCGAGAATCACAGGTATGACCATCCAAGATATTAAGAGGTGGTAATTCCATGCCCTATATAGAGGCAAAGAATAAGAACCTCCCTATATGACACGTGCTTTATGATGTGAAACTCATACAAGAATCATCATTGTTTTACCACATAGCAGGAAAACTATGTTAACTATGAAGAAGAATTCTAACCTCTTTATCCATGCACTATTTGATAATCCTTTACATGGAATGTTTTCAATTAGAAAGCTAATTATCGAGTTCCTTTACCAATACGGATTGAATGATCTTATTGATATTATGAGAGAAGTGAGCATTGCTTGTTTTTGGAAGTTCTCTGATAACTTAGCCTCAATATTTTGCAATCCCGGATTGACATTTAGAGATGGTTCAAAGATTACGTGCCAATGCCAAACAAATACTTTCAAAAAGTTTATTAATAAAAAATGGGGACACGTGATTACCATTGACAATGATATCGTTATTGATAACACTTTGAAACAGGATATCAAGAAAGGTTTGGGACACATCCCTAAGAAGCACCTTAGTATTAACGGGGCATTGGATGCTTTGATTATGACTTGGAACCAATTAATTTCCTTGAGATCATTATCATATGGAACTCTTGATTCAATTGAGAGGGATTTTATGATATTTTGCAGAGACCACTTGCAGAAACTGAAACAAGAAACTAGAATTGAAGAAAGAGAGAGTCCCATGGGAACCCCAACAATCAAGAGCGAAATTATGAGGTTAACTACATCCCTTCTCGTTACATCAACAGATAAGTCAGCTTCAACCCCGGCTTATATTTGTAAGGAATTTATATTTGATCAAGGAATGCAGAGGTTGTCAAATAGGGACTTCCAAAAAGTGGATAATCTGGACATCCTAGACGGACTCGTCAAGGATATTACATACTTTAACTTGAATATTACTTTGGATTCTTACTCATTACCTTATCTCATGGCTACTTATAAAGCCCACAAGAATACTTTCGGATGGATTACTTATGCCCACCTTTATGTATTTTCAGAATTGGCTTCCTTAATCAATTTAGCATTACAAAACATGCCTAGATCCCATCATGGAAATATCTAGGGATCTTTAAGAAAAAATACGACTAGAGACCGATCTTAAGGTGAGTGTATTTTGGATAGTCAATTCCATATATGATGTAAAATTAAATTTACCAAAGAAAATATATTTGGTCTTCACATCAAACATTAGCAAATGCTATGAGAACATCCCCATAGAAGGGAGCTATGGATTGAAAATCGAAAGTCCTTAGCATGGCTAGGAAAAATAAGCGATACATAAACATAACTGGAATAGGAGGAAATCTTCATGGAGCAACAGGAAAAATAAGACCTTGACCCCCACGTTAAAACATGATTGTATTGTGCTTAATGTATGGCTTCTTGAGAATATGCACCTGAGGTTAGCAAACTAGATATTCAAACAAGTCTCGGGGATCCCCAAGGGATTTTCTTGTTCTCCTTTATGGTGTAACTTATATCTGCATTGGTTTGAGTTCAACTTTATAAAGAAGTTATGGGAAGGTAGAGAGTGGGACAGATTGTACAAATTTGAACACCCTTTTAGAAATATGGATGACATATTATTGGTTAATGCCAATTCTCCAAAGGAATTTTTTAAACTATAGGAGAATAATGAAATAGAACCACTTTAGGAAAGATGTCTACACACAAACACACACACTTCCTATTCATTTCCCCCTTTACATTTACCTTACCTTTTTCCCCTTCTCTTCCCCCCCCCCTTCCCCCTTTTTTTTTTCAAATCCCCCTTTAGTCTTAAATCCCTAAATTCAACTAAATTATCCATTAACTACCCCTCAAAATTTCCTCATTTTTCCCTTAATTTTTTCGTAAATTTCCTAAATTCTCGATTTCCCTCCCTTCCAACCCCCTCTTCCTACCTTTTCTACTATTTTCTCCCAATATTATCCTCCTTTTTTCTAGTTTTCTCAAAATTTTAATATTTCCCTCTCCCTAAAATTTTCCATTATTTACCTATTGTGCCACTATTGTGCCACTAATTCTTTTCTCTCCCTATTGTGCCACTAATTCTTTTACCTATTGTGCCACTAATTCTTTTCTCTCCCTATTACAATTATTTCTAATTTCTCCAATTTAACTTTTTTCACCTCTTCCCTAATTTTTCTTATTCTAAGTATTTTTCTCAACCCCCCCCCACCCCCCCATCTTCCTATCTCTCCCCTATTTTTTCTATTTTTTCTTCCTCCCCTAAAATCCCCCCGTTTTCCCATCGCCTCACATTCCTCCCTCACAAAACTCTCAAAAGACCCTTCCTCGTCCCGTGCGCCCCCCTACGAATTACCTCCTTAGCTTCCACTGACTGCCCACATTCCCAAAATTCAAACCCTTAGTCTCCCGACTCTCCATTCCCCGACTACCCCTCCCTTTATCTATATAAGCCTACCTCAAACTATCCTTCCCCACCTCAAACTCTAGCCTACCTATGTCCTCTTGCCCTCTGCGACTCTGTCCCCTGTCAGTCTCCATCGCTATTTGTGCCCCTTGGACCCTATCTACACCACTGTCCACAGTCTCCACCTGCATCACTGTTGCGCAGACTTGTGCCCCACTGCCCGTTGCTTCACGGCTCTTTTTCCGTGCCCATAGCTTCTACTTCCATCTGCGCCATTATTCGAATTCCCCCGCCATACCGTACTTCTGCCTCTGGAAGCCCTCACCTCTATGATTGCCTCTCTCCTGTCTCAAACCCTGCTTACCTCTGCTTTGAGTGCTCGTGTGCGGCCCATTGTCCCTCTGCCACAACGTTCAGACTTCGTGCCTTCCACAAACCTCGAAGCTCATACACGGTTGCCTTACCTCTCCTTTCCAAAACTCCTCAACTGTCGTGCGTGATCCGCTCTGAACTACACGTCTTCACATTCACCACCCTTGCACTTATGGACTCACAGGTCCTTTCTTTCCTCCTCGTCTTTTTTTTTCTAAACCTTTTTGACCCCCTCTACTGCTTTTTCTATTTCTTGTTACACTACTTTATATATCTTGTATGGTATGACCCCTTTATATACCTTATATGTACCCCCCCCCTTCCCCCTTTTTTTTTCATTAAACCCCTCCCTCTTTATTTATTTTCCCCCCCTCTCTAGACCCTATGGAACCCTTTCCCCTCATTAATCTAAACCCTAAAGCTTACCCTCCCACCCCCCTTTTTCCCTAACCCCCCTTTTTTCCCTCCCCATTCTCTATATTCGTTATTTTCATTCTCTCTATATATTTTTCCCCCCTTCTCTATTTATATTATTTTCCCCTCATAGTTAGATTTATTAACTTCTTGCATTATTTCTTTACTTTTCTTTAATCTATGGTCCTTTAATTTTCATTAATTTCTTTACTTTCCTTTAATCTATAGTCCTTTTTTAACTCCTTGAATTTATCTCTCCCCCCCCTTTTTAATTTATGGTCCTTTAATTTTCATTAATTTCTTCACACTTCTCAAAAACCCCCACCTCCCGTTAATCTCTTGTCTTTTGTATTGGCGTCCACTTCCAAAATCTTCTTATTTTTGGCTTACCTTTAGCTAGATTAATTCTTTTTAATCATTCCCCCTTTTTTCTTTTTTATTCATCTGTTTTTTATTTCCCTCTCAAGTTTCTTGAATGTTTAATAACTATAGCATCACTATTCCTTCTCCACACTTCTTCCATACACCCCTCCCCTCCCCCTCCCCTTCCACACTCTTCTCACCTACCCCCCCTTCTACAAAGGTTCTATATTCTTGTCCCTATAAACCTCTAAACTCATTCTTCTACCCAAACAATCTTGTTTTTACATTAAGCTTGATAAGTGTATGGCCAAGTGTTAATTTTTATTGTGATTCCGATGGTGTTTATGACACCTATCTTCCCAACTACAGTTAAAACTAGTTCTTAATGTTTTGCTTGTTGGATGGTGGCAGGTAGGCAGACTCCCCGCTTCAATAAAAGTAATGCTGCCAATGACTTATCAAAGCTATACTGCTCACATTTCCTCTTTTAGAAAAAATTGTTCATCCTTTAATGATGCTACTTCATTTTTTGTGGATGTTTATTTCAAAGTTTATCTATTAAACATTTCTCATTCTTACTCTAAATTGTCTACTCTTCACTATGGAAAGGGGTATTGTAAATGTCTTCTACACACACACACACACACACATACTAATAACCCTTTCCTAAGTATTCATATATGTATTAAAAACCCACCCTACAAACTAAGCCAACAATTAAATTAAATAAACACTATTGCCTTTAAGACAAAGTACACACATATTAATATTGAGGAATTATAATATATATACTATACATACACACACACATATAAAAAACCCCAAAACCCCCCTATCTCTTTGTTTTGACCCTATTATGTAACCCTTTTATTTTTTTAGTTTAACAAAAAGTTACCTTACTTTCCCCCGCGGCTGCATCTACAACTACACCTAGTAGGGCTTCTTGGTCATTATCTATTACATCTTCCTTGCTCGACCTACTTAGCATTAAAATTGTTTTTCTTCCCCCCCTAATTATACCCTCTAGACCTAACTAACCCCCCTAACCTAACCACCTCCAAGTACCCCTTAACCCTTCTAATGTTTCCTACGTGGTAAAGTGTTTATGCACTACCTCACCACCACACCTCCCATGCATAAACCCACCCTTTTTTTATTTGTTAAAATGCATGTCTCTACTATATATATCCTTACCTGCTCCACGCAGCCCCTTACAACTTATAGATTTCATGCCTCCCTACTCCGAACTAAGCTATTGCTGCCTCCCACTTTGCAGTTCTAATCGATGGGGGTGAACGCCAACTCTTAGGTCATAACACCATTTCTTTGTTATTTATATTGCGATGTTTACCTTCTCCCTTGGGGCTCTCATCTTTCGTACTTCCTTCTTGCTGCTGTGAGATGAGTCGACGTGCATACTTTGTACTATGGTCTCCTTCCCACCATCTAGATCAATTTGAGGTTTGAGTTCATGAAGCATGTGCTATGCTAAATCCTTCTTTGTCACAACATCCTTGGTTATGAGCTTGTCTTGGCTCTACTTCTTTTATGACAACTCTCTGGTACTCGCCTACCTAGCAACTCACAATGACCTTCTGATGGACTACTCCTTCAATCTTCCACTCGTTAGCTATCCTCTTGGCCTTTTAGCGAGCGCAGGTGCTTGCCCTCCTCTCATGATTAGTGAACTTTGTGGACACTTCTTGTGTCCCTCCTCTATGAGCTTCTCCGCCTTGGCTCCCACTATTCTTTGCCAGCCCTTCATGGTTCCTAGTACTCATGCTCTTAGTGGCTCACCCTTGATAAGCATGTCATGGTGTCTTCTTTACTCTTCCCCTGTCTTCTCTTTGCTTTCCTTTGCTAATATGTTATGTAACATAATTTCTACGGTGCGCCGCTAGAGCTCTACTTATGGGATGACAGTTAGTCTATGCTCCGTCTCACTTTCCTCTTCGTCAAGATTATCTTCCTGGCTTGTCGCCTACCCTTATGGCACCCTTCCTAGTGTGAGTGCGGCCTCTTCTCTCAATCCGATACCTCCCTCTGTTCACCTTCAACCCGCAACTAGTTCATCGAGTGTTCTCTTGGCTCCTCCCCTCATGTTTACTGCCTCTCCTCAGAGGTCTCCCCCTCTAGCCACCCTTCTTCTGCCACCTTAGCACCTAGCCAGGCGTGTTGCTTGGCTACATGGTCTCTGCACCATCTTTTTGAGTCTCTGATAGCCAGAGGGCTCATGGGATAAACAATAATCTGATTGTCACCTCCAATGTGTTGCTTGGTACTTGTCATAGACTCGTTTGCTCAGTTTTCTTTCTCGTAGTTACATTATATATATTTATATCCTAGTTATTTACTTGCGGGGTCCCTTCAATTTTAGCTTTCAATGTAATTTCTTAACAAAAGTTTAAATGATCTTGCTTCTAAGTACATCTAGTTAAACTCTTTATAGCTTTATTTATGTAAATTTTCTTACTTTTATATGATTGTTGATTGATTTATTTAAAGTTAATTCTTTGTAATATTTAATAAATTATCTTATAAATGTGATGCTTGCCAGGACTTATCCAAGCTACAGTTTCCACAAAGTCATTTCTACAGAATGGCCCACTGCTAGTCCCCTTTATAAACAGGGATTCATCGACTTGTACAAACTTTTTCGTTAATGCAATTAGTCCTATTCCATTGTCTAGCTTTGCGCTTTTGTCTTTTCACTATGCAAAGGGGTGTTTTCAAATCTTCCACACACACACGCGCACGCACGGTGATAGATTGATAACTAATTCATTGTAGAAGCAGTATAAACTAAAGCATTTTCAATCAAAACTTGATCCACAAACGTCGCCTAAGGCCTCCCTAAAAAAACTCTTCCCTCAAGAACACCAAGAAGAACAATGAAAAATAAGCATTGATAAATACACAATATACCATGAAGAAAGACAGAATGAGTTATGTGCCATCAACTTCATATTGTAAAATTGATATATACACAATACACCATGAAACAAAGAAATACACGTAAGACAAAGGTGTGATGGATCTAGAACATAGTACACCTAAGGAAACAAATACATAGTACACCTACGAGAAAGGAGTGATGGATGAAAACAAAGAAGAACGAGCCATGCTACATACATAGTAACACCAACCATACAAAAGTAATCGCAAATTACAGGTTCAATAACAAGTAGTTAAGCATAAACTCACATGCAAAACAAAAAAGGAATAAAACTTTGCAATCAGGTTGGCTCTCCATTAGCCTAGAAAGAAGGCCATCGACGATGGAGATTCGGGGATCAAGCTCTCAAGGTTTGTGCTCTTGAGGCCTGTTTTCGCGGAGGTCCATGCGATGGCTCTCTGAGCACCGGCGGGAGGGTGGCTTGGCCTTGAGGCCACACACTTAGGGATACTTGCTATACGAAGACTGGAGACAGACATGACCCAAAATCGACGTAGAGTTTTGAAAGTATCGAAGCTGCTACGATTGGTTGGGCACACCATCCAGAGCTCGGGTGCACAAAAGAGCCTTACCAATATATGTGGATTCAAAATTGCACCAAGATGCTGTGCACACCCATCGATTGTGCAAACTCAATCAGCGCTTGCACCTCCGCACGTAGATGTGTCCATCTGAGCTATAGGGACACCCATTGACGATGAACTTGCACATGTGCACGTAGGTGCGAGCATTTGGGAGTGAGGGACACCATCACCTGACACCATTACCATTACCATCACCATCACCATCACCATCATCACCATCATCATCATTATCATCAGCATCATCATCACCCTTGGAGACATTCTTTCTAGACATTTCTCCTTCTTGGAAGACTTTTGTTTCAATCGCTCGAACTTCCTCGCAATTTTTTGCCGTAATTCGAGTTTCCGGCCAGCAATTCGCCTTGTTTGCAAGCACCTGCGTCGGTTTTGCAGCAGAATTTGCGTTCTTGAATCTTCCCCATTTCGTTGGCAAAGATTTCTGCAGCAGAATTGCATCCTTGGTGCTTATCCCTTAGTTTGAGACGTGATTTCCTCGCAAGATTGCATCATTGTCCGTTTGAACGCGTTGATTTTGATTGATCTTGCTCGGATTGCCTTTCATTTCGATCACTTCGGCCTGGTTGCCGACATACGAATGCGCTTTCGACGACGCTCGACGACTGCTACTACTTTCTTTTTGTGGATATGGTCCTTTCTAGGTACAAACGGTTATTCGCATCAGTTTGTGCGGCACCCTGAGGAATTTGTATAGATACCAAGCTGTTTCTACTCTCCATGAAGCTTTAAGATGCAGCCAGCAAAGAAAAGGCTACGTGTAGGCAGCACCAACCGGCTGTCGTCGCTCTGTGAACGCCCTCCTTTGTCTACCCGAGTAGAGTACGTAGAACTGGAAAGCGATGTCAAGACCAAGCGTGCACTGAAATGCTCCATTGTATTTAATGATCCAGCTACAGCAGACGTGCTGCTGTTCCTACATCCGCATTTTGTTTCTTCCACAGTTGTGCAAGATGTAGGCGATCAGGAGGTGGAGTCGGGATCAACCAGCACCGAAGTGTATCTGCATGCCCGTGTTCTCGAGCCTTGCAGGTATTTTGCCACAGTCTTATCTGAGCGTTGGCAAGAGACCCGGCAACTTTCTGAGGGACCGAATCATGAAAAGCGTATTCACATTAACATGACAGTCCCTGCGTCCCGAGGAGTGGAACCTTACCTTTTGGTGTTGCAGCTGTTTTATTCCAAAGACTTTCGTGGGGTTATCGTGGATGTGCCCACTGCTTTGTCGTGCTTACCAGTAGCAGCGGAATTGTTGTACGACGAATGCATAACAGCTTGTGTCCAGTATATTGAAGCTGTACCATGGACACAAGAAGAGGAAAGCCGTATTCTGGAGCTGGTTTCTTCCCTCCAGCTGAGGGAATCGACGCAGTTGCTTGCAAGGGTTCTTCCTGTCAATAATTCTGCAGTAGAGGACATGCTAAGTGGACTGGTATATGCAGCAACCCACAGTCATCCAAATCCTGCCACTGTAAAGGCCTTCGTTGCCAGGCTACTCAACGATCATGCTTCTCGTGCTACAGTCAAGCTTGTATTAGATAAAGCATTTGCCAATAGTCTGAAGATCGTTCAGGATTCTGTTGAAGATTATTCTAGCCCAAATGTCCGTGGGCGGCATGATGAAATAGAGGCTCTTCAACGCTTGAATCTACACACTGCTTCTGTGAATGGTAAGCATCTACTCTGGCTGGTGGAGCGAATGATTGAACTAAGAGTTGCAGAGAATGCAGTAAAAGAGTGGAGCGAACAAGGTGTTTTTACCGCTAACCTTCAGAGGGCTTTCAATGATGATGCCTGGCGCAGTATTGCACCAAGTTTGCCAGCTCTAGTCCTCAGATGTACTTGTCGTCTTGCAAATGCAGTGGCTACTGGCACAATCATAGCTCCTTGTAAGGTATCGTGCATAAACATTCAAAAGATTCACTCTTGAGTTGGTCTTGTAGCTACTTCTTGAATGGTTTTGACTTAGAATGGAAATTGGAATTTTTTTATCAACAATTGGGTTTGAAGAAACAATACAACTCTTGCCAGTGCTTTCAAGAAAACTTGGAGATTCTGAAGAAGGTGCCTGAGCTTAACGTTGTAAACGTCACGTCATAGCCAGATCTTGATGTTTAGCTTTCTTCACTTGCACAACGAATGGTTTAACCTTTTTATGAAAGACACCTGGGAAGACCGATAACGTAAGGTTTGAAAGGGAACTTGTCCTGTCATTGTTCAAGAATCGTCTCAAGAAATATTGCCAGATTGAAGAAAATGCCCAATCTCGTACTGCAAGGGCAATCATCTTTTCACCAAATCGTGGCCACCCACAAATGTAGAAATCTTCAAATCAATAATGCAAATCAGGGCCAGCCCTATGACATCTCGCCTAGGCACACATACTCACACACCCACACACATGGGCTGCTATATATGCAAAGGTCTTCACTGTGTGTCTCTGTCAAAGGCTGGAAGTAAGGGGCAGACTCAGGCAGTGAAAGCTATCAATCAATGAAAGCTAGCACTTGAATGAGAAGGCTGCCGAAGATTTTCTTCTTCCAAGGTACAATGTTCTGTCAGACAAATAATTCAATAGAAAACCTTAGAAAAGATGGCTGGTAGGGCAAGATCGCTGCTTAAGGTAGGAAGAACAGCACAATTCAATCGGAGAGTCCTGTATAACACTATGTTAGCTGATCAAAACTCTGTCATTTGCACCGTCGATACTGCTGGTCCCTTCTTCTAGGTTAGTCAGTGCTCATGACAGGCAATAGCGAATATGGATGGAGGGCAAGATCTCTGCTTAAGGTACGAAGAGCAGCTGCTGCTTTAATTCGACGGCAGCCTGTATAACACTCAGTTGATAAAAACTGTCATTTGTACTGTCAATACGGCTGGCCCAATCTTCTAGGCTAGTCAGTTTCGTGACAGGCAATAGTAGTTAGATGGAAGATTGCTGCTTAAGGTAGGAAGAACAGCTGCAATTCCACTTGGACAGTTCTGTATAACACACTTTTTGTGGATGAAAAAACTGTCATTTGCTTGTCGAAATTGCTTGTCCCATCTTCTAGGTTAGTCAGTGATCGTGACAGGCAATAGTACTCAATGGAGGGAATATGGATAGCCATGGCGTGCAGATTTGGATTGTTGAAAGGCAAACATTTCATGTATATCAACTGGCAAGTGCCTTCCATGCTTCCTTAACTTTTGCAAGGAAACTTTGCTTATGCAAGGGAGCTATCAGTAAATCTTAGACGAGAAGGACTATTTTTTAAAATGCAAGAGACAAAAATGAGTGCTGAAGGAAAAGGTGGAAAGGGAATAACAGAACCGAATATGTTTTTGAAGAGAGACTTTTGGAAAGCGTTACTATCATGTTGGGACTCGGGGTTCTGAAATTGGTGCCTCCAAACCTGTACATCTGAAGTGGCTCTCAAGGTCTCTTTGGTATTGGTTTGATCCTAACCTCTTCAAGTTCTGGAATGCATCATTCAGACTTGGCATGGACAGGAAGCAGAAGCATGTGTGCGTGTGTGGATGAGGATATGCATGAGCTGCACTTTCCCTTTCTACTTTTGGGAGGATTGCTGGAGCGTCAATGGATTGCAGCTCCCTATCCATCAACAGGAGGAACTACTAGATTCTAGAGGTTGCACAATGCAGACAACACGACTTTCTGTGTGGAGGGCATGGCAGAGAGCCTAGAGGGGGTCATGAGGAGCCTACAGATATTGTTTAGTCCCTGAGGCTAGGATCAACTGGACCAAATTGGTTGGCTTCCTCACAGAGATTGAGTAGGTTCACGAGATCCTGGATAGTTGGCAAGGGTAGATAGCAAGATACTTAGGTTGCTAGGTGGGCATGGACATCTTAGCAGAGCAACAGATGCCCTTGGGCTAGAAATTGCAGGTGTAAGCTTTTGTATCAGAGCTCGTCCAAACTCTCCGGAGTAGGAAGGGTCCTCATGGCCAACCAGGTCCTTCTAGCCACATCACGGTTGTTAAGCGAAATCACCACCGGGTGTCCGTGTGACGATGGAAGTCACGTAGGAGGCCAAGACTGAAACTGAAAACCAGAAACCCAAAACCAGCAAGTTAATCCAGTAAAAAGGAATTAAGAACCTAAGGTCTAACCTAACCAAAGAGAAACAACAAATAACAAATAATGGAAATAACTCTCCCAACTCTCTTGCTCTCACCCTCATCCCTACACCACGCCCTACGCGTGAGGTTATGGGCCTCTAGACGCCTCACAGTACAAAAGCTTTTGCACAAGCGCTACTAACTTGTGGTAGCTTGATTGCGGGATCTTACACTCGAGGATGGCTAGGTATCATGACCACACTCAAGCAACCCTAGACGAGAAGAAAGGTATGCCACTCCAACCGCATCTACCTCTAGACTACGAAATGAGGAACCTCATCCAAACACTACAAGCACGTGCAAATCCCAAAGCCTCTCACACAAAAGAAAGAGCACAATGCTAGTGTGTTCCTGGAAAGCAATGAGAAGACGACCCATCTATGTACACACTCATGCAAGCGGACACAAGTGGTCTCCAAACTAGGGCTGGTGGAATGAGGACTTATCCCACCATGCTCTCAATATATAGATAAAAGAGGCTAACGCCTATGCCATGTGGCATATATTGAGAGGCTGAATGGATTGCAACCAATAGGATGTGGAGGTGGATCTAATCCTCCTACCCTATAGTGCAAAATGTGCACATATGGCTAGCTGGAATCTAACATGGATGGCCGATGTGTCAACCCTGGAAATGGGTTAAGATGCCCCCACCTCTAAAGGTACATTCCATCCTGGGAATGTGAATGTAAAAAGTACATCAATGCAAATGCAAAATACAAGGGATGCAAAAATATGGCTCAAGGGGGAAATGCTGGCCAATAAGGATATGTTGATGATGTACATAATCCATGTTGATAATGACTGAGATGAGGGAGGCTCCCCCGCCTCTAAAGTACACACTACTCCATTTGGGTCCCAAATGAAAATAGGAAACGAATGGCTTCTCAACTGAAGGTGCGGAACTCGAAGAGGTCGTTGAAGGTGGTGTCGATGAAGCATAAGACAAACGTCTGGGGTACATGCCTATATCCCACATGTAGATTCTAAGAACTGATGCCCTAGCAACGGGTGATGATGAGCATAAATCAAAGAATACCAGGCCTAGAAGTGGGGAAAATGGAGCTGACACATCTAGATCTGACAGTGAAGTGTCCATGGAATCAAGAAGAGGCTCTCCCTCACATGATGCAACAGAGAGAGGGAGTCGTCTCTAAGACATTGGACATCGAAGGGGTGCTTGATGAAAAAGGCAGGGTGTCGATCGATGAAGGAAGAGACGGCCCCTGAAATGATGTGATGATGAGAAGTCTCTACGGCATATGAAAGTGAAGTGGTGCTGGATGATGAAGGTAGGGTGTCGATGATCGGTGAAGAATCACATAGGCTCGAAGGGGTGCTCGATGGTGATGATAAATCCTGAGGTGCCTTGCTAGGTGTAACAAGTGGAGGATCATATTGTATAGCATCCCACTAAAGCTCGGGATGATAGAAGCCGAGATGATCCTGTAGTAGTGGTAAGCAGCGTGGCAAGCCCTGGATCGCCATCACAAGTAATGACTGTCGAAAAATGCAATTATGATGTGCAGTCCAAGGTCCCTGAAGTGTATCACCAATCTCATCCCATGCATACTCAAGAAATGATATAGAGTCCCACAAATCCCTATAGCTACAAAGAAACATCGACATGTAGCTCATGATGCCACTATCCCATGGTGGAGGTGGAATGCGAATGCATACTCGATCATGGGAGGTGGAAGACAAAGAATATCATGTGCGAGGTGGTCTGTCTCCATGCATAAAGATAAATGTGAGCAATGCAATCACCCTCGAGTATTCGCTCATGATGTTGTAGGGTGGAGCAAAGAAAAGAAAAGAAAAGTAAAGGGGAGGGGGATAAGAAATAAAAAGAGGGGAGAAAGAAAAAATAGCGTAAGTGGGGAGGGAAAAAGGGAGGTAAGGGGAAAAAAGAAGAGGGTTAAAAAGTGAGGGGGGAGGGCTATATTTAAAGTTTATGGAATGGAATTAAAAAGTAAAAAGTGAGAGAGGTGTAAGGTGGAAGGGGGGTGGTGGGGATTATGAGGTGGACTG
Organism: Dipteris shenzhenensis; assembly: GCF_047967505.1. Taxonomy (NCBI): domain Eukaryota; kingdom Viridiplantae; phylum Streptophyta; class Polypodiopsida; order Gleicheniales; family Dipteridaceae; genus Dipteris; species Dipteris shenzhenensis. The sequence continues at coordinate 37,728,365 of NC_141625.1, forward strand.
GGACAGGATAAGGCATGAGATGAGGTGGGGGTATGGTTTATGTGGAGGGTATGGATAGTTATAGGTGGGGTGGTAATTGGATGAAAGGGCTAGGTGAGGTTGAGTATATGAGTGGAGCGGGTGTGATGTGGATAGATGAGGGGGAGCGGGTGTGATGTGGATAGATGAGGGGGTTACATGGGGGTTGGAGGATAAGGGGTGTGACGTGGAGGCATTGATGAGGTATGTGAGGTCTTAGGACATGTGAGATGTTGCAGCCAATCTCACTGCCGGCTTGACGTTTGCCTTCTTCCACCTCTCTACCTGGTCCAAAGCTATCACTGCTCCTCCCCTCGTCTTGGACAAGCGGCCCGTGATGCTCTGCGCTTCTTTCTTGGTCTCACAGCGCCAATCAATTGTCTGCAAATGCGCTGAGTTTTGAGCTACAGCTGGTGCCTCTGTGCTCTCATTGTGGCAGGGGAAAGGGTTTCCTGAAGAAATGGAGGTGCCGGAAAGGCTGTAATTGCTTCATGTGACACTCTGAGCCATCAGCACGGCAAGAATCAAAGTCTACAAATCAAGCGATCAAGCTACCCTCTGTTCCATTGTCTGCGGGCTTCCCTCTAACCTCCCTTGCATGTGCTCTTCACACGGGTTTCTCCTTGCTTCGTGGCCACACAGCTCTATGCAGTTTGTCTGGGTTTCTCTGTCCTTCATGTATAGTATTCACGATTGCTTACAATTACGCACTTTGTTGTGCTATTGTTCTCTATTCTTAATGAACGGACGAGTTTCTGTGAGTGGCGAACCATTCAAGCTTTTCTTTGAAGGGATGTGTGCAACGCTAGATGAGGGGCCACATTCTAACGTAGAAGCTGTGATTGTAGGGCATTTGAAACTGCATCCTCTTTTTGTTTGGAATTTCAAAGAGATTCGTTGCAAACTACCTCGCTTTAAGAAACGGCCTGTCTTTACAAGCATCTTCTTGGCGTGGCTCGGCTGCCCCTGCTCCTTCGCTTGCTGCCCTCCTCCCATGAATTGATGAGTTTTTCTATTCTCATGTTTAGATAACTCCAACCTTGCTGAAGCTGTTCCTGCAACACCAATATTCACAACTCCCTACTCCAACTCCTTTCCTTAGCTTTTCTTGACCGCCATGATTTGCCTCATGCACTGCGCTCATTCTATTTTGCAACATTAAGTCTATGTGGATTGCTATCTGTCAATTCTGCTTCGAGCATCTTTTCTCACTACGTTACACTTCTTAGCATAGTAAAGCTTTTGCAAATTTATTGCTGCCTTTTACCGTATCATAGTGTTACAAATGTAAATGTAGCAGTCTCTTAAATAATGCACGCAGCTTCAAAATTCAACATTACTGGCTGTATTAAAACGTGGTTGAAACTTGCCTTTGTAATGCTGCCAAAACTCACTATTCCTTGGAGATGCATCTGTTCTTGTTTTCTCCTTGTATATTACTACATGCTTGTTGCAAGCTGGCACTATTGTTGCCACTACATACTTCTGGACTGGTTATCTCTTCTCCTCACAGCTTCTTTCAGATTTGTTCTTCTCTTGGTATCCTCATTGTGAGCTAGTTCCGTTGCTGCTGTTGGACTGTTACCTTCTTGCAGGTTGAACTTTCCTCTGCACGGCCTCTTTGTGACTTGTCTTGGTCTTCTTCAGGACCTCCTTGTAGACTAGTCTCTCTTCTCCTTTCAGCTTCCTTGCAGATTGATTCTTCTCTTAGCTGCCTCCTTGCGAACTTGTCCCAGCAACCAAACCAAAATGTTAAGCGAAATCACCGCCGGGTGTCCGGGTGACGATGGAAGTCACGTAGGAGGCCAAGACTGAAACTGAAAACCAGAAACCCAAAACCAGCAAGTTAATCTAGTAAAAAGGGATTTATCCTAGGTCTAACCTAACCAAAGAGAAACAACAAATAACAAATAATGGAAATAACTCTCCCAATTCTCTTGCTCTCACCCTCATCCCTACACCACGCCCTAGGCGTGAGGTTATGGGCCTCTAGACGCCTCACAGTACCAAATCTTTTGCGCAAGCGCTACTAACTTGTGGTAGCTTGATTGCGGGATCTTACACTCGAGGATGGCTAGGTATCATGACCACACTCAAGCAACCCTAGACAAGAAGAAAGGTATGCCACTCCAATTGCATCTACCTCTAGACTACAAAAGGAGGAACCTCATCCAAACACTACAAGCACGTGCAAATCCCAAAGCCTCTTACACGAAAGAAAGAGCACAATGCTAGTGTGTTCCTAGAAAGCAATGAGAAGACGACCCATCTATGTACACAAAAATGCAAGCGGACACAAGTGGACTCCAAACTAGGGCTAGTGGAACGAGGATCCGACCATGCTCTCAATATGTAGATAAAAGAGGCTAACACCTATGCCATGTGGCATATAATGAGAGGCTGAATGGATTGCAAGCAATAGGATGTGGAGGTGATCTAATCCTCCTACCCTATGGTCCAAACCATATGATACATGCACTCCTAAATGTAATATAAATATAGTGCAAAATGTGCACATATGCCTAGCTGGAATTTGACATGGATGGCCAATGTGTTAAGCTTGGAAATGGGTTAAAAATGGTACATAGCCTCGTGTTGGTGTTTTTTTAGGGGATACATGGGGCTGCTTAGGTGCTTAGTGTATAATTTCTTGTGGGCGGGATTAGATGGCACAAAGAACATTAGAGCTAGGGTCGCTTGGCAGATGGTGATTGTGCCCCAGGCATGGAGAGGACCTGGCATCATTGACCCGAAGATGTAGAACAAATGGGCAAGTTGGTCTCACTCCAAGTGCGATGCCTCACTCTAGGCCCGGATCCCTAGAAGATCTTACTCCATTGAGTGCTTCTCAAGAACGCACCCCGCACTTGTGGTTAGTGGCAGCAGTCCCCTAGGTGGATCTTTTTAGAGGCTCCCCTCATAGGAAGGGCACACCCCTGATGAGGAGTTGCCACCATTTGGGACGTCTCCTAAGAAAACAAAGGAATAATTCTTAAACAGGAATTGATTTTGGCCAAAGAAAGTTAAAGTGGTTAACCAAGAATAAGTATTATTGTTTTACTTTTGCGTTGCATTAGTAAAAGAGAACTGTGGGGACGCCCACAAGGAACTAGAAATAGTCCAAGAAGTAGAATGCATGCATTAGACTAACCTTTAACGGGTTAAAGTGTTGGATTTTGGATGTGTAGGTCCAACAAGGGTGCAAAAAGGGCTCAAAAGCCAAGGGAAAGCGCCAAAAAGCGGGATCTAAGAGACAAAAAGCACCAAGAGGAGGTGGCGCCCACATATGAAGGGCCCCACAGGGCTAAAAGCCAGCGAAATAGCCCAAAAGCCAAGATTTTGGCCCAAAAAGCATGCGAATTAGCTTTTACAAGCTCTAGAAAGCTAAAAGTGTAAAAGCCCAGCTTTTTGGGAAAGAAAGTCTAAAATTAGGCAAAATAAAGCTAGCCCCAGCTTCTTAGAAAGCTTTGCTTTCGGGTTGGGGCCAAGAAGAGCCCCTAAGCTCTAGAATCATTAAGAGTTGTACTCAGCCCAAGCTCTTGTGAGAGCCAGCTGTACAAAAGTCTATTTGTATTGCAATAAAGACCTTCGGGGGGGGCCAGCCCTTTTTCTGGGCCCATTGCAGTGTGATACTTCTACCCCTATTCCTAGCACTCTTTCTTGAAGGCGATTGTGTCCTCATAGCTTCGTCCTGTAATCCAAGCAATCCCAACGCCAAGTTCTTCCCTAGATGATTGGGATTTGTCCCGAAGTATTCCTGCTGTGATTGCGATTCAATTGCTAGCTTCGAGGAGCTGCCCTTGTGCTGCGATTTCATGCTAGGTGACCTTGTTTGCTGCGACTTGTGCTTTTGGCTGTGCGCTATGCTCGGTGGTGCTCAAGAAATATTCCCAGATATTGGAGATATCATAGTCAAAGAGTGTGTTGGTGTGTAGTTCAGAGGTGATTTCGGGTGTTTTCCTCATCTGCTCCAGCATTTTGAAACCCTAAATCACCTTGGAGTTGCATTTCCAGCCACTTTTGAGGTGTTTCTGGCCTTTCAGCACATCAAAATCAATCGATTCTCTGCGCGACGACTTGCTGCAGCACCCTGGTGCACTTGGAATAACCGTCTGAGCATTTTGAAGCTGTTTTGAGGCCTTTAGCATACATATAATAGACATTTTTCGTTGTGGAGGCCTGCTACATCACTTTGGACTGCTCAAGGGAGCCGCCTTCCACGTGGACAGCCTACTCTTTGCACTTTGGAGCACCTTGCTGAGCTGTTTTGAGGATTTTGGACAATTGCAGATCTGCTACAGCACTTGGAGTGCCCACAAGTGCTCTTCCCTTGGCTCATATCTGCATTTCAGGGCATCTACTTGCTGCTCTTTGATTCAGGTTGACTCAGTTCTACATTGCAAGGCGTATTCTTGCTGCTTTTCCATTAGGGTTCATTTTGGAACCTCCAAGGTCATCCACCAGCAGCTGGACATGTTTATTCACGCCTTTGTCAAGCTGCTGATTAATTTCAGAGCCCTAGACAAGCTCCTTTATTGGCTCATTATCTATTTTAGCTTGCTGCCTTTGCTACCTCAGTTTGACGCTATGGAGCCTCGCCCTCGTGGTGAAGACTCATTAGCACCACTTTTAGCTAGGGATGAGCAGCATGACAAAGCACTAGTGCTTATTGGTGTGAGGTTGGTCGACAACTTGCTTCATCAACTTGACCTCACTACTTCAGCTAAGGAGAACCTGGACAAGCTCAATAAGATTTATGCTACATCTACTGAACTTGAGCAAGAAGCTTCAATTGCTATGTTGCATGATCTATTCCTTGTTGGGATAAGTATGATCAAGGGCTTGCTCTATGGTGCATGTGTGCATCTAGGGGAGTCACATGTGTGTTTGTGTGTGTTGTAAAGGCACATCAAGTGCTATGATGTATCTAGTGTGTGACCTAAGTGATGATGTAAGCCAAAGGCCCCCACATGGGAGGTTCCTCTGATTTAGGCCAGTCCCACTGATGTAGGGACTGATTCCCACTGATTTAGGGGCTGATTGCCACTTATGTAGGAAAGGTATTACCTTCTTCCCCTTTCTATAAGAGAGAGTCCTCTCTCTCCCAATCCATAATAGAGAACTACATCTTTGTTTCATTGTGCTCTCACACCTCTTTCAAGATGCATCTATTCTATCCTACGGGATTCTACACTTGGTATTAGAGCTTTAGGTTCTAGATCTAGCCTAGCCTAGCATTAGATGCTTTCTCTAGCATAAACTACTAGTTTTCTCAAAGCTTCTTCATCTTCTCCATTTTCCTCCTTCTTCCCCAAGTCTGTGAGAGCTTAGTTCTCCCATTATATGCGACCATCGCTCAAACCCTTTGAGCTGTAGACTCCTCACGTACGGGCGACCTTCCAGCTGCAAGCAATTAGGGAAATTTCCTCTGTACGCGCAACGCCAACACGAAGACTGCTCGTCGATAAATCGCGCAATAACGCCTCTGTGCTTACCTATGTGCAAATCCCTCTGAGCCCGAGCTGCACGACACTACAGGCAAGCTGCTGTTGAAATCTGAGCTCGTTTGGTCAAGAATTGGAGGAGAAAACGCGGAAAAAACAGTCGACTTTCTCAAGCATCTGCATGGCGACTTGGCGCAACATTGTGCCTCTTCTTGCTGGTAGCTCTGGTCTAGTATACTAGTGTTCTTTCTGCATAAAAATCCCCTTGAATAGAGCTATGAGCTATGAGAATTGCACCCTCCAATCTACTCTGATCTCTGTTGACAGAATTCTGCATATTTTGGTCAAAAGGTGTTGAGTAATCACCATAAGTTTGGGGCTTTCATTATTTACTGCAGACTTTCATTGCTTTGATTGTACTTGAGTAGTAGAACTCAGTCATGGAGCTCGTAAGTGTCCTTATACTTTGCATTTAGAATGATGACTGTGATTCTCTCTTGATGAGTACCTGAATTGTAAAGATGACTAAGCCCAAGCAAGTAGAGAAGTTGGATGGAACTAGTTTCCATACTTGGCAAACAAAAGTTGAGTTTATGCTTATGAAAAAGAAGATATGGAGTGTTGTGAATGGAAAGAAGTCTACAAAAGAAAAAGCTAATTGGTTGATCAAAGACAAGAAGGCTCTTGCTATCATTGCTATGGGATTAAGTGAATCATACATTCACCACATTGATGGCTTTGAAACTTCACATGAAGCTTGGGATCATCATCTCACAGTATTTGGTGCACAAGGAAAATGCTTCAAATATATCTTGCTTATTAAGTTCCTTTACCTACAATTGGAAAAGGGAATGTGTTATTTCATGAAGAACAACAAAGAGAATCAACATTTCTTATGAAGAAGGACTACTTCAACAACAAAGCAAATATGGCTGAAGGAAGAACTCCATCAGCAAATGAAGAATCAAACTTTGAAAATAAAGACTATGCTTTTTAAGCACTTTGTCTTTTGAATTTTTGTTTATCATCACTTGGTCAAATTTTGAGGTTCTCTGTCTGGAGTAGTACTCCAAAAAGAATATCATATGTAAATCACCTCTGGTCACCATATGATGTATACCATGTGATATGTGTTTTGACTATCCCATTTCTGTGAACCTCACACCCTTGGGAACCCTTGCTAGCATGAGATCCTAGCCATAGATTTATCCTTGACTACCATGAGATGGCATGAGAAACTATGAGACTAGATGTATCTTTGACACTGCAAGAGGCAACCCCTTGAGGGGGGGTATGTTGGGATAAGTATGATCAAGGGCTTGCTCTATGGTGCTTGTGTGCATCTAGGGGGGTCACATGTGTGTTTGTGTGTGTTGTAAAGGCACATCAAGTGCTATGACGTGTCTAGTGTGTGACCTAAGTGATGATGTAAGCCAAAGGCCCCCACATGGGAGGTTCCTTTGATTTAGGCCAGTCCCACTGATGTAGGGACTGATTCCCACTGATGTAGGGGCTGATTGCCACTCATGTAGGGAAGGTATTACCTTCTCCCCCTTTCTATAAGAGAGAGTCCTCTCTCTCACAATCCATAATAGAGACTACATCTTTGTTTCATTGTGCTCTCATACCTCTTTCAAGATGCATCTATTCTATCCTACGGGATTCTACATTCCTCTCTGAGGAGGTAGATGATGCTTAGTTCTATGTGTTTGTGTTTAGTCAAATAAAGGTTCTCAGCCTTGAGTTGTCCCTCTAAATTGAATGTATTTGGAGTCAATAAGAGGTACTCTACCTTGGGTTTTGTCCCCCAAAAATGAATGTATTGTCTTTTACTTTGGTTGATGGTATTGACCACCCAGTTCAAAGTAAGAGGGGATGACGAGTGATTGTTTGCCCTTGCCGGTCGCAAGTCGACTGAGAAGTCACTATCACACAGGAGGTGTTGGATAGTTGGACTCGCTCTTTGTAGTATTGTAGTGGAGGGGGGATCGGTCCACCTTGCGTGTTGGGTCTCACACTTTTTGCTTTGAAGGGGGGTGTTGGAGATATCATAGTCAAAGAGTGTGTTGGTGTGTAGTACTAGGTGATCTAACTAGTCTATGTATGTGAGTCTTGTGTGAGTTCCACGTGTCATCATTGTCTTGACATACTTGATGAATGAATGAAAGCCTTTCATTATGTCTTCATTTGTGCATCATTTCTTCACACCCTAATCTTCTCTCTCTCTCTCTCTCTCTCTCTGAATCCTAGAAGGTGGTTTCTCTTTCCACCCTCCCATCTTCGGGAGGAGCTTTCATGTACTTGTGATATTGTATTGCCCAGGTCCCATAGGCCGGTTTTGGTCTTCAGAGGACGATAATATATTCTTCTTCTTCTTCTTCTTCTCTCTCTCTCTCTCTCTCTCTCCACCATGTTTCTAACACCAGAGTACCCAGAAACTATAGCGATTTGATTGGGAAGGTGATCCTTTGCTTCCTTTTACTGTCCAGCCAGTCCAAAGCATCCATAGGACACAACCACCTATTCTCCATGTTGTACCTAGCCCGAGTCTTGGCATTAAAGAATCCACCAAAGCCATTGTTGTCCTTTGTGGTGTCTAGTTTTTTCAGGACTTTGCCCATTACTGTATTTCTTCCCCCTATTGAAAACCTTTGTCTCCTAACAAGGTAGAAGCCTGGTAGATTTCTTGCTGGCTCATGAGCTCGAAATTCTATGCGAGCTCATGGGCGGCGGTGTACCCTTGGGGTCAGAAATTGCGCGGATACGACTGGACATCTATTCGCAGACCATGAATGAATTTCATGGTTTTGTCCCACTCCTCCATCTGTAGCTGGATGGTCACCTGTGTGGACTGGTTGGCATAGCGGTTTGGCCAATTCGGAGGGCCCCTAGGAAAGCTCAAGCATTAGCACCTCACCAATTAAGATGCCATTCAATTGATTACTTTAAAGCCTTATTTCAGCCCCTAATAATTTCTTTAGGCAACAAGCTTGTTAAAAATTTTAGCCTATTACAGTTCAAATCCCAATGAACAAAATCCAACACCTACCAGCCGATTGAACAAAGAGACCAAATAAGTCCTCTTGATACGTAACGCCCGTGACAATACCGAAACCCACATCGCCAACCTCGTGTGCCCACAAAGGGGGCCACCTTAGTGTAGAATCTAGATATATAGCTTATCCAGGATCGATGCAAGTATCTCTCAAGCACAAGTTAGGAGTTTTGCCTGAAGGCCTTCATGATCCTTGGCTTTGCCATTTTAAAGCTTCTTATTTACTTCCTTTGGTTGGGATGTATTGAAAAGGGTGGAACGAGGCGTTTGGCTAGGGATGTTTAGGAACATTGTATAAACCATTGGCCTAGGTCTTTCAAAGAGCAAGTTCCTAGGTGGGGCAAAGTGGCTTCTTTTCTAAGAGTTTCATCTAGAAGTGCTTGGAATACTAGTTTACAGCATAGTTACTATCAAACGTTTGAAGGTTCCAAACATTTGGAGTTTCCAAACGTTTGATAAGTTTGAAAAATTTAGGCGGAGTTTCAAAACGTGGGTTTTTTTATATGTCATAATCTCAATAAAAAATATGCTATATTGCATATTTTGACATACTATAGTCTATCATTACAAGTAATAGCACACAACTTACAAGCAAGCTTCAAATTTCATGAAAATTTAGACTTTTAAACCCAAAACTAGTTACTAGTTAGTAGTTACAACTTACATGTTACCAGTGACCACAGTCCACTACTGAATCAATCACAATTCTCATTTTTTACTTTCAAATAGTTGAAACTTGAACCATAAATTGAAACAAAATTACAAAACATTTTTTCTCAAAAAACAGCTTACAAATGACGTGGATGGAAATGAGTGTAGGAGTGGGCTTTGGCATCAAGGGTTCGGTGTTTGTTCTTTAGGAATGTGGCTGGTGTATGTGGTCCAGTGAGTGGGCAAAGTTGTATTATGTGAGGTGAAGGCAGGGGATCCCATGAGGTAGTCAACTATGCTGGAAACAAGGGAATCGACCTTAAGAGGGCCAACGATTTAGACCATTGTAAATGGTAGAGTTCATGTATCCTGCCCATGTTCAAGGAAGAGTGCCCATATGAAGTGCTTGTATGCAGATACTTGGGATATCCCTACCTCATCTAGATCAACATTAGTTAGTAGAATAGAATCATCTTGGAAACTAATGAGCGGTCCCTAATGCATAGTCGTCCTCGTGTGATGTCATTGGCAAGGACTTCGTCATGGCTCTAAAAATCCATGATATTTGAATGTAGGGTTGCGCAGAGTGAGCGCAAGGTGAGGTCTCAGCCTCCTCACGTAGATCTTTAGTGAAATGTGAGGTTTTGGGAGCTAAATAGCACATTGGAATGAGAGGCTTTGTTGAGAAATGCGCCGGATCCGAATCCAAAGAAATGTGGCATGTACGTCACGCCTCTTGATTGAGATCATCCTAGTGAGAAATGATGGCATGTATAGTACTACCTCTCCCAACTCACGAACTCCATTGTCCTCATGATATGCTAAATCCCAGGTGTGGACTAAGGGCAAAGGGTGCTCCAGGCTATGATGGGTCTCTATGTGGAAAGCTATATCTCGTCAAGTATATGACTCCAAGAAATTTCCTGGACCTGACAACCATAGGGACTGTTATATTTGTTTTCTTAGACAAATGGATTCAAGGGTTTTTTGCCTTATATGCAAGGCACACCTACCAGATGCTTATTAAAGGTTACATGAGGGAGGCCTTCTCACTTCCTCATTCAGTACGATAGGCTTGTCCTCTAGCTCCTTTTCTCTTTCTTTATGTGGTGGAGGCTGTAGGCTATTTTCTACGATCCGAGGCAGCAGGCCTCAATGGATTGTGGCTCCCGATCCGTCAAGAGGAGGTGCTACTAGACTCTTGAGGTTGCAGACAACATGACTCTCTTTGTGGAGGGCACGACAAAGAGCCTAGAGGGGGTCTGAGGAGCCTATAGATATTGTTTAGTCCTCGGGGCTAGGATCAACTGGACCAAACCGGTTGGCTTCCTAACAACGATTGAGTAGGCTCACGAGATCCTAGATAGGGGGGGCACATTGGACTTACGTTGGATTCTGTAAGGGTAGATAGCAAGGTACTTAGGTTGCTAGGCGGGCATTGAAATCTTCGCGGAGCAGCTCAGTATAAGCTTCTGTACCTGAGCTCATCCAAACTCTCCCTAGTAGGAAGGGCCCTCGTGGCCAACTGGGTCCTTCTAGCCGCAGCATGGCACATAGCCTTGTGTTGGTGTTTTTATAGGGGATGCTAGGTGCATTCCCCCTACAGAAGGCGTAGGAAGGTCCGGAGGTGCTAATAAGCTTTATCTCCTTATGGAAGGCCCAGGGAAGCATTAACGTTACTCAGCCTGCAGTTGGGAAGTGCTGAATTACATTTCACCTGCTCAGTTCCTTAGGGTAGGTTGAGAGACAGTAAGCTGAAAAAGTGTATCAGATAAAAGGTAAAACATCTCTATAGAATAGAAATCAATTCACGAGGAGCTTCAAAATATGTCCACCACCTGCAGTAGACATTCTTGAGGTCTAGCAACACCAGAGCGCTATTTGCTGACCCATTGCAGTAGAACTCCTCCTAATGCGCCTCTCAATAGGCTTCAGTAGTTAGCTCAAGGATGAGCTCCGTCGTCTTCTTCCTCCTGGACTCATGTGCAGTTTCCTGTATGTACACTGTAGAGCCCGAGGTCGGAGGAATGCACAGACGCAGCAGGGAGTGGGTTTTACAAAAGGGAAGGGGCCAGGGGATTTAGTGTGTAGAGGGGCGCCTGTGCCACAATTGGGAGGTTAGTGCTGCAAGAAAGGATTTTAAGGACAGGAATCACACCTCAAGAGTGGGGGGTTACAAAGTTTTATGGGGACCTCAAGGAGTGGATGCCACTCTGGAAAAGGAGGATTCCCTATCTAAGGCCCCTCTGCATGAAAGGTGTAATGCCTCTTTGTCTGCATGGCATGAAGGATGCACCTGTGCAACGAAGGGGTATGTCTTTTCATGAGAGAGCGTGCCCTTTCACATGAGAGTGTGTCCCGTCATGATACATGTGACCTTTCAGTCCGAATGTGTCCTTTCACACAAGGGTTGTATGTACTCAGTATATCACCCACATTTATAAGCCTAATTATTCCTAGATCACCTCAATATCAAGTGTCATTGTGGGGATAAAGCCAAATCCTGCCGGAATTGAATTAGCAGCACTATAATTCTCTACTTCTAGGTGTTGCCTCCTTAATGATGGACCTCAATTTGCAAACATGATCTAGCATAGAGTAAGCTTTTGCTAAATCTTCACAAGCAGTTGTAGCTTGAATAAAGAGAATGTGGACTACTACTTGATTAGCCTTCTCCTTTAGTGCTAGCCTTTGTCAAGGGGGTGTCAATAGAAACTCAGTAGGAAGGCCTTTGAATAAATGGATGCTTAAATATGCCCCATGCGTGGGTGTGTTGATTTGTATGTGTGAGAGCATATGTTTATACTACGGTCTACACCCACTATTGGGCACTGATGACGTCAATAGGGATGTCATAGTAGCTAGTCCCTGCTATGCATGATGGAGTTTATGGTTTTCAATCTTATGAGTGACTATCATGAGATTGAAACTGCACTGTGTTGTGTTTTAAGAGGATGAGTTTGGGCACGTTTCTGGATTCATCTATAAGCTTTTGCTAAATCTTGCATGTGTTAGCTCTTAGCCTACAGCTGTCACATATTGGCTCATGCTCCTGTCTATGCATGATCCATATAGTTAGGCCTACCATGATAGTGAGAATATATTGGGGTCCTGGTATCTACAAGCCTCATGGAACAGAACAATTGTAGTGGAGTCCAAACTGATAAGAACTTGCTTTAGGATTGAGATGAGATCTCAACCATGAGTCAATAACTCAATCAGAGTCGTTTGTAGTCCTTTGCTCCACTGTTTTAAAGATTCTTAATTGCATCTTTGATCACCCCAAGCAAGAAGATGAAATGGGAAGAGGGCTTGTACGCCATTTATAGCTTGGAGCTAATGATATCCTAACACACGAATGTGAGGGATTCCATTGCAGGAAGGGGAAAGGACTCCTGGCTGTAGGCATAGCACACCAGCCTAGCAAGCTTTTGGAGCGTTCCCAGGGGGAGGGGCATTCTGGTAGGATGGGAGGTAAGGTTGTTTTTTACCCTATTTCTGCTGCTAAATGTAGAACATGGTCTTTCATTTTGTAATAAATGGTAATGTAAAAGATCTGCTAAAACAGAGTGCCATTGTGCTTCTATGAGGGTGCTTATTGTTGAATTTTTTAGAGCAATGCTTACTGTGCAATTCCAGGCCTGAATATGCAAGGGCAGTTTTTCTAAGGTTGAAATTCCCATCTATTATTGTTTATGTTGTTAAAACTATGGTTTACTGTGCTCTTGGGGTGGTTAATAAAAAGCCTGAGTTCACAAGGGTATGTTTTTAAGGCTTAAATATGTATTGTAGAATTCTGTTCTGGGTTTGCTGAGGACTAGTTATCAAACCTTTCACAGGTAAGAATGAAGCTAGTGAAAGACTGGCTGCCGGTGCTACTTGTATCACGGGATAATCTATCAACTGCTGCTTCTGGTGCAAAGCTGCTACATCAGGAACTGGAGGATGTCTTTCTACGGATCATTTCAACTCTGCCGTTTGGAGATGCTCAAGTATTATTGCCACAGTGTTTAAGTTTTGCCACTCGGAATGTAGAGGATTGTCACCATCTTGTGTCAGCTTTCAACACCTGGTTTCGTAGGGCAGGTGTCAGTGAACTAATTACACATACTCGTGGAGATGAAGGGTTATAACGTGGTTCTTGATGTTAAGTCAGTGCCTCTAAACTTGTAAATCTAACCCTGTTCATAGCATGCCAGCTTGAGGCAATGCAGTAATCATAAAATACTGTGTGTATTGGTATAATGAGGTGAGGTTGGCATGATATTGAGGCTTGCGTGGGGGATTTTGACAGACCAATTGTGTATCATCTAAGATACCCTTTGTAAACATCTCAATGGGCTCATTCGACTTGTTAGAGCAACAAGATGGGTGTTTGTTGTGTGTTTCAAGTTTTCTGTAAGCAATCTGGAGGGACTGAGTCTGAGTGAGATCTGTATGCTTAACTCTCGTTTTCTTGTATGTGCTGTTTTTTGTGAGAAGTCAAGTAGCAAGATGTTTAATAGAATTGTTTCAGCAAACTAGAAGGCATGTGTAGTACTCGCAAGGAATTTGAAACTGACCGTTTGTGAGTAGTGCTTGTCATCATTTATGATCTTGAAGCAAAGCTCATGCTCATCACATTCAATGTGTTTGGAAGGTTTGTACAACCCTATCAAAAGAAGCGTGAGGAAGAGGCAGAGGTACAACTTGTTGGAGAGGTACATCTAGAGGTATAGTAGAGTATGATGAAGGGGTGTCGAAAGCTTGATATCCGTTTTTTTACATTGAGTGCATGTGCACATCATACATGCATACCAATAGATACTTTGCAGCCCATAATCTCTTTTTGAAAAGATGATGAGGGGGTGTCGAAAGCTTGATATCATTTTTCTTACATGGATTGCATGTGCACATCATACATGCATACCAATACTTTGCAGCCTATAATATCTATTCGAAAAGATTGATTTGCATTGCCATAAATGGTTCAAATTAAAAGATGCATGCAGTTGGTGTCAATGAAGCTTTTCCTAGTGCCATAATGCTATAAGTGAATGATATAAAATTTGAACATTTTAGCTAGGAGGCAATGCCAAATATTTTCTTACAAGGCACTAGTTGAACACTATTAAGTATGATTAATCAGGATTCAAAGAGTCATGAATTACAAGCTTTAGCTCTATGCGTATAGCTAGGAAGGAGATGTGATGTCAAGCATTGTCCCCATACAAAACAACGTTGCACCTATCCTGTGTTCCAATCCAAGGACACTAAAGACATACAATTCCATGAATTATCCCCCCACAGTACATATCACAACATGACAAAATACAAAGAGAGGAAAACATGGTGTATAACCCACGATGGTTCTTAGTTGGGAAGAAAGGAACTGCATGAACTCTCCTCCATAATGCACGAGCCACAAAGTAACAGATCATGAGTTAGATAGATAGATAGATAGATAGAGAGAGAGAGAGAGAGAGAGACTCTAACCTTGCCTTACCATAGTCTAAAAACTTTTACGCTTGAATCCACATTTAATTGGTGTGGAACATGAAAAGGTGCCTTCAATGAACAAAATATTTTTATCACTAAAGCTCCTTTTATTGGCACACATGCATGGCCATTAGACTCTAATCAAACTTGGATGCCCAACATACTGATTCAAAAATAGTGCGCCTATGGCATAACTAACAACCCAAATGTCAACCATGATCTTTAAAGAGCTCTTCAAAAATTGAAACATACAACCTTTTAGAGGGAATGTGGAACAAGAAAGGGATCCCATATTCTTTTATGATGAAAGACGAGAAATTCAAGGTGCACATTTTGAGAAGAGAAAGACGACTTGTCTTGGAATTAGAAAACTATGGTTGAAACATTAGAATTACAAAAAGATAATAGAATGACAAGAAAGGAAGAGATTGCAAGCTATTAACTTTTGTAGGCAATGGGGAAATGCACATGCCATCATTTGATAGGTATCGATTACAATTTTAAATAATTGTTGCACATTATGAAAATGATTTTTGTAGCATACATTTTTATGAATGGTCAAAGTTAATGTAACCACATTACTATTGAACAGGTCCCCATGATGTTCAAAAAATAGTCACAAGAATGAAAAATCTCGATTAATGGGATATCCTAGAAATTTCTAGAATGTGCTATGAGTCTCCCTTTATAATGTTGATGAAAGTCTTGATGTTGTTTCGTGCTATTTGTCTCCTCTTCACGCTTGCTCAGCTTGCCCATATGCTGCTCCTGTGCCCTTATTGGTCTCCCCTCGGTGCCCATTTGTCTTTTAGCCTCATGCCCTCCGTGCTTGCTATTCGCTCAACCTTAGCCACCTTTCATCTTGCGAGAGCATTGGGGTTGCAGAATCGTTGCATGCTGGCTATTGGGGAGGGAGAGAGGGGATCTGTTGATTGATGTGGAGGCAGAGATGGAGAGGGAGAGAGTGGCTGCTGGGAGGGAGAGAGGGGATCTACTGATTGATGCGGAGGCAAAGATGGAGAGGGAGAGAGGGGGAGGGTGGGTGCATGGGCTAAACATGGGAGAGGTATGGAGAGAAAAAGTGAGGGAGAGAGGGAGATTAAAGGCACCAGCCCCTGACGTGTACATGGCATCTGATGGATCTCCGTTCCTTGCCTTTGATTACCTATTTTTGGGCTCTGTTATTTCCACTACTTTCATGCAAAAGTAAGGAAAGGGGGTGCCCAACAATGGGGTCTCCAGGGCCAAGATGAAGACGAGGTGTAATGGGGAGCCTGAATTTTCTCTGCAAAATTACCTTCAATCTCCAATTGGTTGTATGTTAAAATTGCATGTAGTATGTTAGTCATGATTTTTAAAAATAGAGCGACCCATTTTATCACGTCTTCCAGATTTGTGTTAAACCTTGGCATATAGGAGGAGTGTTTAGAGACATTAGATGCATATTATGTCTACTTTGAATCTTTCTTGTGTCACCTTGCACATAATATTTTTCCCCCCATGAGCCTTGCACATAATATTTAGTGGATTAGATACACAAATAATGCTTTGTGTGCAAATATAAAGGTAAGAACCAACTCTTATGTCTTGAAGGACACTTCACAATAAGGAGGGAGCATGCTGAGCCTCCCTTCCATTCAATCAAACCCAACAAAGTTTGTTTAGGTATTTGTCCCTAAGTGTAGTAAGTAGTCCTCGTGCATTAATTTCACGATTAGTACAAGTGAAGAACGTCTATGAGCAGAATTAATCAAGGCTAAAAAGAGCCTAAAGATACCACATATGAAGTGTAAAGCTATTGTTTAACAATTGAGAGTTTGCAAAATTCAAAGAAATTGATGACTATGTCATGGTCCTTCATGTTGATAAGATGGAAGGTAATAAATTGGGCACTCCCAAACTTGAAAAGTAATATCAAATGTGGGTACATGGCTATGGGAGACCAACATTCAAGCTTGATAGATAGTGGAATAATAGCTATGTCTGGGACAATATTTCTAGAGGAAGAAGTAGTCCAAGAGCCTATTTTTATCTAAGAACACATAACCGAGCATTTCTTAAGAGGATGGAGAAATCACACAAATTTAAGTACTCCCTAGAAATTTTGAGTCAAGTATAAAAAACAAAGCAGAAGATACCATGATGTCGAAGAACTCACAACTGTGACAATAGTGATGTAAAAAGGTACCTCATAGGTACTTATACTCGTGATATGAAATCAACATGTTTCTGGCAGTCTAGTAGTGGACGATGGTAGTGCTTTTTCAAAATATAAATTTTAGAAAAACAAGCGGTCATTTACACTTGGGAAAGAATGGGGCAACTATGGCATTAAATGTTTTTGGTGATGAATGCATATTGATCAAACGTAGCCAAACCTTGGCAACCCATATCTTTTGATTGATGAATCCAATTGGGGTCATCTTATGTATCAAATCAAATGGCAAGGCATGATTAACATGAGCAATGAATTGATAGCATTTAGTAAAGTTATATGTATGAAAATAAGCACTGGTTGCAATTATATATACTAAGTGCCATCGCAACTATGTACCAAGGTTAAGCCCATAATAACATTCATGATCATGTCATCATGCCACTAAAAGCCTTCTAAGTAGCACAATTTTCTACATTCTCAACCTAATATAGTGATTATTGTGGTTAAAAACAAGACCATGAAAGGCCTACATGGGTGGATAATTAGATGTGAAAATAAAAATGTACATATTTTTTGATACATTCTAAAGTCAAAATGATATTGATCAATTGCACGAACTTAGGATAAAGAAGATTGTGGTGGTGAGGCATGGTGTTGTCTACCAAGTCTGAAAAATAGATATTGAACCAAATCCACTCCTTAAAGCTTCGTAAAGTTCCCATATAAAAATCAAAACAAGCAAATTGGTAAGGAAATTTAAAACCAATGAGGATGAGGCTTGTAAAGTCAAAATGATATTGATCAATTGCACGAACTTAGGGTAAAGAAGATTGTGGTCAGGCATGGTGTTGTCTACCAAGTCTGAAAGATAGATATTGAACCTAATCCACTCCTTAAAGCTTCGTAAAGTTCCCATATAAAAATCAAAACAAGCAAATTTGGTAAGGAAATTTAAAGCCAATGAGGATGAGGCTAAAACTAAGAAACTTGAACCATCAAGGGAATCTTTTACAAAGAAAAGGGACATTCCAAATAAACCTAGAAGATTCAACAAAATCCTAGAAGAGGAGTCAAAGAGCTGGTGGGGACACTTGAAACCAATTGAGGAATCAGCCCAAAACTAAGAACATTGAACATTTGTGGGCATTTCATAAAAAGAAGAGGAGCAATCCAATACATTTCAATAAGACCATAGACAATTCAATACCCCATTTGATGAAAACAAGCTATTAATTCATTAGTTGTGTGAGGCGGGAGGTGCAATGCCAGATAAGACTAAGGCAATCGGGTGAATAATTCGATTAATTAAGTGACAAACTATTGAGAAGGGCAATGCTCAAAATAAATGCACAAAAGTCTAGAAATTTCTTGTTTGCCATCTAGTGAAAAATATATGAGGAGGAGGGGGTAGGGAGGGGGAGGAAGACTTGAGGGAGGGGGGGGCATAGAGGGAGAGAGAGGCTGAGTGGAGGGTAGAGGCTGAGTGAGGGAGGGCGGAGGGAAGCTTGGATAGTAGGACAGAAATAAACCTGATAGAGCTTGAACCTCAACATTCAAAGTCCTCCACACACTCGGTTCTTGAGTGCAGTGAGTGGAGTGGGAGCGCAGTGAGGCGAGGGGGAGGAGGGAGCGAGTGGAGGGGGGGAGAGACTAGAAGGATGGGAGGGAGAGAGCGGGGCTGAGCAGAAGAGGTTGGAGGGAGTGAATGGAGGGAGGGAGCGGGGCTGAGAGGCATTAATGGAGGGGGAGTAGGGACAGAACATACTTAGGGTAATCGTCCATTAATTAGGAATGAAATACAGTCTAGCTAATCAGGAATTGAGGGGTGCAAATTTAGGTTAATGCGTGAACGTAAAACAAATTTGATAAATTAATTAATTGATAAGTTCATAGGAGCGATTAGGAACGAATATCAAGATGGATCAAGGTTGCAACCATTTGAATTGTTTCACAATGTCTACTCTTTGTAATGTCTTATGCCAAGGAGCTTTAATCTAGTATGGATTTCATCCTTGAAAATAGAATTCAAGTGCTACAATTAAATGAAAAAGTTGTTGCAAAAAAAGCTAATGGGAATTGCATGGATTCCAAATACAAGTTTGAGTCCAAGGTCTTAATAGACAAGTATAGGGACAAATTGATTGCCGAGGCTATGCTTGGAGCAAGTAGATGGATTGACTATAATCAGATGCTTTTACCTAGTATATATGAGGGATTCCATCTTCCTTCTCCTCATGTTAATTAGTGCTCCTCCCCCTCCTTCATTAAACACACTACAGTATCCAATAACAAAAATCGGCTTCGCATTGCAAGAAAAAGAGTGTCTATGACTTTGCTTTTGGAGTAGATACATAGAAATCTCTTTGTTGGCTAGGTGTCACCTATATATATATATATATATATATATATATTTGGGAAACTTCCTTACTTTTCTATGCAAATTGCATTTATTTTCTCACATTGGGTTGCCTTGACTACTTTATACTCACATATGCAAATCTAGCTCTCCGCTCCTCAACCTTGGACTCCTCCTAAACCCAGCAACCCCCTTTGAACCCTGGAACTCCTAGTTAGCTCTCTCAACCTTGTCCCCCTTTTGAACCCTATAATCCCCTTCTAAACCCTTGAACTCTCATGGAGGTGAGAGCCTCCATCAATCATTATGATAAAACTATCTTTCTCATTCACGCGTGCATGAGATCTGCTTTCCACGCTTTAGCCTACACCTCTCACCAAAACACGACCCCAGGACCTATGCTACACTTTTGAACACTGCTACAACGAGCAACAACACGACTATAGGTGACCAACACCCTCGGAACTTGCACTTAGGAAAATTAGAGACAAAATTTGGTTCTGCTATCGAAAAGGTTAGCGATTGAAGCGAAAGCGGAGCACATGTTTGCATGTGTGAAAAAGAACCCGGTTCGAAAAACCATTCAAGATACATCCCTCAATGCAAAGGAGTGAAAAAATGCTTTCAAATGATGCAAAAGGATAATGTTGACTTACAAAATCACATTAATAAACTAAACACCTAAAATTAACCCTTAATCCCCCCACATCCTATTAAAGCAACACCAACCCTTCTCACTTCTTTCCCCACACTTTTGCTAGCCACTTCCTTCTCCAAATTTCATGAAGCCTCCATATTTTCCGTCTATCTCTATTTTCCATCCTTCAACTTCCGTCCACCATTTCCACCACCACCATCACCACTTTTTCCATCACCCCCCCTTCCATCTCTATCTCTACCTCCCATCATCTTCCTCCGCACCACCTCCACTTTTTCCGTCTATCCCCCATCTCCCCCAGTCAAGGTAATCATCCTTTTCCCCTCCACCATTTCTCTACCTCTCTCTACACCCCCATCACCCTCCACTCCACATCTCTCTACCTCTCCCTACACCCCATCTCCCCTTTTCCTCCTCCACCTCCACCCCCCATCTCCACAACCTCCCCCCCCCCTTCCCCCCCATCTCCTCCACCCCTCCATCTTCACCTCCACCCCCCATCTCCTCCCCCCCTCCACCCCCACCTCCCCCATCTCCTCTACCCCCCACCACCCCCGTTCCTCCCCACCCCACCCCCCCCATCTCCACCTCTACCCCCCCATCTCCTCCCCCTCTCCACCCCCACCACGTTCCCCCCCCATTCCCCCACCTCCACCTCCATCTCCTCCACCCTCCCCCCTCCACCTCCACCATCACCCCCCGTCCCCCCCCCCCCCCCCAACCACCCTCCCCCCCCCCTTTTTTTTAAATTTCCCTCTTCCCCCTCCCCCGCCCCCCTTTTTTTTTCTTTCCCTCCTCCCCCTTCCCCCCTTCTCTTCCCTCTCTCTAATACTAAGGCCCTTGGGGCCTTGGCTGCCAGCCCACCAGCAGAGGCGGCGGCATTCGTTCGGTGCCTGCCAACTGGGCCTACCTTAAGGCCTTACCCCTCCCTCCTTCCTGCCGCCGCGACCCTCCCGCCCCCCTCCTACATCTCCACCTCCACCACCCCATCGCCCCCCCCCCCCTCCAAAAAAAAAAGAAAAAGAAAAAAAGGCAAACTAATCGCAAAAAAAACTAACCTTAGTTAGGTTAGTGGAACTTAGGTTAGATTAACGTTAACTTTAGACATTAGGAACTAACTATAGTTAGTTGGACTAACTACAATCATACTAATTAGATAGTTAGATTAACTAGGTTAGGCTAATGACCAGTTATAGTAATTGAGTCCAACTAACTAGCAGTTAGCTCAGAACCCTAGTTAGGCCGAAGGTCTAGGTCTATTCACACTTGGACCTAAAGACCAAAGGGCCTCTAAATTCCCCTAACTTTAAAGGTCTATTACTTGCTTATTTGGGACCTGAATTGGACCCGGATTGAACCACCAATTCACACACGGAACCACCAAGCTTTGGGGACATTTTCCAACCAATCCCACACCATTTAGGCATCCATAACACTCATCAAATTGTGCCCCCATGTGAGCTGCTTTTTTGCACTATTTCGCTCATGAAATTTCGCCACCATGACCTCCGATTGACAATCCGTCTGCACTAGCGCACTTTCCCACTCACGTGGGACAATCCTAGGCACATTTTAACATGATGATCCCTACTACACTAATGCATCTTTAACCCCCCTACCATTTTTTACTCTTTCTTTGGGAGCCTGTATTTTGGCCGTTTGAAGATGAAATCGCACCCAATGTGATGCCAAGATCCAGTCATGCAATGTCCAATCTCAAACAATAATTTTCAAGTCTTTTTACCATCATCTTCAATATCGGTAGTTGCTGTTACATAGGCACTAATTTCGACTCATCGATTGCATATTTTTTGCCATTATCAAGCTACGAAGGTCAAAATTAATTGCGAATTTCAAAGTCAAAGGCACTCACTTAAAGGACACACTTAAGCATTTTGTATGCACCTTAGATCTGGACGAAGATTGGCACTTGCATACTTTCATGAGATTTCTTCGGCCCTTGATGCTCTTCAAGAATTCAACCTCTCATCATCGACAAGCAGCATGGATGACCTAGCAAGTGAAGAAGAAATAGGTAATGACGATCTACATCCTACATATCACCTTAGAGAACAACGCAACCCCAACCAAAACAACAATGGCAGATGAAACTTTGGTAAATTGGAAATGCCAAAATATAATGGGTGAGGGGATCCCGCTAGATTCCTTCAACTCTTCGATGCAGCATGTTGTGCTGGGCGATCAGTCAAATGAAACCAAAGCTTCCTGGTTCTCAGTGGCCCTAACCGATGAGGCTTTGAAATGGTACCTCGACCTTCTCATAGAGGAAAGAGCCACATGGACATTGCAATCTCAGTAGTTCAGAAGAAGACTCAAACAAAAAATGGCCCTAAGAGTAAAAGATGAAATGATGCAGGCCATCGAGCAAAAGTTGCATGTCTCTCAGCCACCACAGTACCTATGGAGAGAAAATGTTTAGTGCCCATACTGTATGGCCAACCCATATAACCAATGAATGCCCAATCTCAAGGAACAGACTAAACCCACCAGAAGTGGCTCATCCCCCACGATTATGGTGTCCCATTTGCAATGTTGTAGGGCATGATGTAAATACTTGTTTCTACAATATGAGGGTAGCATAAACCCTGTCCCCAACAATACCAATAGCCGCCAATCCCAATGTATAGACAATCGGCACTGGCACCTAATGCACAAGTGCCACGTATCAACCCACTCCCAGTGAGAACACAAGTGCCTTAACTAATGAGGAATCCCAATCCTCCGCAATACCCACGGGCTCCCAATCTTGCTCCAATAGTTTTGGTGCAACAACTCCAACTTGAAGAGCTGGAACCTCACTATGAGTATGAAACAAAATACCCTATGTACTACATGGATGGTGCCGAAGGACTCATCCTGGTGTATGCTAATCAAGTAAGAACCACCACATATCGAACACCCATCAAGTGTTTTGGTTGTGGAGAAAACCCCCGCATAGCAATATGCCCACACAAGGGTAACCCCATTACATTCCAACCTCTACAAGGAATGCGGAGTTGGGCATGCTTGCATGGATTGCCCACTAAGAACAAAGCCTCAACCAACCACGGAAGTAAAACCTGATGTACCCATGGGGATGATGTGGAAAATCACAGTGTGGCAACACAAAGTGTGGCATCACAATGAGTCTTGATCATAACAAGACAGTAGAAAGAAGAGGCACGACAAAAACTCCTTTCTGCTCAAAAAGCAAGAGCCCTTTGGCAAAACAAGCCATGCCAATCCCACAACATAGTGAGACCATGCCTAGCACATCCACAAAAAGTGCCACCCAAGGAGCCAATGAAGCATACCCCCATGCTAAAATTGAAAAGGCACGTTACCACACCTTGAAGCAATGGGTACAACAAGAGCAAGAAAAAATTGAGGCAGACAAGATGGCAGCAGTAGAGGTCCGAGCATCACCAGCACCCAGCATTGACACAGTGATTAATCCCAACAACTTACAACAGGTAATAGAGCAACATGCAAAAAATCCCCAATTGGATGGCACCGCACTAGCAAACTTGATAAGATACCCCATCACAATGCCAATTGGGACCTTACTAAGAAATTGCCCTACAATGTGGGAGAGTTTCAAAGGATGGATCGAATCTTCACAATACTCCCCCCCACCTGAAGAAGAGGAAAATGTAATTTCAGTAAAATTCGATGCTAGGGATGACATAAAAAATGTAACCATCCCGCTAGAGCATAAAGCCTTTGGTCAATACCTGGCAATAGTGGACGAGGAAGCCGGAGTAAACATTTTGACAAGAGAGATGAAGAATGGGGCCTACCTCCAATGTAGAAGGCCACATTTAACATCTGCCTCGCTGACCACATGAAAATGAAGCCATTGGGTATTGTTGACAACGTGTTAACAAAAATTGCCGGTGTAAGGTCCATGCTCCAGCTTACTATCTTGGATCTTTCCAAGTGAGCCATAGCATACCAAATTATTGTTGGGAAGACCATGGCTTCGAGAAGCATCGATACTCCATGATTGGGGCACTGATAGAATCACTATCCAAAATAGAGAAACTGCTGTCAATATAAAATTGAGAATAGGGGAAATCAAACCCACTATTCCTAGAAATGTTAAAGACACTTCTTCCACTACAGCCACCAGTCATGCATCCTTGTACCTACCAATGTACTAAAGCCCATAGAAGGGGATACACAAAGTGACATCAATAATTGGATACACACATTGGCTACAATAGATAATTGTAAAACAACACATCTAATGTTGCTAGATGTGGATGCCCAAATGATACAATTAGAAGCACCAATCTGGGATGATGAATTAGAAGTAGTGGAAATGTGTCTTCATTACAGGCATTGAATGGGACAGTGACCCTGAAGAGTCCATAATAGAAGGCTATGGTGCTGACATAGATTGGGATATGGAAATAGAAGCTGATAATGTAACCTTGGAAGGCCAAGTATTTGACAATTACTTGGCAATCCTACAAGAACTCATGGCCACAGAATTCCCCAAGATCGACCCTCCAGCACTATCTAATAGCAATCAGTCCAGGAAAAAGGAGGGTGGACAATGCCAAAAGGCCAAGATAGAGCACTTCAACCAATTCGAAAGAATGCAGACTACAGTGGTAGAATTGTACTTAACTAAGCCCACAAAAACACTTGAGTCCCCAAATTTTAAATGGGACCCTAAAGGGCTTGAAGGTGTTTGTAAGGCTGAAGAACCACTCCTTGGGATGCGACTCCTATTTAAATCCATCACTGGTCTCATAAAGCAAAAAGATTAGAAAATTCAAACCCAATGTGAGAATGAAGAGTGAAATGGTGAATAGTAACAAAAAAGAAGAACTAGGGAACACAGGTAAATTGGACCAAATATCTTCCAATGGAGCCAGCAGCTAAGCAAGCAGCTCAAAGTGCCATGAAGGCATAAGGGAAGTTCCTAATTACTTCAAAAACTACACTAGATGAGAAGCAACAATAGAAATGCCTAGGCCAGTCTGGGAATAAGAGCTCAAAGAAAGAGAGAACATTAAGGATACCTCAATTTATGAAGGACCAGCCTAGACAAGTAAACTAAATCTTGCCTTGGACAAAGAAGAAGAAAAGCCTGTATAAATCAGTGAATAGCTCACTCTAGAAGAAAAAAAAGAATTGAAAGCATTGCTGATGGAATATATAAATTGCATGGCTTGGTCCTACAAAGAAATAAAAGGGATTTCCCTAGAAGTTACAACACATACCATACCAATAAGGGAAGGATCCAAACCAAAGGTATGTGGGCCTTACACGACAACTCCCAAGTATGACACCCATGCCTATGAAGAACTAGAAAAATTACTGGATGCTGTTTTCATTTATGAGATCGAGCATACTGACTAGGTGTCACCAATTGTGATTGTTCCTAAGAAAAACAAGAAGCTTAGAATATGTGTCAATCTCAAGAACGTCAATGCAGCAACAATCAAAGATCATTGTCCCCTACCATTGACTGAAACAATTTTAGAAAGGGTAGCAGGATCTGAAGTGTATAGCTTCTTGCATGGGTTTAGTGGGTACAACCAAGTACAAATTGCACCTCAGGATCAAGCAAAGACAACATTTGCCACAGAATGGGGAATTTTTCCATACAAAGTCATGCCATTCGGCTTATGCAATGCCCATCTACTTTTCAAAGGGTAATGTACACCGCCTTCAAGGAATTTCTCAACAAGTTCCTACAAGTCCTCGACGACTTGTGTGTACACTCAATTAAAAAATGTAGGGAGTATGTAATCTCTTTGAATCCTCTAAAATGTCAATTTTTGGCCACTCACGGAGTAGTCTTGGGACACATAGTCTCTCGACATGGGATTGCAACTGACATGGACAAAATAAAGATCATCATGGAACTCCCCCCCCCACTAAATGCCAAAGCAGTCCAAGTCTTCATGGGACATGCCAAATACTATAGAAGATTCATACTAAGGTATGCCATCATTGCAAGGCCCCTATATAAGCTCTTAGTCAACTTCGTCTGGATAGACGAATGCGAACAAGCATTCCAAACCCTCAAGTGGAGATTGATCATAGCCCTTGTTCTAATGCACCAAATTGGGACATAGAATTTCATGTACATACTAATGGTTCCAATTATGAAGTAGGAAGTGTGTTATGTCAACCTGGAAGTAGCAAGCTAAGGGTGTCCACTTTTTGTTCACTCCCCAATCCTTAGGAGGTGGAAAAACAAGCTTTTTAGCACACAAAAATGCAAATCTCACGTACTTCCCTATGGATCTAGTCTTTGAAGTCTTCAGACACAACATCACACATGCCATTGTGCACACAATGGTATAGTTTGATTGAAAATTCGATGCACACACAAAAAATTTCTTTGTGTCACACAACATGGTTCCAAGGCGGTCACACCTTTGTCACGAACAAAGAGTGTCATATTAAATTCTAAAATTCTCACTCATTTTAGATTAAATGTTATTGAAACTTTGTAGGTGGTCTCTTTGCATTATGTAGAGCTTAACTTGATTTATTGGTAATTATTTGAATGATTTATCTAATTATAAATAATTAATAATAATAAATAAAGTCATAAAATACATGCATTTTAGTAGCACACCACATTTTTTTAGTATTTTGAATAATTAAGCAAACCCAATTTGGTGGAAGGTTAGTAGGCACATAAGGGTGTGTGGTTCAATCATCAAATCCCAAATCCAACGGTTAGATTTAGGAAGATTGAAGTTTTATTTTTACTTTTACTCCTTAGAGGATCAACAAAGAATATTAAAAATAAATCTAGTAATTCTCAAACATGACCAAACATTTCAAAAATGTCAATATTTTTAGTCCTCCTCATGATGAGTATGAGGAAAAAATTTTGGTTAAATTTGAGTAAGGGAAACGTACAATATGGCCTCCAAGATTGAAATCTCCCTTTTGTGGGGGAAAAAGGGCCACACAAGCCTAATACCAAGACAAGCTAGGCTTGGTATTAGGCTTGGTGAGGTAGGCTAGAAGCATCACCGACCCTAGTGGCAAGCCATTGGAGTGTGCATCCTGCCCATGTGCAAGGCTGAGTCATCTATTTTTGCCTTGCAACCATGCCACGTTGTTAGACCGCATGGTGCCATGTCATTAAGGAGATGTAACATCACTCCATCCCATGTCACCTTAGATTGCCACATGTGCTGCCACATCAACCACATGTGCCACCTCATCATTCCACATCATAGGGACTCTTGGAGCCATGTCATCACACCTTGCCACCTTGGCATACCTCGTCAACATTGCCACATCACCAATCCCTCCACCTCAATTTGCCATGTCAATCTACCACCTCATGAATGCCAACTCATCATGCCACATCACATTTCCATGTCATGGAAGAGGCTCATATATTCCACACCATATTGCCACATCATCACCATGCATGGTGCCACATCAGCCACATGTATACACATCATGATAATGGCGAGCCACATCATCAACATGCATGGTAAGTTATACATGCATGTGATTTGAGTGTGTGAGGCATAGAATACCTCGATTGAGGTTTATGACCACGATGTGCGTGAGGCATAGAATACCTCGATCGAGGTTTATGACCGCGATGTGCATGAGGCATAGAATAGCTCGATCGAGGTTTATGACTGAGCAATAGAATACCTCGATCGAGGTTTATGACCACGGTGTGCATGACGCATAGAATACCTCGATCAAGGTTTATGAGCGAAGCATAGAATACCTCGATCGAGGTGTATGACTGAAGCATAGAATACCTCGATCGAGGTTTATGACCACGATCGAGGTATTTGGATTAACCACAAAAATTAGTTTCAAAACAAAATCCAACGTAATTTACTAGCCAGTTATTTTCAATCTTAGCACCTTCTCCACCAATAATAATCAAGAGCAATCTAGTGGATGAGTTGACGCTCTCTATAAGACACCACATTTTGGTTCATTTCACCCATTCTTAGCCATTCTTGCCTCCCCATCACTTTGTCACACCTTCCATCCTACTTTCATTGAGAATGGGTTCTCAAAGCCGTAGAGTTAGTAGACATGAAAGATGTAGGACCCCCCCCCCAAATCTCATTGACCAGGAGCGCAAGCGGAAGGCTCATGAGCGCAAGAGAGTCTCTAGAGCTAGAGCTCGCGTTGCCACCACTGATCCACCTCCACCTCTACATCCCACCTCCACCTCCACCCCCACCCCCACCCCCACATCCATTGTCCCCCCCTCCACATCTTCATCTGCTCTCCTACCTCCAGTTGGAGACCAAATCTTGCATGGATGTACATCTAGGGTAGCCTAGGAGCGTGCAAAGTTTAATCCCCAACAGATAAGTCCACATGCATATTTGGTTAGTACATGCGCCATTTTTCATACGTAGTCACTAGTAGGGAGTGCTTGCAAAAATGGACGCATTATACCTTCCACGTGGCACATACCAAATCAGTTGGAGACCAAATCTTGCGGGATGTACGTCTAGGGTAGCCTAAGAGCCATACGAAGTTTCATCCCCAATAGGCTTTAGGGTAGTTGTGCTAGTAGGGATTGTAAAAATGTACGCATTATACCTTCAATTAGTTGGAGACCAAATCCTGCGTGGATGTACGTCTAGGGTAGCCTAAGAGCCGTGCAAAGTTTAATGCCCAAGTCCACACACATATTTCGTTAGTACGTGTGCCATTTTTCATACGTAGTCATGTTAGTAGGGATTGTAAAAATGTATGCATTATACGTTCCACATGGCGCATACCAAATCAATTGGAGACCAAATCTTGCGTCGATGTACGACTAGGGTAGCCTAAGAGCCTTGCAAAGTTTAATCCCCAACAGATAAGTCCACATGCCTATTTGGTTAGTACGTGCACCATTTTTCATACGTAGTCGTGCTAGTAGGGATTAAAAAAATGTACGCATTATACCTTCCACGTGGCGCATACCAAATCAGTTGGAGACCAAATAGCCTAAGAACCATGCAAAGTTTCATCCCGAACAGATAAGTCCACATGCATATTTGGTTAGTACATGCGCCATTTTTCATACGTAGTCATGCTAGTAGGGATTGTAAAAATGTACGCATTATACCTTCCACGTGGTGCATACCAAATCAGTTGGAGACCAAATCTTGCGTGGATGTATGTCTAGGGTAGCCTAAGAGCCGTGCAAAGTTTCATCCCCAACAGATAAGTCCACATGCCTATTTGGTTAGTACATGCACCATTTTTCATACGTAGTCGTGCTAGTAAGGATTGTAAAAATGTACGCATTATACCTTTAGTTAGTATGTGCGCCATTTTTCATACGTAGTCGTGCTAGTAGGGATTGTAAAAATGTACACATTATACCTTCCATGTGGCGCATACCAAATTAGTTGGAGACAAAATCTTGTGTGGATGTATGTCTAGGGTGGCCTAAGAGCCGTGTGAAGTTTCATCCCCAACAGGTAAGTCCACATGCCTATTTGGTTAGTACGTGCACCATTTTTCATACGTAGTCATGCTAGTAGGGATTGTAAAAATGTACGCATTATACCTTCCATGTGGTGCATACCAAATCAGTTGGAGACCAAATCTTGTGTGGATGTATGTCTAGGATAGCCTAAGAGCAGTGCAAAGTTTAATACCCTACAGATAAGTTCACATGTCTATTTGGTTAGTACGTGCACCATTTTTCATACGTAGTCATGTTAGTAGGGATTGTAAAAATGTACGCATTATACCTTCCATGTGGTGCATACCAAATCACTTGGAGACCAAACCTTGCGTGGATGTATGTCTAGGGTGGCCTAAGATCCATGCGAAGTTTCATCCTCGATAGATAAGTCCACACGCGTATTTCGTTAGTATGTGTGTCATTTTTCATACATAGTCCTGCTAGTAGGGATTGTAAAAATGTATGCATTATACCTTCCACATGGCACATACCAAATCAATTCGAGACCAAATCTTGCGTGGATATATGTCTAAAGTAGCCTAAGAGTCGTGCAAAGTTTAATCCCCAACAAATAAGTCCACATGCGTATTTGGTTAGTACGTGCACCATTTTTCATACGTAGTCGTGCTAGTAGGGATTGTAAAAATGTACGCATTATACCTTCCACGTGGCACATACCAAATTAGTTGGAGACCAAATCTTGCGTGGATCCATGTCTAGGGTGGCCTAAGAGGCATGCAAAGTTCCATTCCCAATAGATAAGTCCACACGTGTATTTCATTAGTACGTGTGCCATTTTTCATACGTAGTCGTGCTAGTAGGGATTGTAAAAATATAGGCATTATACCTTCCACGTGGCACATACCAAATTAGTTGGAGACCAAATCTTGCATGGATGTACATCTAGGGTAGCCTAAGAGCCATGCAAAGTTTAATCCCTAACAGATAAGTCCACATGCATATTTGGTTAGTACGTGCACCATTTTTCATACGTAGTCATGCTAGCAGGGATTGTAAAAATGTATGCATTATACCTTCCACGTGGTGCATACAAAATCAGTTGGAGAATAAATCTTACATGGATGTATGTCTAGGGTGTCCTAAGAGCCATGCAAAGTTTGATCTCCAACAGATAAGTCCACACGCATATTTCATTAGTACATGCACCATTTTTCATACGTAGTCGTGCTAGTAGGGATTGTAAAAATGTACACATTATACCTTCCACGTGGTGCATACCAAATCAATTGGAGGCCAAATCTTGCGTGGATGTATGTCTAGGGTGGCCTAAGAGCCGTGCAAAGTTTATCCCCAACAGATAAGTACACATGCATATTTCGTTAGTACGTTCGCCATTTTTCATATGTAGTCGTGCTAGTAGGGATTGTAAAAATGTATGCATTATACCTTCCACGTGGCGCATACCAAATCAGTTGGAGACCAAATCTTGCCGTCTAGGGTAGCCTAAGAGCCGTGCAAAGTTTAATCCCCAACAGATAAGTCCACATGCATATTTGCTTAGTACGTGCACCATTTTTCATACGTAGTCATGCTAGTAGGGATTGTAAAAATGTACGCATTATACCTTCCATGTGGCATATACCAAATCAGTTGGAGACCAAATCTTGCATGGATGTATGTGTAGGGTGGCCTAAGAGTCGTGCAAAGTTTTATCCCCAGCAGATAAGTCCACACACGTATTTCGTTAGTACGTGCACCATTTTTCATACGTAGTGTCTAACAACGTGGCATGGTTGCAAGGCAAAAATAGATGAGTCAGCCTTCTGCATGGGCAGCATGCACACTCCAAAGGCTTGCCACTAGGGTCGGTGATGCTCCTAGCCTACCTCAGCAAGCCTAATACCAAGCCTACCTTGTCTTGGTATTAGGCTTGGGTGGCCCTTTTTCCCCCACAAAAGGGAGATTTCAATCTTGGAGGCCATATCGTACGTTTCCCTTTCTCAAATTTAACCAAAAATTTTTCCTCCTATTCATCATGCGGAGAACTAAAAATATTAACATTTTTGAAATGTTTGGTCATGTTTGAGAATTACTAGATTTATTTTTAATATTCTTTGTTGATCCTCTAAGGAGTAAAAGTAAAAATTAAACTTCAATCTTCCTAAATCTAACCGTTGGATTTGGGATTTGATAATTCAACCACACACCCTTATGTGCCTACTAACCTTCCACCAATTGGATTTGCTTAATTATTCAAAATACTTAAAAAATGTGGTGTGCTACTAAAATGCATGTATTTTATGACTTTATTTATTATAAATAATTATTTATAATTAGATAAGTCATTCAAAAAATTACCAATAAACCAAGTTAAGCTCTACATAATGTAAAGAGACCACCTACAAAGTTTCAATAACATTTAATCTAAAATGAGTGAGAAATTTAGAATTTAATATGACACTCTCTGTTCGTGACAAAGGTGTGACCACCCTGGAACCATGTCGTGTGACACAAAGAAATTTTTTGTGTATGCATCAAATTTTCGATCAGACTATACGATTGTGTGCACAATAGCATGTGTGATTTTGTGTCTAAAAAGCTTGTTTTTCCACCTCCTAAGGATTGGGGAGTGAACAAAAAGTGGACACCCTTAGCTTGCTACTTCCCTAGGTCAAGCTGATGATGATGCAGAGGGGTCAACACAATATCTTTTGCTACGAGGCATCACTACATTATACCAAGAGCTTGATGCAATCCTCCAGCAAGAGGATCACCTTCAAGGAAGAATACTCATACTCTGGAAACACTTGCAAATCAAAATGTTAGATGCAGTATCTAGTCTTGATTGGACCAGACCAGTAAGCACAAAGACTCTCTGAGATCTATGCCAGCATATGGATGAAGAAGAGAAGAATGTGTTATGTCTCTCAGTGCATGCAAATCTCATATGGTTAAAGGCTGATGTAATACTACTATATGAATGCTTGATGGGAAGCCCCCCTCTTTGGGTAGTAGCCTGACTCTTACCCTTACTACAACAATCACCAACAAATTCCATGGGAAAAGGATCTGCCATAGGAATATGTGATAAACCTTCAATTTAATCTCCCCTATCTTGCCACTCTCTATTCTGATCTACTCACATCCCTCCCTAACTCTAGTACTATCCTCCATATCTTTCCAGAAATCCATGCTAACCCATATTCTTTGCCATGCCTCTTTGCTCATGCCTCTCAACACTATTGCCTAATCCAAGAATCTAACTCCTATCATCCAGTTACACCTAATGTTTTTCCAACACTTGACAATCCATCCCTTGAGGATTATCAAGTTGCTAAATCAATTTTCTCTGCTCTCACTCCACTTTCCACCAACATCCCTACTTCTACCTTCTCAAATTCACTACTTGCTTTGACCTCAAGCTTTTCCCCTAAAGCTAGGAAACACTCATTAGAGCCTTGGACAAACATGCATTAATTATGCAAGGCAGTTATGAAAAAACACTCAAGGAAAGTGCAAAATAGAGTGAAGCCTTAGCAATCATCTTGAAGGTGTCTGTCACCATTGATGACCATTTGCCCAACCTCAACTTCAATCCAAATCAACAGATAGATGCTCAAACAACAAGTTGCCTCTTTCAAAGAGCCATATCTCTTCAAGGGCGTTATGTGTGTTTTTTTGAAGAAATGGTTGATACCGGCTTCTTCAAAACTGAGCAAACAATCTCTAGTGTTCGTGGATTACAAGGAAAAGATCGACAACAAGCTCGCTCCATCTATCATAGCCGCCATCTTTACCATACTCATTCGTCGCAATTGAGGAGATTTGCATGGAGGTAGTTCATGTACCTGCGGATGAACCATGGATCATTGACAGTGGTGCATCACACAACCATAGACATCAAAGAGCATTTTGCTATTCAAGATAGTGGGATTGAGGTGCACCAAGAGATGGGTATTAAGGATATCACCATCACACATGCAGTGGTGGACTTGCAAAATGGAGATAAAGGCTACAAATTGGATGGTCATCAGTTCCAACATTTCAAGTTTACTATCCAGAGGGCATCTTTGATTGTAACTTCTACTCAAGAGGTGAGTATAATCACAATGTTACAACATCTTCCACTATCAAGTTCTTTGCATATTGCCTTTTCAAGTGCAGAGTTAGTTGAGATGGCATAAGAGCTCCCTATGACATACGATGTTTATGATTTTTATGAGTTGCCACCAAGAACTTTAGGGACTCCTATGCAAGGAATAGAGTAAAAGAATGATGGGCATGTATGGATAGAATACACCACCAGTACACGAGTTCTTCAAAGGTATTGTTAGAATGAGTATCTAATGTGCATGGTATTTGAGATGCTATAATGTGGATTGTGCTTATATAGACAATGATATGGTGAATGAAACATAGTGGAAGGGCAGGTTAAAAAAGGTTCCCCCTATTGGCCCAACCTTAGAAGACAAGGGAACGTTGGTTTGTAAACACTCTGGTGAGCCACACCAGTGTGTTGCTATGTGTAGTGCATTAATATACTATTGCTTGCCCCATGAACACAACAAGATTACAAGATGTGCAATACATGTGGGGATGCACGGCCATCTAGTCAAACTAGGATACTCAAGATTGAAGAGCAAATGGGTGGAAAACATGGCGTCAATGCGAGCTTAACTAGCTTCATACGCATCTTGTAAGAACACTAAGATGTTGGTAACAAAAGACATACTGATGGAAATGCTTCTTGTTGAAGAGGCTGACACATGTGATGATCTATATGAGTCCAGGTTCAGGTTCATGAGTCCACATTCAACAAGGTGCTTGAATCAATCACTCCATTGTGCCACTATAGGCATCCAAAGATCTGTCAAATGTGCAAGAAAGGATTCCTACATAGGCGGCAGTGGGCTGGATGCAAATTTGGCTTTGAAGCAACGGTGTACTTATCCTTTCTTGCAAAGCATATTGTTTCTAGGTTAGCTTGAAGATAGACGCTAGCCTCATATTTTTAAAATGTCTACTATCGGCCCTGCATCTGGAATGGACCTTGCAAATAGAATGAGACCTAGTGGAAATTTGGCCAACATGTCGGTGCATTTTGATCACATTCAACCTGTTAGAGGTTGGACTACCATGGGTGCTCATGTTTATGATCCTTATGTTTGAGAGCTTTTGACAATAGCAACGTGTGAGTTAAAATTTCAAAACACAATTGCTCAAGTGCAATTCTGGGAAATGTTGGACAAACAGATGCTAAAGAATGGGTTTGAGAAACCAGAATTTTGAGGATTTATGGTAGATAGTGCTAGTGAAAATTGATTTGCTACTAGGAATGTGTACAATGGCTAGCCTAGAAACAAAATGAAAGGTAAGGAGAGAACTTGTGTGTTTCATTGGGAAATAAGCATGGTCGAGCATACTAGATAATGCATCAAATCACCAATCCAAGAACACAAATCTTTGTGTAGAAGCTGGAGAAATGCAACCATGGAGAGTAGTGCAAGAGAATGCAGAAACATGATTATAAAGTTTTGGTCTCGGACACATGTAAAGGATGGGAAGCTGCCTGGTCTCCAATAATGGATAGCATTTTGGAACATTCATGTAAGTCAATGGGGGTGTGTTTTCATGTCGCAACAAGTCAATGCTGGCTTTGTTTCCACAGTTAATCTATATGAGAACAAGCATTCAAGAATTAGAGCAAGTCATGGGTCAAGAAAATATGTTTCTCTAGATGAATCACAGGTCTTGCAATGAGTGCCCTACAAAGTGCCCATTATCATGCATTTATGTTAGGCAAGCACTTGGGAACTGCTGGACCAGATCTAGATGTAATGAGGCAATGCATATCAGAGGGTGGCTCTAGTAAATCATAGAGAAATAAACTTGTGGACTTGATAGAGGCCACACTTGTGGAGGCAAACTTAAGTTCTCCTGAGATGAGAAGACCAATGTTTGTACCCTTGATAGAACATAGAAAGAGGGGTTTGGGATGACCAGTTGATGAAAGTGAGCTTGATAGTCATCGACCAAAGTACATATCAGTCACAATGAATAGAGTTCTTGGTCAAAAAATAAAGTCTTACATTGGGACCCATTCAAGTCAACCAATAAGAAGCAACTATAAAGAGGAGGATGTGCATGATGCCATCTAGGTAGTACAAAAAACTGAACCGCACACAGTGGTCACATGCTCTGGGTACTTGGTAGATGCATATGGGAGGTGTGGAGTATTGATTAATCCACTTGGTAGAGGGGTTGCACAAGGGGTTCCTACACTCTAATTCAAGGGTAGATAACATCCAAAAGGGATCACAAAGAAATTCATCTAGTTTTACAATACCATGGTTACCTACACATGGAGTGTGGATCATTCTATTCAAGGTGTGCCTGGTAATTCTCTAGACGGTGTAGAAGATTGCATGGGACACGTCTCTAACTATGGAGGAAAAATATCATTTCGTTAAATCAGGGTTTACGTTGGATGATGTTTTCGAGGATACTAGAGTTGACAAGGTATTGTAAATAGTCATGCACGACCTCCGGCTTGTTGTGATGGAAAGATGTGAGATGGAGATCAAAATCGAGTAAGGAATTTAAAGAGAGGATATAGAAGGCAATGAAGGAGAGTGATGACATTGCAAAGGAGGATATTATAATACCTAATGAGGTGAATGTGTTTCATATACAAACTGCAGGTTTAGTGTCTAAAGGCCTCACCTACTCTATCACACTCTAGCAGAGTTTTTGTAGTGTACACATGTGTCTTGAATTTACACAACATGATGCGAAGAAGAGACTTGCATTGATGCCTTGTAAGCACATATACTTTGTATTCATTTCTGTTCTTGGACTGAGCGCAATAGTCCATCAATTCATGCATGAAGATGCTCTCACAAAAGTGGAGCTTTTCCATGCCTTGAGTGTTGGAAGTAACCTTGCAAAGTAGATGGAAATATTCCCAAATTAATGAATATGTTTTTCTCTATGTCAAAGAGTAGCACGGTTTGGGTTTGCCATAAAATATCAGGCGGTGATCCTTTTGTCCCTTGGATGGAAAGTTGCATTAGTTCTGAATCCTTTTTGGCTCTTCTTTGTATTGCATAGTAGCGTGTTGGAGGGTGGATGGGTTTAGTATTTCAACATCAAGTATGGAGTGCATATGTATTCACTACTTTATCTAAGTTTGGAAACATTAAGTGATCATGTCTATCTCTTTTGAGATTTGCATGTTGATGTCATGATTTTGCAAAACTATCTAGATATTTATGTTGGAAGGGTCTTGCTCGCTTACCTGAAAGCACGATAGGATTTGAGAGTGATGTGAGCCAAAAGATCCTTCTAGTCAGAATGAAACCATGTAGGCAAGGTGTTTTTACCAAAGGCACCATGGGATTTGACAAAGTAGAAGGGACCTAGGTGAAGAGTGTTATTTTTACTTTATTCACAATAATGTTAAAAATAGAATTAGAATGTTTATCCATTAATATATCAAGTGAGTAAGATCTAACCTAGTTGCCATATGCTTTTATAAGTTCTAACTAATAAAATAGGAATGTTCATCCATTGATATATTTATAATTTCATATCATCTTATTTTAGCATTTTTCATATATGAGTAATTGCTTAAGTGGGAGGTTTCCTATTTAAAAGGTAGTAATGTGATTTGATGCATTGAGGTTTAGAACTAATGATTAATATATCTAGTTGAATGAAGGGTTTTAATTATAAAGTGTGTAAAGTATGTAAAATATAATTCCTTTTCTTTTTTACATATCTTTTGATGTCAAAGTATCATTTCTTGTCCCAAATACAAAGTTATCATTGATGTCAAAGTATCAATATTGGTTACCGCATATAGAACAATTCTTTTTTTGTCCATATGTATATATAATTTAGTCTTTCTCATGATACTCATAAGCGAAGCAAAGAGGTGGGAGTTTCATCAATGCAACACCATGATTTATGGATGGTTACTTTTAATATATTTGAATTAAAATATGCAATTTTAAAAAGATAAAATAAAATAATGTACTCAGTTACCTTATACCTTGGTCCATATAGTTCAATTCATGCAAGGGAAAAGAGATAAAGCTAGTGGACTGTAAATTCAATGAAGGCATTGAGGGATGTTTTCGTGCTTCTTGAATGCCAAGATATTCTCCCTTTAAAAGTATTTATATATGGGATTTCTTTTAGTGAGTACATTGCCAAGATGCATGGTTCATCCCTCACATGATTACACTCAACGGTGCAAGAGATCTCTTTTCCTTGGACATTGGCCCCATTAACATTGTTTTGGGTTGCATTAGGGGAGAATTGGGGTCTCCAAAGGGCCCCCAATTAGTGTTTCCTAATTTCAAGGGATTAGTGAGGTATTTGATGTGTACTAATGGGAGTGCTCCTTTTTGTGGGTCAACGCCATGTTGAGGTGGAGGGTGGGCAGACCTGCAAACAGCCCCTATTGGCTACTCCTCTTACATCGGGGACCACTCAAACCATCCCTGCCCCCCTCAACCCATGGTTGACCCTTCTCCCATATGCACCTCCCCCAAACAAACCTACAAGTCATTTAAGAGGCGGTGGGCCCTTTTGGGCAAATTTTTCCCCCCTCTTAGCTTGTTACAGGCCTGCCCCCTCCTCTTCTGTGGTCTAGCTCCATTCTCCCTCCATTTTTCAAACGTGGGAACTCATTTGGCATCTTCTCTACCCCCTCCTGCTTTGGTCCATTGTGTTTCTCCCTCTCCAGCACCTCCTGTAGCAGCTGCTCATTCGCTCTCCATTCCTAGCTATAGCACCTCCTATAGCAGCAACTGCTCATCCCCCTTTGCTCTTTCTTCCTCCATTCCTACTAGCATTACCTCCTGTAGTGGCTGCTCATCCCCCTCTGCTCTTTCTCCCTCCATTCCTAGCTACAACACCTCCTGGAGTAGCTGCTCATCCCCCTCTACTCTTTCTCCCTCCATTCCTAGCTATGGCACCTCTTAGAGCTTCTCTCAACCTTTAGTTGCACCCTCTATACCTTCTTCCTCTCTCTCCCTCTATCGGAGCTACTCTCTCCCTCCAAGCTACACTTTCTAGTCCACTATTGCTGTTGTGACCTCTGTACAAGCATGGTGAGGAGACCATACATGTACTCTGTGTCCCACAGGAGCACAAATGCACTGGGTGAATGGGTGCCTTGCACCTATAGCTTGAATGATTGGATAGTCATGAGAGGATCGCCAAGGGTCCACATAAGCTTTCCAAGAGCAAAAGAGGTGATCTTTTGCATGAATGGAAGGGCCACATCATGAATTTCAAGCTTGGGAAGAAAGGATTGCTTGCAAAGGTGCAACACATCTACATGGGGAAGGACATGCACCTTCCTCCATCAAGCAATCAATCGACAATACCATCGCATTGTAAGTCTGCATTTTGTGTAAGATTTTGAAGTGTAATGAGTCAGCTTGAAATTGTATTTTGAAATAGAACCAGTGTAATGAGTGAGTTTGAAATTGTATTTTGAAATAGCACTTGTGCATAGCAAATGTATTTCCTTTAGACTTTGAGGAGTGGGAACCAGTCGAGTGCTTCTTAGATAAGTTTACTACCTAAAGATAGATGGTTGTTGGTTCTTCCCACATTTCTAGAGGGTTTGGCTCAAGTGTGGTATGAGAAGCAGGCCAAAGACGTTCGCCAAAGTTGGCTGAGGTTGATAGCAGCTATGATCGAGTATTTCAGCAAAGAAGAGGAGCCGGAGAATGTGTACCTACAGGTGGCAAACTTGAAGCAGTTAGAGGTGAGATGGCGCGTCGATATGTGGATCGAGCGGCCGTGCTCCTAGATCGTTTAATTGCCACGCAGGAGGACAACACTGGATTTTGTGCTAGAATGACTCAGCATGTGCTGGGCTACCTTGTAGTAGGAGCAAGTGATGAATTTCGACTCAAGCTTAAATGGAAGAATCCAGAAACCATGGTGCTAGCAAGATTGCTCATAAGTTTGATAAAGTTCAGTCTAACCCCACTTCAAAGAAGATGGTTGTCCCTCCGCAACCCCCTCAATTCTTGCAACAATTTGGGGGGTCCAACTCAGGGGCATACCCCCACCCCCCATCAGGGATGTATCCACCGCCTCCACCTGAAATGTATGGTCCTCCCTTAGGTGCTTACCCTCAATAAGGTGTATATCCTCACCCTCCACCTGAAAGATTTCGCTAGCCTTGCCTACGAGCCCCCCTCCTTCCTACTTCCTCGGCCCCTCCTGCTAAAGAAGCCAGAGTCAATGACCTAGCCAAGGCCCTGAATGATCTTCAGCTTGAGATGGTGGGCATCAGAAATGAAGCCAATCGCCCTCCAAGAGAACGTGCCAATGTTGTGTGCTACGAGTGCCACCAGAAGGGTCATTATCGCATGGAATGTCCCAATATTCCAAGGGTGAATCTTCTAAGTGAATTAGGCACCGAGGATTCTGATGTAGAGATCCTTGACCTCGGGAAAAGAAGTCATACCACCTCGAACCCCTCTCCAAACTATGGACCAGGCTACCCCAGGAAGAAGGTGTCCTTCTCAGAGCCCTCAAATGTTGAGATGGTAGACCCACCAATAGAAAAGACTAAAAGATCTTGCAGAAGTAAGTGGTCACCCTCAAATTTTCCCATCGGCTCGGGGCATCATGAGGATTTAGGAAGGCAAATGCATGCTAGAGAGAAGTTCTCTGATTTAAAACAGAGAAATATCTATTGGTATAATGCCAAGTACATTACTCCAAGGATTGCATCAGGCTATGGCCATCTTCAATGCATTGCAACACCACAACTTGAAGACATGGATTGCAGCATGGTGGACACAAGAACAATGCAATCATATAAGGAAAAGATTGCAAAGGATGTGGGCATGGCCATGAAGTTTACATTTGGCTCTAAATGGGTAAGGTTGTCTTGGTTTATGCCTCTGCACATTTTTTCTTCTTGTTTTCATAATATCCAGATGCATAGAACAAAAACCATGTGGTCATGCAAGTGCCCACATGAGAATGCCCTTGAGGAATTGCTTGGGGTGAATTGGGGAAGTAGGTCAGGTGAACAAAACGGTGATCTATTTCAATGCCATGTATGTAAGGACAATGTGGTTGTTAAGTACCACATCTCTCGCCAAATGTTATATTTTGCTTTCCAATATGGGTGCTGGAAGAAAACAGGTGGCAATTGGGTCCCGCTTGACTCTAACGATGATGATAATACAGGGGTACATTTATGTATTGGTTCTCATTTAGGAGATGTCAAGAATGTGATTGTCACATCACAGTGGACTCTTAGGGACATGCGGGAGCACCTATTGGTCATGGAGGATGGCATGTCTGAGTCCTTTCACTTTACCTTAAATGGAGAAAAGGTAGGAAAGCGTGTAGAGAAGCTCATGCATAGTGCCACTTTTATCCCTCCTGCAATATTGAAGATTATCTAGAAAATGTGGGGTGGAACAATTGTGGATTTTGACATTTTCCAATTAATAGTGGTGCAATTAATTTTGATGTTTTGAATGGTTTTGTTTCATGTCAATGTCAAGTTTTTCCCAAAAAATTTACAATTCTTTTTATTTTTTATATTTAGAACATTTGGGTATATATAGGTTATAAAGTTACTTTAGTTTCAAAGTTTCACTATCATAGCCATAGTTCTCCTAGCAACCAATCTACCATGGATTCTACTAGGTCTTCCTTCCACGATTTCATCTCTCATACTCCATTAATTGATAGAGAGGAGGAGTTATTTCCAATCTTTGATAAGAGCATAGATGTCTAGGCACCTAGTTGGGAGCCCGAGACAATTTTGAAGACATCAAATACATGCAAGACTACATCATGAGTTTTGCATATCAACTTGATGAGTCTATAAAAATATGGGTCCCAATTGATTATTTGAAGTACTTGATTACTTTTGAGCCCAGCTCACACCCCTAGGGTTTAAGGAGTGGACACTGATGATGTCCTAGCATGTGGAGTCGTTGAAAACACAAGAAATAGGTTCCTATCCTGGGAAATGACCTTTATTTTCCTTCTCTAGGAGGGACAAATGGAAGAGGAGGCCTCGACCTCAAGCCCTGCTGACCCTATCCCTATCATTTTTTATCCTCTTATTTCTGTAGATGAGCCCAACATCTAGAATAAAGAGCCCATAGATAAAGAAGCTGAGGAGCGAGAAGCTGCATTAGCCCTGGAAGTGCTCTAGCGACCTCCTGAACCCCATTCTACTTCTCAAATTCCATCCACCTTGGGCACCACCTATGTTGACCCCGCAACAATGATATGGTTTCTTGCTCCTTTTCTTGTCGATGGAGAACAATACCTCTCTCTCCATGATATAGAGGTTATGTTTGGTCTTTGGGAGGATGAAGCTCTTGGTATCCTGTGCAGATACAAGGTGGACATGACTACGCAAGAACCTGGGTTTTTGGGAGTAGATGATTCAATAGAAGAGGTTCTTGCTTTAACATTGGCCCAAATCAAAGATGCAGAGATATCAATCTACTCCGACCTACCTGATGTTCTAGAAGAAGCCTCCACATCTCACTCCAGATAGCAGGAGGCCTCTGGATCCATCCTCATTAACAAAATGGAAGGGATTGAGCATGATGACTCCATAGTGGTAAGAAACTATGAGCTTTGAATTTCTTCTCTCTTGGTATACTTTTGCTTTAATGGAATTCTCATGTAATGTTGGACTATTGCAGGAGGCATTTGAGGTCGACCTATTCTCATCTCGACAACACCTTGTTCATAGTAGCTTCGGTCGAGATCACTCACTAGCGCATTACCTTGGCCAAGCAAAATGGCGCTTTGTGGTTATCCACAAAAAGTTTTCTCCAGATGGCACTGATGACCTTCTAAAGTGCAAGGCCTTGTCAAGAGTGATTGGTCATGCTGACATCAATCACAATGCTAACAAGGTCATTTTGGTGAACCGCATGGCTACCCTCAATGCCTTTGAAACCAATTTTCAAGGTATGGCATTGACGGTAGCAGCCATATCCCTGGCTAGCAATGACAATAGCATTGACTCTCTATCAACTAGGTTTAGAGCTAGGAGTGTATTTGGGAATTCAAAGCCCGATGTTCACAGTGTTTTAGAGAAGAGAGAAAGGCTCTAAAGCCTTATTGTATAGAAATTTTGTTTTATATGAACACAACTATACTTTTAATATAGTGCCCCATTTTGTGTTCTTTTACAAATTTTATTTTCTACTATCATTGTCTTTTGTAACTTTAATTGTTGTTGGCATTAATATTTTCATTCACTATTCTGTTCAAAAGCATGCGATCAGATATATATTTGTGCTATAATGGTCATTTCTAAGCAATCCAATAAGAATCTCACTATGCAGCAAAAGGCAAATGTGTTCAATAAGTTTTACCATTTTTGAGCTCCCAGGAGATGCCAAACACATTTGCCTTTTGCCGTGCAGTGAGATTCTTATTGGATTGCTCAGAATTGACCATTATAGTGTAAATATTTGTCTGATCGCATGCTTTTGCATAGAATAGTGAATGAAAATATTAATGCCAACAACAAGTAAGGTTACAAAATAAAATGATAGTAGAAAATAAATTTTGTAAAAGAACACAAAATGGGGCACTATATAAAAAGTATAGTTGTATTCATATAAAATAAAATTTCTATACAATAAGGCTTTAGAGCCTTTCTCTCTTCTTTAAAACACTGAGAACATCAGGCTTTGAATTCCCAAATATACTCCTAGCTCTAAACCTAGTCGATAGAGAGTCAATGCTATTATTGTTGCTGGCTAGGGACATGGCTACCGCCATCAATGCCATACCTTGAAAATTGGTTCCAAAGGCATTGAGGGCAGCCATGCGGTTCACCAAAATGACCTTGTTAGCATTGCAATTGATGTTAGCATGACCAATCACTCAAATTCACACTAAACTTTCATAAATTGATGGAAAGCATCACGTAACATGTATAATAACATGGAAACAGTAATAGAACATAAAGATATCTTTTATTCATTGGCCTCAAATGGTAGAGATTTACAAAATGACTCAGGTTACACCAAATGAACCTAAACAAACATCTAGGGCCTAAGGGAGGGATCGGAGCAGATGCACTTGGCGAGTGCAAGGTCCTTGTCCATCACTATTACTCTTTTGGCATGGATAGCACATAAGTTTGCGTCTTCAAAAAGACCTACTGTCATTTGCTCCGTTGCCTCTTGAATTGCTCCCATAGTGCCTGAAGTGAAATGCACATCACTCTTGTAATGCTATGCTATTTCACGTATAACATGCTAGAAGGGTGCACCGGGAATGAGATTGTCCACAGTGGTTTGGAACTTGCGGATCTCCGAAAGTGTCTTCACGTCTATTTTTTTGCACCTCTTAATCTTTGGGGGACCTTGCACTAGCCTTTGGACATGGCTCCATGGCCGCTTGTCCACTTTGAACTTCTTTCACCTCTCCTCCCTTGCAACTACCTCTTCAAACTTGTCTTCCTATGTCTGGTGGGTCATTCGAGGTGGCTTCTCGTGCTTAGGGGTCTGCTTTGTCCTTGGTCTCTTTTCCTTTTCACAAGGCTGTGAGACAACAGGATGAGGCTCTTGCTCACTAGAGGCTCCTCATATCTGATCATCTCAAGGCACAGAGGGTTGATGGTGCTCTTCTGTGCGGTCTGCTTAGTTGGAGGATTGGGGCCAAGGTTCATTATATCTACAAGCCCTCCATATACTTCCTCTTGTTGTGGCCCCTGTAATCTCTCCATCTCCTCTCTTTGCCTTTCTTGCTCCCCTTGTTTGTCTAGATGCTCCATGCTAGGACCCCACGGAGGAGGGAGGGGTTGTTGATCAGGATTGACTGGACTATTTTGCCCCCCTTGGGAGACCTCTCTAATTCCATGGTTAGTTGTGTCGAAGGACTGAGAGGACCCCTGATCATGCTTAGATCCTTCATCATGCTGGGATTCCTCATGGTGGTGAGATCCCTAGGATCCCCCATGAGAGTCGAATGGTGGGGACTTGCGTTGCTTGGACTCCTGATGATGAGAACTGCCTTCAAATCCCTGGTGATCATTGCCCTCTTGGCCACTGGGGCTTGTAGTGTGTTCAGAGGCCATGGCATTTTGAGGAGGACAACTGGTAGCATCTAAATGGTGTCCAGTGGATCTAGCAGTTTGTTTAACTGGTGCCATAGAAATGAGGGATTTTGGGTTTTGAAGTGCTTTATATAGTCTTTTTTAAAGCACTTAAGGGTTTTTCTTTTAAATTAGGGCTTTTTGAGTGCACCTCCTCCCCCCTAGTGTTTTGTCGCTAGTTTGGCAATACTTTAATCTTCACCACCCTCCCTCCTAATCCATCACTCCTCCGCCTTGCCATGTCGCACATGCAATTTTGTAATTTCCAAACAAATTTGTGAATTTTGGAATCTATAATTGACTTAAAATAGTGTTAACTTTATTCATCAAACATTTTACATTTGGGGCTCTCTTAAGACCTAACGCGTCCCCTGTCTAACTCTATGTTGCAACCA
Organism: Dipteris shenzhenensis; assembly: GCF_047967505.1. Taxonomy (NCBI): domain Eukaryota; kingdom Viridiplantae; phylum Streptophyta; class Polypodiopsida; order Gleicheniales; family Dipteridaceae; genus Dipteris; species Dipteris shenzhenensis. The sequence goes on from NC_141625.1 coordinate 37,773,102, forward strand.
AAGTGCAACCCCTTGGCTCCCTGTTGAGGACTTCCAAGCAGCACATCTCCTTGTCTTCTTGACATGTTGAACCGCTTTTGTGAGACTTGAGACCTCTACCTTATCGCGCTTGAGAGTCCTAGCCTCTAGACATCTATAAAACCAATCGAACATTTCGTGTAGTGCATTGCTTCGTGCAATACCACCCCCATGCCTTGTATTCTTGAAGTATGTTGCCTTTGCTCTGTAGTGTGATTTCTCCATTCCTTGAGTATTCCAAATGGACAGAGGGCCCCATTGCTCCACAAACCATGGTGCATGTGCATAAAGAATATGCTATATAAACTGACTCAAGTTTAAAGCACAAAATTTCAACCTAAGGAGGATTACCATGTAATGTGTAATATGTGACTCCCCCCATGCTTCTACCATCAATGATATGAATTCTCCCAATTGCTATCCTGAATCTCTCATAATAAAGCTCATCTATTTGACCTTGTCTAAGCAACTTTATAAATGCATCAAGCTTTATCCATAGTTTTGTTCTCAAAGTAGCAATTTGTGGATGTGAAGCTTGATTTGTGATGCACTCACACAAATCTTTCCAGTACTCCTAGGGTGCTTTGAGCCAATGTATGTTTTTCTTTATCATAATTGTGGTTGGACAAGAACCTCCTTGCCTTTTCTCCACCCATGGACACTTTAGCAGGAAGATTTTGTGTCTTTCTTGATTGTTTCTTGTCCTGCTTAAGCTTCACATTGCCTCTGTGAAGTCCCATTAGTGAGAGTAGTTCTTCAGCTTTTGCAATGCATTGTGCAGATACTTGCTATGGCCTCAAATTCCAAGCATAAACTAGATGGAGATAGAGTAACTTATCAAGTATACGTAGTTCAACATGCAAAGTACACACGTGTACCCGCTCCAATGGAATTGGTAGAATGGGGTCCCACTTAGGATCCTTTTTGTGACAATTAGGGGTTGCACTTTGGTTGTAAAAAAGGATGCCATATTCCCACTGTAGGCTTCCCTTTTGCTTCCTCTGTTTTATCTTTTCTCTCTTTCCTCTCTCTCTCTCTCTCTCTCTCTCTCTCTCTCTCTCTCTCTCTCTCTCCTCTCTTTCCTCCTCCTTTCTTCCTCTTTTTCTCTCTTCCTCTTTTTTCTCTCTCTTCCTCTCTTTCTCTCTTTTCCTCTCTTTTCTCTTTTCCATGTTGTTTCTCTCTTCCTCTTTCTCCTTTTTCCTCTTTTTCTTCTCTTTCTCTCTTCCTCTCTCCCTCTCTTCCTCTTTATCCATTTCCCTATCTTTCTTCTCTTTCTCTCTTCTCTCTTCCTTTCTTCCTCTCTTCCTCTTTATCCCTTTCCCTCTCTTTCTTCTCTTCCTCTTCTCCTTTCTTTCTCTCTTTCTCTCTCGATGTCTTTTATGCTCTTTCATCTTTCTCTCTTCCTCTCACTCTTCCTCTCTTTTCTCTTTACCTCCTTGTCTCTTCCTCTCTTCTCCCTCTTCCTCTCTTTCATCTTTGACTCTTTCTCTCTCGCTCTTCCTATCTTTCTCTCTTCCTCTCTCTTTCTCTCATTCCTCTTCCTCTCTTTGTCTCTTGCTCTTCCTCTCTTTTCCCTCTTCCTCTTTCTCTCTTCCTCTCCCTTCCTCAATTTCCTCTTCCTCTCTTTCTGTGTTTCTCTCATACTTCCTCTCTTTTCTTGCCTCCTCTTTCTATCTTCCTTCCTTCCTCTCTTTTGGTCTCTTCTCTCTTGATCTTCATCTCTTTCTCCCTTGATCTTCGTCTCTTTTCTCTCTTCCTCAGTGTATCTTTCTCTCTTCCTCTCTTTTCCTCTCTTTATCTCTTTCTTCTACTCTCTTCCTCTCTTTCCTCTCTTTTCTCTTCTGCTCTCTTTTCCTCTCTTCTTCTTTCTTCCATTTCTCTTCATTCCATCTCTTTCTCTCTTCCTTTCTTACATTGCACATGAAACCGTCTACACCTATAATGGCACAAGCTTGATAGGATGACACAAAGATTCACATGAAACCATCTACACATGCTCTAGCCAAATTCACAAAGATGTCAGCATAGTATCCCTGGTGGCAACATCCCACCTCCACCCACAAACTTATAGACTTGAAGGATGGCCAACACTCTAGGTTGGCACTAACCAAAATGCTTCAAAGAAAAAACATAGAGTAATAATGCCATCGTAATTGTTGATATCAAAACAATGAAATTGCAACCATGTCGGGTCAGTTTAATCATCCTTTTCAAAGAGTTCTTAATGGGAGCCACATTTCATGATGGGAATGGCTAAAGAAAAGTGTAGAGTATAAAAGATGATTGAAAACAAACTTCCACAAAAAATTCATCAAGGAAATGACATGCTTAAAAAGAAATATTTTTTAATCTATAACTTCTTGGGGCCACATCACATTGGGTTTTTTCAGCAATTAGCTCATTTTTAGCTTAATCCTATTTGGAGAGCTTAGCACTAGAAGCACCCATTGGGTGGATTTGGCTTTTTAAAGCAATTAGCTCTTTTTCAGCTTAATCCTATCTGGAGAGCTTAGCACTAGAAGCACCCATTGGGTGGATCTGGTCATGCACTACTAGCTTTAAAAGGGATGCTACATACATTTGGAACAATAATACAATGATGTGTATCCAAGTTTTGTAGGGGAAAACAAAAGCATTGGACTGAACATAGCTAAGTAGAAAAAATTAATGGGTTTTTCCTATTGTACGATGTAAGTGGCTTATCCTTTATGCTCCCTTTATGTGCATAAAAAATTGTGTTATCTATACTAGCCTGACACAAAAATTATTCTCCCTCACACATAGGCAAGGGTTGACAGGAGGGAGAGATCCAACAAAATTGAAGGGCCATGCTTCTCTTGTCTATCGGAGTTCATCCCTAACATGTGCATGTAACTCCAACAAGGTCCCACAAATTCAGTCTGTCATGTTTCCCTGATTCCTTTTACATCCAGTAGGATAATTTCTTGATACACTACCACATATATGGCCAAAAAATTATAAACAATAAACAAAGAAATAAAAAACTTGCATGATGTCCTACTCCACCAAGTGGATGAGGTCAGTGTAGCTCCAAACATGGGTAGAGAGGTGCAGTAGGCTATAGTATTGTATAGAAGATAGAGTGGAGTGACAAAATATGAAGAGGAGAGAGGAGAAGAGTGGACATGAGGAGAGAGGGCATAGCTAGAGAGCACACCAGAAATGACTAACTATACACTAGATTTAGTTGAAAATGTAGAATATATACAAACCCATTTAGGGTTAGGGTTTGGTCATCTAACCCTTTCTTTTATACCACTCTATATGTGCTATGCAAGTGTAATCACATGATATTGAGCATGGTCTCTCAAGATGATGATTCTAGGGAATCGAAGAAGGACTGATCATTACATTCCATCACACCCTTTTAATGGGAATGCCCTTCCTCTGAGTCAAACCAAGAGCTTGTCAGTGTTTCTTGAAAATCTCTTTACCGAGTGGTTTGGTAAAGATGTCTGCAACATTCTCTTTGCTATCACAATGCTATGGTGTGATGTCACCAAGTGACATTCTTTCTTTGATGAAGTTCTATTTGACATCAATGTGCTCTATCCTAGAGTGATATATTGGATTCTTGGCCAAAGATCCAATTGATTTTCATGATATATTGTTGTTGGCTTTGATTCATCAAAGTAATCTATTTATGATAATAGTCTTCTTCACCATATAGCTTCATATGCATCTGTAGTGAGTGCACTATATTTTGCCTCATCCAAAGACAAAGAAACAGTTGGCTGTTTGTTTGACAAGCATGATATAGCACCTTGACCAAGGAAAAATGCATATCCCTATGTCGATCTCCTAGTCTCATGAGCTCTAGCATAGTCACTATCATAGTATCCATGCAACCATGGATGACTTCCTCTGTATTCTATCCCAAACTGTCTTGTACCTCTGATGTATTTCAATTCTCTTTTGGCTACATTCCAGTGAGACTTTTTTGGATTTTCCATAAACTATGCTAGTGAACTTACTGCATAACAAATATCTGACCGTGTGATAGTTAGATATATAAGAGATCCGATGAGTTGCCTATAGGACCTATCATTGACTGTAGGCTTTTCTAAATCTTTAGTAAGTTTCAAACTTTGTTCCATGGGAGTGGCAGAAATCTTGCAATTTGCCATATCAAACTTCTTTAGGAGACTGTCTACATATTTTAGCCGACTCATGAAAATGATGTCTGAATCTCTCCAGAAGTTAATTCCAATACAATAGTGCATAAGTCTAGAATCTTTCATGTCAAACTCTGCAAATAAGTCTTGTTTCAATTTCTTGATGAAGCTATCCTTGCCTCCGATCACAATCAGATCATCTATGTACAAAAGTGCAATAGTGATGTCTTCCCCTTGAACCTTCTAGTAGAGAGTATGATGTGCATTGGATTTCATGTATCCCAGATCAGCAAAATACTTCTTGATTCTACTGTACCAACTTTTGGGTGCTTGTTTTAAGACATAGAGACTTTTCTTGAGATGGAAAACCTAATTCTCCTTTCCTAGTTCAATATAACCTGTTGGTTCTTGCACGTAGACTTCCTCCTCTAGATAGCCATTGAGAAGTGCATTCTTAACATTGAGCTGATACACATTCCATCTATTGGGTGTTGCTAGTGATAACAAGAACCATATGGAATCCATCTTTGCTACTCGAGCATAAGTCTCATCATAATCCTGACCATATTGCTATGCAAATCCTTTTGCAACTAGTTTGGCTTTGTATCTTTGAATGCTTCCATCTGGATTGTACTTCACTTTGTATACCCATTTGTTTGCTATGGCCTTCTTTCCTAGTGAAGGTCACATAATTCCCAAGTGTTATTCTTGTACAAAGCATCCATTTCTTCATTCATAGAAGTTTGCCAGTCTGTCTTGTCAAAACTGCATCTTCGAAGTACACTGGCTCTTCTGTAGCCATGATGGCAATCATACGAGCATAGTGGGTGGTTTCAACTTGAATTTTGTTGCCTTTCTGAGCACATGTCAATTTGGCTGGAGGTCTAATTTTCTAAGTAGACCGTTTGAGTTGTTGTGGTTCTTGTTCGAGTGCTTCTGGTGCTTGTTGGTCTTCTTCATCTCATTTTTTGTAGATGATTGTGTAATCGGTGTGTCTATCTCTTGTGAATTTGAGGCTTTCCATTTTGATTCCTAATCAAAGATTACATCTCGGAACAGAATGACCTTGCGGTTGATGGGATCATGCAACTTTGTTGTCTTCACTGTAGCCAACCATGATGCATTTGCATGATTTGGCATCCAATTTCGTACGACAATTATCATGTATGTGGGCATATGCTATGCAACCAAATATCTAAAGATGCCCAATGCATGGCTTGTGTCTAGTGAATGCTTCATAAGGTGTCATACCCTGTATTGGTTTGGTAGGAAGCCGATTAAGCAAGTAGTTTGTAGTGGCTATTGATGCTTCCCAATACTGATTTGGAAGATGCTTCTCACTTAGCTTTGCTCTAGCACTGTCTGCTAAAGTACCATTTTTCCTTTCAGCTCTTGCATTTTACTGAGGAGTATCTACACATGTGAATTATCTTCGAATGTCGTGACTTCTACAAAAGTTCATGAATGCTAAAGACATGTATTCACTCCTCTATCTGATTTCATGACTTTGATCTTTCTGCCTATCTGGTTTTCTACCGTGGATTTGAATTCTTGAAATTTGGAAAAGACTTCAGATCTTTCAGAAAGTAGACCCAAAAATATATGTTGTATGTATGTATGTATGTATGGCCCATGCATGACATTAATTTACCATAAGAGTCCTCTAAAATCTTCAAGATATCATAACGGTATTAAAAAACACCTTTTGAGAGTTTAAAAACTCTGAAATCTGGTAGATATGGAGTCACACATGACGCTACGCATGCATGCATGGAACGTACATGTCCTTGGTTCGTCGATGGAAGGCCATTGATACATATGGTGGGACCAATGCACTGCACTTGTCCACATGGCATGGGCATGCGTGTAGGGCTTTTATTTTTTATTTTTTATAGTTAAGGTCCATGTATGAGATTTATTTACCATTAGAGTCTTCTAATATCTCCAAGACTTTAATAACGGTGTTAATAAACACTTTTTAGAGTTTTGGAACTCTAAAATCGGCAAGACTTAATAATGGTGTCAATAAACACCTTTCAAAGTTTGCAATAGTTACAAAGGTTTTTAAAAGTGTGTTTGTAGTGAGTGAAGCACACATCTTCAAATCACACAACTTGAAGGAGGGCAAAAGAGAGGGAAAGAAGGAAAACAGAAGGGAAGGGGGAGAGACATGGAATGGAGATGGAAAGAGAAGAAAAGAGAGGGGAAGCCTCGGGGAAGGAAAGAAGGTAAGGGAAGAGTGAGGGGAGGGAGAGAGAGTGAGAGAGAGAGAGGAGGGGAGGGAAGAGGGAGAGGGAAGGGAGGGTAGGGTAGCTCTCTCACTACCTCTGCAGCACAAAATTTTTACTTCATTTTCTATTTTTTATCTTATGCAGCCCCTTACATTGCCGTGGGGAAGGAAAGATGAGAGGGGGAAGAGAGAGAGAGATTTAGAGAGAGAGAGGGGGGGAAGGGGAAGGGGAGTAGGAGAGGAGAGGGAATGGAGGGTAGGGTAGCTCTCATGAAAGGAAGGGAAAGGGAGAGAGAGAAAGAGAGAGAGAGAGACAGAGAGAGAGAGAGAGAAGGGGGGGGCAGAGGGGAAGGGGAAAGAGAGGAGAGGAAAGGGAAAGAGGGAGAGCAAAGGGGGGGAGAGGTCTCTTGCATTGCCATAGCAGCAAGAGGAAAGGAGAGAGGAGAAATGATTTTTTTTAAACAAATTTAATTAGATAAGAGGAGAGGGAAGGGGGGAGTCGTGCTACCAAAACAACAAAAAAAAAATCTACCACGGTCCCTTGCATTGCCGTGACAGCAAAATGAGTGTGGGGAGGCATGGGAGAAGAGTAGAAAATGGTGGGGAAGCAAGGAAGGGAGAGAGTAGAGGAGAAGGGGAAGCAAGAGGGAGAGAAGGGAGGAGAAATGTTGGAGGTGCAAATCTCTCATGGACAAAGGGGATAAGAAGAAGGAGAAAGGGTTGAATTATCCCACATACAAAGGTGTGTGGAAGATGAAGGGACATAAATAGTCCAAGTTGCCCCTCCTATCTTCAATTCCCCCAAGCTTGCCTTTTGTGGAGGTTGGAGGGCTGGCTAGGCAAGGGTGCCTTATGGCAGGGGTGGGGACCTGCCATACACACATGCCAGAGCCTCCGTAGTGGCCATGAAGGTTGTGCACTTCCGTGAGGTGCTAGCGGTCTTGGCGGGGGGCACGCTAGGCACATGCTCTTGGATTCTAACATGGTATCAGAGCCCGGGTCTGATCCCCGGCCACCTCTCTCCATGATCGATTGGAGGGGGGTGTTGGAGGTGCAAATCTCTCATGGACAAAGGGGATAAGAAGAAGGAGAAAGGGTTGAATTATCCCACATACAAAGGTGTGTGGAAGATGAAGGGACATAAATAGTCCAAGTTGCCCCTCCTATCTTCAATTCCCCCAAGCTTGCCTTTTGTGGAGGTTGGAGGGCTGGCTAGGCAAGGGTGCCTTATGGCAGGGGTGGGGACCTGCCATACACACATGCCAGAGCCTCCGTAGTGGCCATGAAGGTTGTGCACTTCCGTGAGGTGCTAGCGGTCTTGGCGGGGGGCACGCTAGGCACATGCTCTTGGATTCTAACAAGAAAGGAGGGGAAGAGGGAGAGGGGGAGGGGGAGGGGGAGGGAAAGAGGGAGAGGGGAAGAGGAAGAGGAAGAGGGAGAGGGAAACAGAGCATAACTCAAGGGAGAGGGAGGGAGGGCAACGTGAGGGAGAGAGAGAGGGACAGAGGAAGGGAGGGGACCATGATGGGGGCGAGAGTAGAAGCAAGGATGTGATTGAAAATGAGTTACAGGAGAGGTGAGAGTCAATATAATGCCCCAAGGAATTCAAACTCTTGGGGGGGTCACTCGTCTTATGTAACCCTATCACGTGAGTTCAACAGAAGGATATTTTTAATTTTTGGATTTAACAAAAATTAATCTACATCAGGGATTATTTAAAATAAATTTTGGGAAAAATTACAGATTTGTATAGAAAAAGGGCACATTTTATTAATGAAAATTTTACAAATAAAGGATTTTATAAATGGTCCTTGAATGCACATGATATACAAGGTTTATACATAGTGATCCCCCTGAGTTCAAGCTTCCTGCTCCTCCTTTTCTCCCCTCCCCCCTCCTCTCTTCTCTCTCTCTCTCTCTCTCTCTCTCTCTCTCTCTCTCTCTCTCTCTCTCTCTCTCTCTCTCTCTCTCTCTCTCTCTCTCTCTGTTCCTTTCCCTCCCCCCTCCTTTTTCCCTTCCCCCAACCTCCCCCTCCCCCCCTTGTCCTTCTCCCCCCCCCCCCTTCTCCCTCCCCCCTTCCCCCCACCTCTCTCTCCCCTCCCCTCGCTCCCTTCACCCCCCTCTCCCCCTTTTCCCCTCCCCCCCTTTTCCCCTCTCCCCCCCTTTCCCCTCTCCTCCCCCCCATTTTCCCCTCTCCCCTCCCCCCCCTTTCCCCTCCCCCCCCTTCCCCCCCCTCCCCCTTTCCTCCCCCCCCCCTTCCCTCTCCTCCATTCCATTAATTCCCATTTTTCCCTACCCTCCCCAAGATAAATTTTTAGGGGCAAATATTTTCTCATAGATGAATTTTGGAGCTTCTCCAAACTAGTGTGGCTAATATTTCAATCTTGAAATAGGAAAAATTTGCACAAATATTAACGTAACTTTCTTGTCTGAGGTCCAAATTCAGCCCTCGAAGTACTCAAATCGATCGGCATAAGCCATCTAAAGTCATCTATAGGATTAAAATTTTCAAATTCTAGATTATTAAAAGTCTGTGAATGAAGTTTAATTATACTTAAACCAATTGAAGCCTTAAAAATTGTAGCAAGGCTAATATTTGTAACTCTACCCCATACCCTAAATCCTAAACCCTCAAATTTCAAGATTGAAATATTAGCTAAACTAGTTTGGAGAAGCTCCTAGATTCGCCTTTGGGCAAATATTTGCCCTTAAAATTTTACCTTGGAAAGTTAAGAAAAAAATGGAATTAATGGAATGGAGAAGGGAGCATAAGAAAGTACAGTCCCATTGGCAAGGAAAGTGAGGAGAGGGGAGGGTGGGAAGGGAAAAGGGGGAAGGAAATTGGGGGGTGGAGGGGGGAGGGGGGAGGGGGGAGGGTGGAGGGGTAAAGGGGGGGAGGGTAAAAGGGGGGGTGGAAGTGGGGAGGGAGGTAAAGGAGGAAAGGGGGGGGGGGGGCGAAGGGGAAAGGGGGGGGAGGGGGGAAAAGGAGAAAGGTGGGAGGGGAAATGGGGAGTGGGGGAAGAGGCAAGGGCAGAGGGGAATGGGGGAATGGGGGGAGAGGAAGGGGGGATGGGGGAAAGGGGGGAAGGGGGGAAATGGGGAATGGGGGGAGGGGAAGGGGGAATGGAGGAATGGGGGGAGGGGGAGGGGATGGGGAAGGGGGGAAATGGGGGAAGGGGGGAATGGAAGAAAGGGGGGGGGATGGGGGGAAGGGTGAAGGGGGGAGAGGGAGAGGGAAAGGGGAAAGAGGAGAAAGGGGAAAGGGGAGGGGAAGGAGAGAGAGAGAGAGAGAGAGAGAGAGAGAGAGAGAAGTGGGGGGGAGAGAAGGAGCGAGAAGTTTGAATTCTAGAGCAGGAAGTTTGAATTCCTTGAGGGAAGTTTATGTTAGAAGGCCAATAAAGCAAAATTATTTAAAGAGAGCTAATTCAAAGCTCATAGTTTCTTACCGCTATGGATTCATCATGGTCAATTCCTTCTCTTTATCAATGAGGCTGGATCTAGGGTTCTCCTACTATCCCAAGTGAGATGTGGAGGCTTCTTTTGGAACATTAGGTGGGTCAGAGTAAATCGATTTGTCTGCATCTTTGATTGTAGCCAGGGTCAAAGCAAGAACCTCTTCTATTGAACCATCTACTCCTAGAAACCTAGGTTCTTGCATAGTAGTGTCCACCTTGTATCCACATAGGACACCAAGTGCTTCGTCCTCTTGGAGACCAAACATTCGGCTTTTGATAGTCCACGATTGCTGCATCTAGTTTAGGATTTTCTTCCTCTTTGTAATACAACTCCAAAGGATTTACAGAAAGTTAAATTAAAGGGCCTCCACCCCTATTTAAGAAGAAAATCAAGTAGGGATTCAAGATTTAAAATCGAGTGCCTTCTAGGATGGTCAAGTCATAGCGCAACACTACACCATGAAATACTTTTGTAAGTGGATATCCAAACTGATGTCAAACTAGCAAAGAGGGGATCCCTTCGTGCTTCTAACATGAACAAGAGTAGCGTTGATCTTTTCTTGTCTTCCAAAGGGCCTTGTAGATAAACTTTACAAGGTCAACTATCCCTACCACTCCAAAGTCTTTCAACTCATCCAAAAAAACACACATGGCTTCTCCCAAGCATCACCAATCATTGCCATGAAGCGCTTTGTGTCAATGCCATTAATGCATATAGATTTTGTATCCTCCTTTGATAAGAGCATGTCATAAGAGAAGCTGAAGGTTGAACCAATTGTTGTTGCTAAACTTTGCAAGTTTAGCACCAAGGTGTCCTTTTTTATCTATGCATACTCTTTCTCTAGAATCTTTGGCATATCTCCTCTTGCATCCTTTGTTGGAGTGCCATCTGCATATAATGAACACACCCACTTGTTGGCCCACAACCATTTGACCAAGACCAAGGACCTTTTTCTTATCCACATTAACAACTTTGCCAATTAATTGTTGATCCAAATTCAATAAAAACAATACTATTAATAAAGCAATTTTGCTTCTTATAATTCTGGTGACTACTTCATCTAAGTGACTATGCTTTCTCTTCTTCCTAAAGAAGCAGTCACCATCAAGCAACTGTTGGCATACAATTTTTATTATTTCATCTAGAACGTACCATAATGGTCTCCACCAAACAATAGCAGTTGCTTTATTGTTCCCTTTTTTTGACCTACCACATGATCTAGTGCCTTGTAGGATATCTTCCTTACTTCATATGCTTTACAAACATCCAAGATAATATGAAAGATTGACTCCTCACAAAACACTATGCAAGTAAAGTCCCTATATCTTGCAAGTGTGGTCTTCAAGTTTGACTGTGTATCACCCTCCAAGCATCTATAAAAATGAGTCCACTTCATATTGTATTCAGTGGTAGGTCTCCTTCTTTTTTCAAGAAAGATGAACACCTTTTGTGGCCAAGGATCAATTTGGTTCCCCCTAATCTAGCTGAATGCATAGGTGAGTGATGGAGACTTGAAAGGAGCTCTCAAACTTAACAAGAAGGGAGTAAGAAATTGGGGGGATCTCTGTACCCAAGACCAGAGTGGCTGGATGACAAAAGCTTGATAGGTATCAAATCAATATGTTTGACTTGATATTGATACATGAGAGACAACTACTATGGCCAAGAGATAACCTCCTGTGGATGGGAGGCTATCTCAACCATCCTAAAGGAGTTTAGATGGGTAGGTCAAACTCAGATGACTCCTATCCCCATGTGGGTAGAAGGACAAGAAGAGGTAATAAAGGATCCTCACTTGAAATAGCACAAGAGAGAATTGAGAAGAACCTGGAAGAAGAGATTTGAAAAGGTGTGGGATAAGAACATTTGAGAGAAACAGTCCTACCTTCTTTGGTTAATATTGCACTAAAATGATAACCAGAAGATTACAAGCCACAAGCTACCAAAATACCAAAAAATATTGCAAGCACAAGAGTGAAGATGGCGATATAGACTGGGTGCAACCTTCCCCCCCCCAGGTGAGTTGGGAAAACCACCCCCCCCTCACCTAGAGTATTTAACATCTTCTATTAATGCTCCTTGAGCCAAAAATAGCATATACAAAATTATCCCTTGTCTGACAATGGGATGAACATATAAGCAAGTTTGCTATTGAAATTATAAAGCCTTCTACTTCTCATTATTGGCCATGGCTTATGACTTCAATTAAATACAAAATTTGGCATGCAGTCATAGCACAAAGTCATGCGACAAGTCAAGAAATATCCTCGCATAGCCATCCATCCTCATCATGTGTTCTTGTCACCTCAACTCAAGCATATGACCCTATCCAGTAGCAATCAATTAATTAATTCACCAAATCAATTATTACAATAATAATTGCACATGAAATAATATCAATCACGGATGGATGGTGCACAGATGCAACACATCATAATATCACATGGATGGATGGTGCACAGATGCTACATACCACCATCACATAAGTGGTGCACACGATGCCACACACTCATCGCAAAAGTGATGCACTTAGTGCCATACACTCATACATCCTCAACGCCTCTGATGTTGGAGTTGGTCAAAGAAGTATCTTGCTCTCCCTCACTATTGATTGCATTCCATTCAAATATTACATTCATGCAATGTGGATACAATTTATCACTTCATGCACATCCGTTGCTACCTCCAGACGAAACAAGAAGGGTAGTTAGCTCATCAATCAAAACCGAATCCTTATGATCACAATTGAATGTTGTTGGAAAAATATAGCTCCCTATAGGGCTGATACATCCTTTGTAAGGACTATCATCTATGAGGATGGTTCTGTCGTGTTTGCAAATATCAACCCATCGTTTCCAAACAAGTGTTAAAGGCTTGAACATTTCTTCTACTCTCATCTTATCTGGTCTGTATACTTTTTCTCCTGGATGTACGTAGCATTTGTTCCTAGCTCCACACCATAAAAAAAGGTAATTTCTTGCCTACATGACGTTGTAGACACTCAATGATTGCCATCACATTCTTGCACATAGCTGTTGACCAAATGCCCACATGAAAGTTATCAAATAAAGTGTCAAAAAACTGCATATAGCCCGGCTGAAGTACCAACCATTGTTCGCCCATGCGTATACTTTTACAATTTGTTGACTTTGAGAAGCAATACTATAAAAGAGTCCCATTGAGATCCAGTACAACATACAATTTGGTCAAGTTTCTGACCGGTGATATATTGGGTATATGGACTTCTTCTGTTTGATATGTTACACACCCACATGTAGACATCCTTCAGCATCAATAGAGAACCATAATTTTTCCTAAACATAATTTGGGTTTGAGGTGTGTGTGTGTGTGGGGGGGGGGGAGAGAGAGAGAGAGATGATCGGTTGAAATTTTCAATACCAAAAATTACAAAGAGTTTAGGCCATGAGGTCAAATTATTTATTCTAGAACTTTAAACATGAATGCTTTGAATGTTAAGAAAACATGACAATTCTATACAAGATTAAAGATACCTAAGAATACTATAGAACACCATAAAAGATACCTAAGAATACTATAGAAAGTCTTGATCTTCAAACACCTTTATCCCTCTCTTGCATAATAATCTTATCAAATGTGTCTTCCATTTCCTTGTTATCTACCGGTGCCGAATTTGGATTTTGAGGAGGATCATAATGACGAGGCATAGGCACAGGGTAGGGTTTGGGTGTGTAGCTTGATGTGCCATCCAACAACGACTTTCAACACTCCTTTGATCTCTTTCATTGCATACAATTGCAATAGTTTTTTTATTATTTGCCACTGCAATGACTGAAGCTTCACCGTTAGCAAATATGTCAAACACCACTTCATGCTCCTTGATGTATGCCTCTACTATATCAATGATCACACGTTTTTTCTTCTTTATTAAAATACATGCAATCCTTGATTCCTCGTCCTGACCTTCATCATCCTCATCATCCTTAAGTTCCTCAGAATCAAAATTTTTTGGCTTGTTGGGGTGGTTTACATATCGCTCAAGGGCACTAAAACTCTTATCTTGCTAACGAGTGTCAACGGAACATATAAATCATGTGCATTGCTAGCAAAAGTGCCAGAGCTTGGTATATAGTCGACACTCCCTCTCAACATAGTGTACTTTCCAGAGACATTATCAAGAGCATCTTTCAATACCACCATTTGCATGTCAGTCGCACAAACAACAAGCACATGAATTGCTTTGGATCACTGGTCATCTCAAGTAGTGCCTTCAACACCATCTTAAACTTTGAAGCATTCCATGCCATCCCATCCACCACACCATGTGCTGCATCCAACACAACTACACCTATGGTCATGGATTCTTTATACACATTGTGAATCAAGTCGAATGCTTCCAATTTTTCCCCAACCACATGCACTTGCCATTTAAAATCCAATAAATTATCCCGAGGGTTGTTCTTTTTGCCAACCAAAAAATGCACAATATCCCTTGCACTGCTAGGCAATGCAGCTGCATCACTACCGCGAGAGAGCTTCTTCCATACCCACTCACTACAAATGCCTACAAACTTTGAATAAACCTTGTCATCAATGTCATAATCCTTTACCAGTTCATCCCAAGGCAGCTCCAGCTTATGGTATTATGCTATTAAAGAGGACAACAAGCTCATCTTGAAGCACATGGTCTTGCTTCATCAACCTGGCCTTTGATTCCATGTCAAGATTATCCTCGTTGTCCCACTTGTTTCTTAGAAGTAGAATACTTCCATTTCTAATCTCATCTTGCAATGATCTTATCTCATCTTCTATAAGGCCCATTAAGCAATGAAATATGTATGGTGATGGTTGTCTCCCCTTCTTTCCTAACTTCTTATCTTGTGATGGGAGCTCAAGTCTAGCATATCTTCTCATAATATCAACCCAACCATCAAATATATCCTTTGGGCTAGCCACCATGTGGCTATCTCTTTGTGCAAATGTCTCTCTCACATATTGCACAAATCTCTACAACAGAAAAACGTGGTGTTAGGACAAGAAACATACAAGAAGATTTGACCTTGTGGCGAAATCTATATAAAATGAAAAACTTGGTGTTAAGACAAGCAACATACAAGAAGATTTGACCTTGTGGTGTGGTGAAATCTATAGAAGATGAAAAAACATTACCTCCCATGGCTACCACAATGGACTGTTCTTTGGAAGGCCTTGCTGTGATTTTGATGGAGACCCAAATGCTATCCATTGGTCTCTCAATTGTTGAATCTACTCAAGGTCAAGGGCATTCTTCATCACCTAGTGTGATTCCATATTTGTCATCTGTGATAGCTCAATGCACTTTTCTGTAGGGTAATCAATAAGAATTATTGAATTTCTAAATCCATACACGTGCGTTGTTTCAATAAAATGTGGAGACGTCCCCTTGATGTACAACTTTGCAACTGTGATGGAATGTAATCCTCATATAATCCAATACTTGTATGTATCCAACTTGTCAGATTGCACTTCTTCCTTCTTTGAGGGCCGAGCTACATCACTTTGCTTCACAAATGGCATGACATATGCCGCAGTTGCTGGGTTCATTGGATTCCTCTGAAAAGCAATACCCAACTTCTTTACATACTCCCAACAAAGTGTCCAATATGCATATAGTAGTGGTGCTTCTGAACACCTATCAACTTGGATGCGAAACTCTGTGTTGGATCCAAATGGGAAGTATTGTTCATAAATATGTAGTCCACCCTCCATCTTTACTCCTTTCTTTAATTTTTCTAGTGACTCAATCTGCATATTGTCTAGACTTCTCCCCACATGGAATGAATATTCAGGAGGCATCGAATCAAGGGGCTTTGCAAATTGTATAACTTGTTTTTGTACAGCACCACTCCCACCAGTGCCATCATCCGTTGACTTTTCAATTGTTTCTTTACCCTTCAAAGAACCTCCACGATCAACTTTTGAAGAACTGTTCTCATCTATCTTTTGTCTCTTTGATTGTCTACCATCCTTTCGATGAGAAACAAGTAGCTCACTACTTTTTATAGTTTGAAATGCCAAGGAAATTGTTTCAAGACACATCCAAGCATGGAGTTTTGGCCTTGTGGTCAAAACTTTTGTGGGCAAGGGCAAGATACAAGCATTGCATGTTTGGCCACAACATATGGAAAAGTTTTGGCCTTGAGGCTAGAACTTCTTATGGCCAAAAGGTATAGAAAAATTTGAGGAAAGAATTTTTACCTTGAGGCTAATACTTCTAATGGAAAATGCAAGCATAGAGTTTTGGCCTTGAGGCCAAAACCTCTGATGGAAAAGATTTGGCATCGAGGCCAAAACTTCTGATGGCCAAAACTTCTCGGCAAAACATCCAAGCATGGAGTTTTGACCTTATGGTCAAAACTTTTGAGGGCAAGGGGAAGGGCAAGATACAAGAATCAGATGTTTCGGCCACAAGGTATGGAAAATTTTTGGCCTTGAGGCAAGAACTTCTTATGGCCAAAGGTATAGAAAAGTTTGTGTAAGAGTTTTGATCTTGAGGCTAAGACTTTCTGATGGAAAATGCAATATAGAGGTAAGGACAAAATACAAGCATAGATTTATTGGCCACCAGGTATGGAAAAGATTTGGCCTTGTGGCCAAAACTTCTAATGGAAAATGCAAGCATAGAGGCAAGGACAAGATACAAGTGAGATACAAGCATAGATTGTTTAGCCTAATGTATGGAAAAGATTTGGCCTTGAGGCCAAAACTTCCCTAGTAACAACCATGCATGGAGTTTTTGCCTTGTGGTCAAAACTTTTGAGGGCAAGGGCAAGATACTGGCATTGAATGTTTGGCCATAATGTATGGAAAAGTAAAAGTTTGTGGAAATGTTTTGACCTTGAGGCAAAACATCTGATGGAAAATGCAAACATAGAGGTACGGACAAGATACAAGCATAGATTGATTAGCAACCAGTTATGGAAAAGATTTGACCTTGTGGCCAAAACTTGTGATGGAATATGCAAGCATAGAGGCAAGGAGAAGATACAAGCATAGACTGTTTGGCCACATTGTATGGAAAAGATTTGACCTTGAGGACAAAACTTCCTATGGCCAAAACTTCTTAGGTAACATCCAAGCATGGATTTTTTGCCTTGTGGTCAAAACTTTTGAGGGCCACATTATATGGAAAAGATTTGGCCTTGAGGCCAAACTTCTTAGGTAACATCCAAGCATGGAGTTTTTTCCTTGTGGCCAAAACTTTTGAGGATAAGGGCAAGATACAAGCATTGGATGTTTAGCCATCAGGTATGGAAAAGTTTTATCCTTGAGGCAAAACTTCTTATGGTCAAAAGGTATAGAAAAGTTTGAGGAAGAGTTTTGACCTTGAGGCTAAAACTTCTAATGGAAAATGCAAGCTTGGAGTTTTAGCCTTCATGCCAAAACTTTTGATGGCAAGGACAAGATACAAGAATAGATTATTTGGCCACCTTTGGCCTTAAGGCCAAATGTTTTATGGAAAATTCAAGCAAAGAGTTTTGGCCATGAGGATGTGGAAAAGTTTTGGCCTTATGGCCAAAACTTCTCAAGGAAACATTCAAGCATAGAGTTTTGGGCTTGTGGCCAAAGCTTTTGAGGGCAAGGACAAGATACAAGAATGGAATGTTTGGCCACGAGGTATGGAAAATTCACGGCCAAAACTTCTTATGGAAAATGCAAGTAGAGACTTTTGGCCATGAGGATTTGGAAAAGTTTTGGCCTTGAGGTCAAAACTTCTCAAGCAAACATCCAAGTTTCAAGTTTTGGCCTTGTGGCCAAAATTTTTGAGGGTATGGAAAAGTTTTGGCCTTGAGGCCAAAACTCTTGATGCAAGTCATACGGTCAAAAAATTTTATATGGTCAAATAATATTATATTTTCAAAAAGTTTTGGCCATAAGGTCAAATCTTTTTTGAAAATGGGAAAGACATCTCATTAGTTTAGGTGGGAAACTAAACTTGGGCTGGAATTTCAAATTTTAAACTTGGACTCTTTTCAATTCGAATCAACTAAGAAGTGGGATTTTTTGTTTATGTGAAAGTTCTTCAATTTGAATTTGAATTTCAATTTAGATTTCATCTTGAGTGGGAGAGAGAGAGAGAGAGAGAGCTTCAACTTCAATGAGGAGGGGGGGGGTAGGGGATGAGAGTCATTGAGGGAGGGTGAGAGAGAGATAATCGAGGGAGGGTGAGAGAGAGAGAGAGGGGGAGATATTGAATGAGGGAAGGAGGGATCAAGTCATGGAGGGATATTCAAGGGCATACCTTGGAGGGACTTCCAGCACGGAGGCAAATAGATCAGCACAACGATGATCGAGTAGAGCAACACAGCTACATGATGATAGAGGCTCAGCACTACAATAGCATCCACAGTCCCAAAGCCCAAGAAGATGGTCATCACTTGATTCCACAACCACAGTAACACGCTTGATTGGACGCTCTATTCCACACCCAAGACGCTCAATTCCATGCTCTATTCCACCGTTTCCATGCTCAACTTTTGACAGCAGCAGGCAGCAACATAGAATTGATGGAAGTGGGAGCCATGAGAGCATGACCGTGCAGTGGGGAGCATGTGCGAACAGTTGAAATGTTCATATGAAAGGGGAGCGATCAGATCATCATACTAAATCTTCAGACAAAGGGGGGCGAGCAGATTATTAATCAAAATCTTTAGACGAAGGGGAATGAGCAGATCATCAGATGAAAGGGGAGCAACAATGAAAATTCAAACGAGATAGGGTTCTAGCTGAGGTAGGTGCTTTTTTTTTAATTTCTAGGGTTTTTTAAAACCTAACGTACAAATTAACTAGGCCAAGCTACTAACTAGGTAATTAACTATGCCAAGAGTCCAAATGGCACATGTAGGAACTTTAGAGTCTTAAGCATGTATACATCTTACTTACCTATTTGTTTACTATCCAAGAATAGGAATAGGAATGGTTGAGAATATTTAATTTCTTTCTGCCATTTTATTATTTTTTTGCAAGATGAGTGATAATCGTAGAGGTTTAACTCTAGGGAGTTGATAGTAGCTTAGGCAACTTAACTATAAAGGGTCAATCATAAGGGTATTCTATTGTTGATGCAAACCTTCTCTTCCTTTTTAATGGTGGCCCTCTCGTACTTTAACCATTTCATATATTGTACTTCTAATATCTTTCTTAGTATAAAATTGAAATCTTTAAAGGTTATCTAATGCATAGATCCCTGATATACACTCCACATGGGTTTAAACACCTAACCTAGTAAGTCACCCTCTTCACTTAAAAATATTCTCTCAAATTATGGAAGGTTCCACACTCTTAAGAAAGAGTTCATGAATGACATGGATTAGACCAACAAATATAAAAATATTATTAGTATAGGATCTCTCGAGTCCCTTGCCCTCCCCAATCTTCTATCCCTCCATTGCCCTCCCCTCCCCAACCCCCTTTTAAAGATATGGCTATAGCCCATAGGCATGCAAAATATCTTTAGAATAGAGGATCCTCCATAAGGGTTAAATATAGAGGGTTAATCATAATGGGATGCCTTGGAATATTTATTAAATCATAGGCCAAATGGAGAACATTCATTAAATTGAGAACACCACGTGGCCTAGTTAATTTGGCCTAGAATGGTGTAAGGAACATATTCCAAGAGGCCAAGTGGCACATGTTAATTTGACCACATGAGACCAGGCTGTGCTAAGTGGCTACAATTTCATGTTGTGCTAGCAAATGTCTCCAACTCACTTGTCGGGAAGCAATAAAAGATATTCGCAACTACTTTTGGAGCTTGAACTTGGAAACATGCACTAACTATGTGTATGATATCTTTGACTCATCAAATCGTGTTGATAATATGGGTACATAAAGATATAATTTTGTGGTTAATGGGAAGGATGTGTGTGCAATGGCATGGTATAAGATATATGTTATCCCAAAGACCTCATTTTATAGGTACAGAGGGTAGTACGAGCATGGTGTGCATAGAGCCATACATGGAAACAAAGGGGTTTTAAGGAAATCTTGGGATCCACTTAGATAGGAAGAGCAATTATGAGAGACTTTGTGGAGAAGAATGCGAGCAAAATGCCACACAAAAGCTGAACAGGAGAAGATGGGTCAAGAAATACCCAATTAGTAATTCTAGACATGTATAAGCAAGTAGACGTCTTCAATGAAGTTAATAGTACCTTGGGACAACTAGGTTATATGGATACGCCTATGTCACATTCAATCGAATATGGACCACAGAGTTCAAGCATGTAAGTCTTTCAAAGATGAGTGAGTTCTCCAAGTGTAGCACTTGTTCGAAGATCAAAGAACAATCAAGGCCAACAAAATGTATACAAGAAAACTCTTGGGGCGACATCAGTGCCACATGTTACAGCAATAGAGCTATAGAAACCTCTATTATGTATGGCGTTTGGCATCGCAATTGAATCCAAAAAAAAATTTGTTATCATACATAACAAGATGGATCAACAAAAGACAATAATACCAAGATTGAGGGTGTGATCGAAAGAGATGGACAAATGCCATCAATTGTCAGTTTCACTAACAGGAGTTATTACACATGGGCATGGGGAAGGGCAATATGGTCACTTTACTTTGGTACTATGGCCTCATGACCCAAACTTCACTATTGCATCATTTTCCATGTGTTTACAAAACTTAGAGAGGTTGGAGAGACATGAGAAGGATAATTTGGTAGAGGATGGCATGTTGAGATCAAGCAATGCACTCCTACCTATACTAAATTCACTAAAGGCACTAGATCATCACCAAGGTAATATCAATCAAAACATGTGTGTGGATAAGATGGTAGCATCGGATGGTCTAATGGAGTTCAAATGATTGCCTGAAAACTTACAACTACAGCTTGACAATTGTGGATCAGAGAATAAAAATCGGTACTTGTTTGCATTTTTATCGCTTTTGGTGGCACAAGGGACCTTCAAGTTGATACAACTGGGATTTCTTATGGTGTGTCATACACACGAGGACATTGATGCCATGTTTAGAAAATTCTCTAAGAAGCTCAAGACAAGCATGACTTTCACTTTCCCACACATGATGCATCATTTTCAAATGTGTCAATATTTAAGGCCTGCACTATTCCTAATAACCCATGTCCATGATTTCAAGAGTTGCATCGATGGCTTCTTATGTGATGGGCAGGATGCATTGGTGGGACATTCAAAGCCACTACAATTTAGGTATTATATGAAAGGAAACATGCCAAACATGCAATATAAGATGCATCCAAAGTCGATTGAGTGGCTACCGAGAGAAGGTGGC
Organism: Dipteris shenzhenensis; assembly: GCF_047967505.1. NCBI lineage: Eukaryota > Viridiplantae > Streptophyta > Polypodiopsida > Gleicheniales > Dipteridaceae > Dipteris > Dipteris shenzhenensis. The sequence continues at coordinate 37,794,225 of NC_141625.1, forward strand.
ATTGAGTTGTGGAAGAGGGACAATTTTGGGGAGCCCATGTTTCCAACCGGGTCCCCAATGCTGGTACCCATGTTTGAATATATAAAGGATCACCAAGAGGTGGTAGGAGGCATCAAAGGATATCTAAGGTACTGGGAAAAAGGGTCAACATCACAAGGTCTAGATGCTAAGTTCACACAGTACATAGCACCTATGATTAAGTATTGGAAAAGTATGGTGGGTGTTCTACAAACTCCAAATATGCAAGAGGAGGAAGTGTTCAAAGATTTTTGGCCTAGGACACATGGTGAAGGAACATCTATTACAATGGATGATAGGGATGACTTTGAAGAGTTGGAAGAACTCGATGACCACTATTGTGGGCCTTCACGAAAAACGCCAAAGATGCATTTAAGCCAATGGTGGATGTTAAGAATGGTGATTTTGTGCTTATTCAGCCACCATACTCAATCTACCCAATATGGCTTGGAGTTGTAAAAAGTGAAATAGATGTGAATAGGACATCAAAGAATTACAAAAAGATACTTGTACAATATTGGGCACCAGTTTGCATTTGACAAAATGCTACAGATGAAGAAGTGTATTCATGGTATTGGGATAAATTTTGGATGTGCACACAAAGGATCCTCAATGATGGGAGAGTATAGATAGTATTGTATTTGCATGGATGCATACGAGTGCTAAACTTCCTAAAAGCATAAAAATCCCATCAAACATGTGGCAAAGGCTCAAGAGAATCTACGGTTGTCCTCTGGAGATTCATCATTGTTATGTAACAAGGATATGGAAGCCTTATAAATGGTTTTTATAAACACTACCATATTGAGTTTCGTGCAAGTTCCATACTATCTTATGGCAATTTCCATGCAACTAAAAAAACATACTATCTCATGGCCAGTTCCATATTAACAAAATTCCCAAATTTGATGGGATTTTTCTCATTTGAGAATTCCCAAAGTATCTAAAAATTCCCAAATTCCCTAATACAATGTTCCCCCCCCTTACTGCGCCTATGCAAGAGCCACAAACAAGTCACTAGGGCTAGCCATGGATAGAAAAAATCTAGATATTCTTAATATCCCACTTTGGAATCTGCTATATTTGTGGGCAGTAGTGTTTTATTGATCTGTGATTGTCTAGACCTCACTTTTCCTTAGATCCCAGTCCTTGCTCCATAGAGGATAGGAATATTTCCCAAAAAACACGATTTGAGGCCCTCTTTGCATAAAAACACCCCATATCGTGTTTATGGACAAAATATGCTATGTATGTTATTATTTGGTTAAAAATGTGATTTGGAGCAGTTTTCTTGAAAAAACTAAAATATTGCATTTTTGAGCAAATGGGTGTGCAAGAGTCTATAGAATGCATAGAGAAAGACTGGTTCACAAAAAGTACTAGATAGCTTGATGGTTGTCAGCTTCATGGGTTAAGCTGTAGTGGGTTTGGGTCATGGATCTTAAGCTATAGTCGGTCAGTGTGATAGAGTTGGTGAGGTTGTGGGTGACAGTTTAATGGGTGTTAACTTGATGGGTTGATGAGCTAGAGCTGTAGTGGGTCTTGGTGATGGAGCTTGAGTTGTAGTGGGTCAGTGTAATAGAGCTGTTGAGGTTTTGGGTGATAGTTTAATTTGATGGTGGGTGTCAGCTTGATGGGTTGAGCTAGAGTTGTAGTGGGTTTGGGTGATGGAGCTTGAGCTGTATTGGGTCAATGTGATAGAGCTGGTGAGGTTGGATAGCACAAGCCTATAGGTAGGAAGATGAAACTCGAAATGGATATGATAAGGGGATGATTAAGTTTGGTGGCTTGGTCTAAAAATAGGTGCTAAGCAATCACTAGATACTTAACTCACTAGTACCTTGAAGACTGTTTTTGGCATGTGTGGCTCTTCTTCCTCATCTTTGTCTGGACAACACTTTAGACCTTGGCTATCTCCCACCATCATCCTCACCTAGCTACACTTGTGCAAAAGCCATGGAGAGAAAGGATACATGTACTTAAATACACCACAGTCTTGATCTACCTTTTCAAGTGTTTTCTTGATCTATCCAATTCTACTGCATCAGATATTAGGCATTTGCTATTTTGGTCCTAAAGCAAGGAAATGTAGTCCTACTTTATTGGTATTTTATCCCTTGTTGGAGTAAATCCTAAATGAGGGAAAAAGTTTTCCAAAACACCATGGTGACTAGAAACCCGATGTTGTCATCCAGATAATCAACTACGATTCATTGAGTAAAAATTGAGCAAAAGAGATTACATCTACATCCAATAACAGGCTATATAAGAATTAACAACGACTTATACTGAGACAAAATTGAATAGAGGATCTTACATTTATAAAAACTTAGCAATTGCTAAGAGCCTTAGAGGCCAAAAGATTACATCTAGCCAGCCCCATAACCACTCAAAGATAAAAGTTAACAATAGTGCATACTGAGAGTCTCAAATTGAACAAAAGAGATTACATAAATGTAATAACACAGCAATGCCTTAGAGACCAAAAAATTACATCCAACGAGCCAAAATATATGAGAGCCTGAGGCCAAAAGATTACATCCAGCCATTACTGAGTGGTTATGAGCCTCATTGTTGAGCAAGAGGAAATTTGTACAACTCAGTATTGATGCTAGCTCAGCTTTTGCATTAAAATTTCGTAGGAAGCCAATGGAGGAGATGATGGAAAGGCCAAATACCGTGCACATTGGAAGGACTTAGATTATGACCCTCCTAACAAGATGAGAGTACTCCGCTGTGAAAATCTTGAGGCCTTCACCAACATCTAGGGGGAACCCTCCGTTACCATGTCATCCAAGGTGGTGACATGCAAATATGGGGGTAATCAACTGTGGGAATGAAGGGTGTCCACTAGAGTAAGCTTTTCTAGTCCAGGCAAGTGCAACATAATCACCTTATATGAGAAGGCAGATAAGTTTGGGACATGTTGCATCAAGGGTTGGTAGTAGTTACAATAATAGACATGGTGAAGATGAGTAGGTGAGTAGTGAAGCGGATGAACAGGGGAGCAGATGAGTGATAAGAGTTGGAGGAGGGAGTGTGGAGCATAGTAGAGAAGGGGAGGAAGAGAGCTAGAGGGAGTGTGGAGCAAAGCAGCACAATAGGGGCGGCTGAGAGCAATGTAGTAAAATGCCAAATGCCATGGATCTTATATATTATAAAGTTTGAGCCACCATGGGAGCTGGAGGCCCGGAGCCTTGGTGTTCCATCCAAATTAATTGCACGCCCCCATGGTGGAATCTTAGGCACCACCCCAAATGAGCAGTCGTAATTGACTACAACATGGCTAGTAAATGATGAAGCAGACACCCGGTGGTGGTAACTGGAAGGTGAGTGATTGCAAGCCATTGCGATGGCTGGTAATTAACTGCCAACCTGATGGAATCTCAGCCATGATAGACATGGCTGATGAGAGCTACATAGTAATTACCATAAAATTAAATCATGAAGCCTAATCACCTCTAATTACAGGCCCAGCAGTGACTGGTAATTTATTGCACTTGTAGTAATCATGCATGCAAGCCCGGTGGTGGTAATTGGTAGCCCATTGGAATCTATGGTGGCTGGTGATTAACTACCATCCCATTGGAAGCTTAACCATCACCACAGACGTGGCTGGTAATCTTAGAAACCGCCACCAATGGAAGATGGCATTAATTACCACGGACATAAATCATGAAGTCTAATCACCTCTAATCACTCATTACCATGCAAGGTAGTACTGCTGCCTTGAATTAATCAAAATTCAATCGACCCACCATTGTGGCTCTCACCTTGACAGTTCCTTGTAGTTGGGACACAAACTTCACCCTCTGCTATTCCATTCCCTTTACTGTTTTTTCTTCTATCCCTCTCGACTGTTTCTTTCTCCCTTGCACTTGAAGTGCAAACTTAAGCCTCCACTATTCCATTTCCTTAGCTATTTCATCTTCTATCCCTCTTGATCTTTCTTTCTCCCTTGCACTCTTCCTGCAACTTCTATCCCCTCTTGTAATGGATTCCCTTGGACACACTGAGCTCCAAAACATGTCTACACAATTTGAAAGCTCCTCACATGATCTTTCCTCCCCCCCCTACACAGTCCGAGAGCTCCTCATACAATCTTTCCTCCCCCTCTACCACACAGTGCGAGAGCCTCTCCTCCCCTGATCTTGAATTCATGACATTTGGGAGCTTCTCGCTCGCTCTTTAGAAGCCCAATTTGGATTCTCTCACCAACTTCACTAGGTTGGTATAGGAGATGAACATGAAGGAGGGACAAATAGTCTGTCAAGGTTAGAAGATTACCATAATTGACAGCATGATTGAAAATGTGTTAGGCATTCCTAATATAACAAAAACTTTTTTGCCCAAAAAAAATGTGTTAGGCATTCCTGGAGGCAATTTGCAAGCACACTTCTTCAAGAAGCAATGGAAGAGACAGGATACTCTAGATGTATACCCCAATGCTCAGATTAGGTTCAAGCAATAGAAGAGCAATTGAAAGGACATGATGTCTCTTTCTCAAGGGTGATCTCCTAGAGCATGATATCCAACCTAAAGAATTGCATGGATGGCATAAATTTTCATCTCAGTCCGCTGGAGTTGCAATGCACCTGATGACATCTACCCTCAAAGGGATTTTTTAGCAATACGATAAGAAGATGTCTCAAAAGGTGACTTTTCTACCGATGCAGCAAGGTCTTAGCATGTGAAGGTGACATGCTTTTTATGCTTTTCATAACATGGGAAAAAGCACATCTAGAAGCAATCGAATTTCAACAATTTTCAAATTAAAAATTTGGATAATCATGCTGCATGAAGTGACCACTCTCACATGGTTTGCAGGCGAGTCGTTATAGTTAATGATACCATGTCGTGTTCACATGTGTTGCTACTTCTTGTTTCGAGGTTCTCATTTGAATTTTTAGCTTTCTGGTTTGCTCCCATTCATCCACGCTACTCAGACCCTTAAGGTCTTACACAAAAAAGCACAACCAAGAATATAAAAGCACACAAAAGCATAGCACGTGAAAGCACAAAAAAGCATACAAAAGCACACAAAAGCACATGAAAGCACAAAAAATCATATAAAAGCACACCAAAAAGCACATGAAAGCACCAAAAAGAACAACGAAGAATATAAAAGCACAACACAAAAGCACATGAAAGCACAAAAAAACATATAAAAGCACACAAAAGCACATGAAAGCACAAAAAGGCATATAAAAGCACATAAAAGCACACCACAAAAGAATATGAAAGCACATGAAAGCACAACCAAGAATATAAAACCACAAACAAGAATATAAAAGCACACCACAAAATCATATGAAAGCACAAAAAAGCACACAAAAGCACACCAAGAACATAAAAACACACCACAAAAGCACATGAAAGCACAAAAAATCACAACCAAGAATATAAAAGCACACAGAAGCACATGAAAGCACAAAAAAACATATAAAAGCACATAAGAGCACACCACAAAATCACATGAAAGTACAAAAAATCACAACCAAAAATATAAAAGCTCACAAAAGCACACCACAAAAGCACATGAAAGCACAAATAAGTACACAAAAAAGCATATAAAAGCACATAAAAGCACACCACAAAAGCACATGAAAGCACAAAGAAGCAAAACCAAGAATATAAAAGCTCACAAAAGCACACCACAAAAGCACATGAAAGCACAAATAAGTACACAAAAACATATAAAAGCACACCACACAAACACATGAAAGCATATGAAAGTACACAAAAGCACGCTACATAAGCACATGAAAGCATATGAAAGTACATAAAATCACACCACATAAGCACATGAAAGCATATGAACTAGAAAAGCACAAAGCACATAAAAGAACACCACAAAAGCACATGAAAGCACATGAAAGCACAAAAAAATAAAAAAAAGCACAACCAAGCATATAAAAGCACACAAAAGGATTTAAGCACAAGACAAACATGAAAATATTACCTGACTCTTCAAGAAAATGAGTTGGATGACCAATGTATTGCTTTCTAGCAACATGTTGGCAACATATATCCTTTTTGTTTGGAGACACTCGAGTGTTCTATGTCCAGAACTTGACAACAAGTTCCATGAATTCCTCATCAAAAGCACAAACTGGAAGCTTACTTTGCATAAATCCAGTGGAAACTTCTCTCCAACTTCATTGCAGGAGAGAATTTGATGGGCATGATGAAAAGCTCTTGGATATACATCTAAAATTCTAGAGACCTACTAGCCAATGGATACCTCATGGTCTCTTGGGAATGCATTTAACAAGCAAGTGAGAGTGCTTCTTTTAACAAAAAATTCATCACTTAATCTAGGATTCTTTAGGATTTGCAGAGATTCTTTCATAGCAAAAAGCAATGCTGCACTTGCATTTTGCTCCCCTGTATACTTTGAGATGCATGGGTCATGAAGCACTTGATGTCTGAAGCACCTCTAAACCTTTCTTCTTTGAACAGGATGCTAATTCCTTTTGTATAAACAACACAATATTTTTTGTCATTGTGCAAAAATCATCTTTCTCATCTAACTTACATTTCTTTCTTCTTCTTTGTTCCCTCTTCCTTACTGGGGGCAAAGTTCATCAATTCATTCATGAAGCAATGTACTGGGGGCAAAATTCAGCTCCAACAGATAGGATTTGCTACAATCTTGATCATAGTGGAATGTTGGGAAGCTCTATCAGCTAATCCTCTTGCTACTTGGATTGTTACTGCAAATCAAACTACTCTAGAAGAAAACACGAGAAAGAAGAAGCAACAAGCTCATCACAACTGGTGATTACTTCACCTGTGATGTGCGCACCAATGATTCCAAAGTTGTTTGTTGGGGTGAGGTGGATGTTTTTTCGGAGCCCTCAATCCTTGATGGTGAGTTTGAAGCAATCTACGCCGAAATGTTTCATGTTTATGGAATTGTTTTCAGCAATAGGGAGATAATCTGTTAGGGCAACAACATGCATGGGCAAGCGTCACCTCTAAAAGCTTCTGTGATCATGGCAAGTTGTTCGTTTTCCTGTGGCTTAAGGTCAAACAATCACAAAGTAGTGTGCTGGGGGCAAAACAGACACACGATTTGTTGCAATCTTGATCATAGTGGAATGTTGCAATCCATGCATGGCAAGAGAAACACCCCCCATGAACCCACGTTCTCAATCTTGTTATGGCCTACCTGAATACTATAATTGAATTTAGAATATTTTATTATTTGAACATACAAAACCAACTCGTGAGTTGTGTGCTATGAAAAAGTGCTCAAAGCACAGTGTTTTGGACAGTGCTTTTTGTGACACCTTCCCATGCTAAGACCCAGCAAAGGCAGCACAACTTGAGATAATTCTCAAGGGAGGGTGCAGAAGCCAAGGTAGAGGAGGCAGAGGTGAGGGCCTTTTAGGCATGAGAGCAAGCTGAGGCCACTACAAAAATGGTTGACATGGAAAGGCATAGAAAAGAAGAAGCAAAGAAGCACATCAAGGAGCTCCAATATAGTCTTAAAGAAGTTAGAAGTGATGGGGACATCGTAGAAAAGGAGCTAGCAATGATTCAAAAGAAGCTTGAAGATTAGAGAACTGAAAAAGGAGGCTTTTTAGAAATGGATCTGCAACATGCAGAATGCATCAAACATTGAAAAAGACCAGATGATGGAGGAATTGAAAAGGGAGAATGCAGAAACCAAAGCACTGATGTAGGAGATGTGAGAGAGCTTCAAGGCCAAGACGAATGGGGCAAAGAGCACTCAAGGTGGAGAAGACAATGAGTCAGCTATCCAGGCCAAGAAGGATGCAAAGAGTAGCCACAATGGAGCAAGTTGTAGCAGCCACAGTGGGGGTTGTTATCTAGGAACACTAGTGGAAGTTCAAAGAGTAAGCTACAAGACCCTGCAACAAGATTACGATAGGATTGTGCATGAGCTTGCAGTGGCTTTTGAAAGCTTTAAAAAGCAGTTCATCATGAGAGATTTTCGACAAAAGGTTATCTACCATATGAAAGCAATTTTTGCTTTCTATTAGGTCGTCAGTGATGAAAACAAGAGTTTAGTGCTTTAGCACTTGTGGTTTCATGCTACTTTTGCAAAAGTAAAAGCCAATGATGCTTCACATCTATTAAGCTAGTTTTTATTTAGTGCATCCTTTACTGACTAGCTTCTTATTTAGTGCATCACTTGCTGGGTCTTTGTGTAAGTGCTTTGCTACTCAACTTTCATAGAACTTCCTTCAACTAAAGATCTCTATCAATATCTATACTCGAGTACCTCACAAAACTTGATTGCTTTTTAGTGACACAACGATGATTAATTTCAAGGTCACTAACCACTATGACATACATCTATGTGTTGGAGCTTTTCTTTTCCTGTTGGAATAGAGATAAACCAACTTCCTTTAATGTTATACATGATTGCGAACCATGATATCATCATAGTTCAGTACAATGATTTGTCCTTGATATTCCACTTAAAAGGTTATGTTATTTGTATTCCACTACATTTATATGCTTTTGATGTTTTATTTGCAATGACAATACATGTATTATTATGTTCTGCTAACAAGTTTAGCTGCAGCTTCAAGTTTCCATGAATCTTGGTTAAAGAGACTTGCCAAATACTCTATATTAAGCTTTACTTTCAGTATGATCTGATTGATTCAAAGAAGCTTCCAAAATGTTTTTCATTGTTTTGAAGGCTAGATATTCTTCTATTATCTTATCATTTACTTTTGATTTCCTAAATGTTTTGTGTTATTTTGAAGGTGTGAGTTACTTTCAATTATCTTATGATTTTGAAAGCAATTTATCTTTCATCTTTTGTCAATCAAGCATGCCTATAGACCATACATTGTATTTAATTTGGAGTAGTGTAAAGATTTTATATTGAGCTTTTCATTTATTACTGCTTGGAGGTTCCTCATCTTAAAGACTTTCTTGTCATTCTAGGCTAACTTGCTAATCATGTAGGTCTACTTGATATGCAAAAGAAAATGTGGATCTAATGTTTGTTTCTCTCTTATAAGCTTACATTTTGTTTGATTTGCTTGTCATGTATTCAACACTAGCTTCACTTTCACAAGCTCATCCATCCTATGGAAGAAAAGGACTTGCCGAATTTTTGTGTTGTTAACATGCTAACGTCTTTTCTTTCAATGTTTCTTTTCTATTTAGCTTTGACATCATTACATCTTGAATGTGTTACCTCACATATGTGAAGGTGCTTCTCGCATGTTTCCTTGTCATTTTCAATGCACTAGTTTGTTTCCAGACTGATCTCATATGTTCTCTTTCATCACACTCAGTTGTGTCTCCGAATACATGCAGGTCTACACAGGTGGCTGGATACAATCCAATGGACTAAATGCATATTGCATACCTATAGGATGAGTATATCTACTTTCTTTTTCATACTCATCTATATTTACGAGTGCATGCAAGGTCTTGCTAGACCAACGGCTTGTTCCTTCTTTCTCGATTAACTTATTAATGACTTATGGTATGTATTTACTTATTGGTTCACCTTGTATCTTCAGGCAAGGCATACTTTTATTTTTCTCTATTATTCCACCCTTTATGTGGTGAGGTATACTTATATGTCTTTCATGGTGAACACATATGGCTACCTTATTGAGTACTTGTTTGGCCATGGCACCTATGGGTTACTTATTGCGTACTCATTTGGACATGGCAAGGTTCAATGTCTTTCAAGTGACAATATTTATGAACACATATGGCTAATTGCTTGAGTACTTATCTGGACGTGACATATAGCTAACTACTTGAGTACTCGTCTGGACGTGGCACATGGATTATTATTGAGTCCTCATTTGGATGTGACACATATTTATCTGGCTTTCATGCTCCTTTCATGATAAACAAATATGGATTACTTATTGAGTAATCGTTTGGACATGGCACATATGGATTACTTATTGAGTACTCATTTGGATGTGACACATACTTATATGGCTTTCATGATGAACACCTATGGATTACTTATTGAGTACTCATTTGGATGTGACACATACTTCTATGGCTTTCACGATGAACACATATGGATTACTTATTGAGTACTCATTTTGATGTGACACCTATGGATTACTTATTGTGTGTTTGTTTAGACATGGCAAGGTTTAAGGTCTTTAAGGTGATAATATTTATGAACACATATGGATTACTTCTTAAGTACTCATTTGGACATGGCACATATGGATTATTTATTAAGTACTCTTTTGGATGTGGCACATTTGGATTACTTATTGAGTACTTGTTTGGACGTGATCACTGTGATTGTTGATTCTCTTTCTCTCGGTGTTCCTGAATGCCTATTTTCTTGATTACTTTTGGATGTTCTTAGTAATCTCAGATGCTCGTCTTCCCGATTGTTTGGTACTTCTAGATGCAAAGAGGTTGTTATTTCATTCCTACTGCTATGATTATGTAAGCTATTTCTAATCCACACCAGCTTGCCTCTTGTCATACGTGTGTGGATTATGCTTGTTGTATTTTTAGTTGTTCGGTACTTCTAGCTACCGAGTTGTTCAGTACTTCCGGATGCCCAGATGCTCGTTCTGTTTTTTAATTATTGGTTCTTGATTTGCAGGATATTTACATGGGCATTTCTATTGTGTTGCTATGGCTTTCTCACACTATGCAAGTGACATTTAAGCCCTAACTTTGTGGACATCTCAAATCGCACCTGCATACTCATCTTTGGAGTGGCCGAAGTAATTTCCTCATACATTCATCCTTGGTACAATAAAAAAGGACACTTAAATATTTGCTATGTTCATATACACCGCATGAAACTGGTCATTTTAGGTGAATGAATTGTGCAAAACATGAAGGCATGATTACAAAGTTTTAAGGAGGTTTGACCAAATTGAACTTGGAGACAACAAGCTCTCTTATTCAAATGAAGAGCTCAAACATCAAACTTGAAGATCTCAAGTCCTGATTATGCATCATCACTATGTCAAACAAGTTCAAATTTCTAGAAAGAGTTTTCCATTTTCCACACATATTGTGCGTTGTATCATGTACCAAACATAGCACCTATACTTTGTACTATACTATGGACAAGTGCTTTCTGCGCCAAACATAGCATCTATACTTTGGTATCATTAAAACTGGCCTATGGCCATCCTTTGTATACATATTTTCACATATATATATATATATAGTGGCTCAGGTTTTTCCCTTGTACCCCCCAAGGATTTTTTTCATCCGTAGCTAGAGGGCCTAGTTTGAGTGGGGGTGTTAGAGCTATATATAGCTTGCCCTAACTCAGCCTAGTGCTCAACTATATATATGCCTACGATCTATGAATAGAATCACTTCCTTGGGAGCAACACTTGTGTCCATCTCTCTCCTCTTTCTCTGCCTCTTAACATAAACAAAGCTTGCTTGATAACAATACCACATCGATCATGTTCACTCTTACCATGGCTAGACCCAAAGAAATTCCACATCATGTCTAGACCGGTGGGTCAGGGATTTGAACCTTGAGACAAAGTAGAATCCATGGGTTGATTTAAATTGAGGCAGCACCATCTGATCACACCCAATGTTGTTTTATATTTTCTACATGGGATTTTTCTTTTTCAGACATTCCTAATGTAGTAGAAAAGCATGCTACACAAATAAGGTGTCATGTTTTCTATCATCTAAAATGAAAAAATGGTATGTATGTTGCACTAACCTGGACTTTTATGAGTCAGCAAGCAAATTGGCATCAGTGGTCATAAAAGAATCATGCAAATGTATGTACGTGATATGCACAAGAATTGTTATATACTTGTTGTACTAATGAGCACTTTGTATCTCATCTTATTCTTGAAATGAATAATTTTCAGCAAAATATATGATAGAGACAATAGTGTCATAGGGAAAATTGGCAAGGCATGTCATGAACTCCTTAGCTAGCTGCCATGAAATTGTGAAGCACATATTTTGGGATGGATTGAACTAGATGACCTGATAGCTCCCTCAGTTGAGTGCTCCTCTATGATAGTAGCCATCTCTTTTTATTGGATCCTTTAACATTGACATTTTCAAATGTCCTCCATTTTAGAGAAACATGGTTGTCTTCCCTCACTTCATTTGAATAGACATGAAATGTCTTCTTCTTCATCTTCAGATTGCAATGGTTGCATGTGTCACAAATGCATTCAATGTGGTGCCACTGACCGTCTCCCTTTGGACAAGTCATTGGCTCCTACAGAGGCCTTAGGCTACAAAACCTGCTCTCCCTTGTAACACATGATGAGAATCCACGTGGCCTACAGACTATGCATTCATCGAGGAGACATGGGCATCAATCCCCACAGAGTAAATGCTTCAACACGATCAAATCTTAAGTCATTCATAGCTTGTTAGGCCAAGCCAAAGTCTATGTGTGTTTTGCAATAACTTGAACATTCCTATCTTTGAGTTTTCTGACGTATAGGGCTTACAATGCTCAAAGCTCCTTTGCCCAATTGAAATGTCAGGATTCTGATCCATAAACTTGAGATATAACTCTATCTACTACTAGCCCAACATGTGCAGGAACAATAGAAAAGTGAGTCCTCTTTTAAATGAATAACAACTCCTTTTTGCAATACTAAAACAAGACAAAACACAGTATGTGCAAAAACGTGGTCTAATTAAAGTATATAATGAATCTAAATTGAACTAACCATCTAATAATTGAACTAATCAAGCTACTAGAAGCAAAATAGTTTCAACCACCATGCTGGTTTAGGATAGTCACAATTTCAACTACGGGGGTAGTTTAAGACAGGCACAATTTCAATCATCGGGCTGGTTTAGGACACGTTTAGGATGGGATGGTTTAGGACACATTTAGGATAGTCACAATTTCAACTATTGGGCTAGTTTAGGACAATTGTGTTTCAACCATCGGGTTGGTTTAGCCTGACGATTTCAACTTCACATATTAGACAATAACAAGTATATTGCTTTTCATTTATGAATTTTGCAATTAGAAAATAACTATATATTTCCTTTCATTTTGGAATTTCATAATTTAAATCACAATTTTAATCAGTAAACTGATGTTTGTCTTGAACCAACACTAGGCTGGTTTAGGACAATCACATAAGTCCAAGCCATCCTGGTCTAGAAATTAATTGGTATATAACTTGAATAGTAAGAATTAAATTTAATTGATTTAAGTACTAAGAAACATAGTAATTTCAACCACCAGGACCATCAACAACTAATGTCTACTCAACCACATTGGTTCAGGACAATCACATAACTAGTGATTAATCACATAACTAGTGAAGCATGGCTGCATGATGTTCCAACCACCAGGCTGGTTTAGTAAAATAACAATATATTGATGTTCTATTGCGAAATATGTTGCTGCAAATTTTTGCTCAACCATGCCCCCAAGCTAGTCAATAACTAATGCTTGTTCAACCACCCTAGTTTAGGAAAATTCATGTAATTAGTGATTGAGTTGAAGCAGCCATGGTTTAACTAATGTCTGTCCAACCACGTTGGTTCTAGACAATGAAATAACTAGTGATTGAGCTAAAGCATCCACATTTGCATGATGTTCCAACCACCTGGCTGGTTTAGTAAAATAACAATATATTGCTTTTCTATTGTGAAATATATTGCTGTTAATTTTTGCTCAACCATGCCATTAGGCTAGTCAACAACTAATGTCTATTCAACCATGTTGGTTCAAGACAATCACATAACTGGTGATTGAGCTGAACCAGCCTATGGTTGCATGATGTTCCAACCACCAGGCTGGTTTAGGACAATCACATTTATTCTAAGCTTGGTTTAGGAAATGAGACCAATAAACTTTCCCAATGCTTAATCACAAACAACCACCAGGCTGTTTTAGGTACTGTGACATGAAGTTGGGGATAATAAACTTCACACACCACTTCTTCCAATCTTAGTGACAGAGATCTTTATCTCAAGAAAATGAACATTAGAAATAAGATTTTATGCCAAGATACCACACCATAATTTCCTTCTTTAGATGATAATGAAGATGGTAACATCCCAAGTGATGTTGTACTCAAGCATAGGGAGAAGAAAAGGATCAGTGGTGCGGCAAAGGCCATAATCTCAGCAAGCCGGTCTGTGCCAAAGAGAAGAGCAATACGTTATTGCAAGAAGATCTTGTGGCTCGATATGAAATGAAATGATATATATTGAGGAGTTTGAAGGGGCTAATTGGGTCAGATGGGTAGGTTCCGGGGAAACATTACAGCTCCTTCATAGATACCTTTACAATTAGCTCAATACACTATGCAAACTATCATCAAACCCAAAGGCCTATAACTTCTAGAAGAGACATGATATCAAAGATTCGAATACATTTGGAAATGCGCCTTGAAATGGGTTTCACTTTGATATAACTTTCATAAGAAACAGAGAAGCGGTCAGAAAGATATGGGTAGTTTACTTGATGGGGGTAAAAACTATCATAAACATAGACTGTTGGTATATGTGCAATGCCCACCTTTCATATGTAACCACCAACGTTCCATAGTGCTCTTTTATAAGGCTCCCCACTAGGAGAAGCCATGGGACATTGGTAGGATCCTAGTTTTGATACTAGATGAGGTCTCATGGTGACCGTTTGATGGTTAGGAGATGGTAGAAGCAGCAATGTACTCCTCAGGAGTTCAGGGGCAGTGCCCCTCATGGGGGTGTGGGAGCAATGCCCCCAACGGCAAGGTTCGAGGCCTACTGGTAGGCCTTGGCCCACAACGGTATGCCATCCATTGCATGCGCATGATCATTCGCATGTGAATTTGCCCTCGCACATGTGATCGATGGTCGGTGGTCAATGGTCTTTGGTCGGTGGCAAAAGTCAAACAAAGATGTGCCACCGTCCTCGCACTGTCACACACTATGCTAAGTTAATATGCATGTGCCACTGCCAACCCACCATTTTGGTGGAATTGTTCTACTACGAAGGGTTATATAAGGAGGCCACTTCTCAAGCCTCAACATCGAATGCCAATACCCCTACCTCCAATCCTTCTCCATCCAAAGTCTATCTAGATCGCCATCGAAGCTCAAAAGAAGAGGGAAAGGAAAGAGAGATTGGAAAAGGGGAAAGAGGGAAAGAAAGAGAGAAGAAGAGGGAAAGAGAGAACAGGAGGGGGAAAGAGATTGAAAGAGGGAAGGAGAAGGAGAAGGAGAAGGAAAGGAGGGAAAGAAGAGGGAAAAGAGAGAAGAAGATGGGGAAGGGGAAAGAGGGAAAAAGAGACATATGCTCATGCTTATGCATGAGCATATGTCTACTTCTCTTATGCTCATGCATAAGCATAAGCATGAGCATATGTCTTCTTCTCTTATGCTCATGCTTATGCTTATGCATAAGAGGAGTCATGCATAAGCATAAGAGACGGAGACATATGCTTATGCATGAGCATAAGAACATGAGCATGAAAGACAAAAAAGAGGGGAAAAGAGGAAAAGAGAGAAGAAGAGGGAAAGGAAAGAGAGATTGGAAAAGGGGAAAGAGGGAAAGAAAGTGAGAAGAAGAGGGAAAGTAAAGAGGGAAAAAGAGACATATGCTCATGCTTATGCATGAGCATATGTCTACTTCTCTTATGCTCATGCATAAGCATAAGCATGAGCATATGTCTTCTTCTCTTATGCTCATGCTTATGCTTATGCATAAGAGGAGTCTTATGCACAAGCATAAGCATAAGACGGAGACATATGCTCATGCTTATGCTTATGCATGAGCAGCATAACATGAGCATGAAAGAGGAAAAAGAGGAGGGAAAAGAGGAGAAGAGAGAAGAAGAGGGAAAGGAAAGAGAGATTGGAAAAAGGAAAAAAGAGGGAAAGAAAGAGAGAAGAAGAGGGAAAGTAAAGAGAAGGAGACATATGCTCATGCTTATGTATGAGCATATGTCTACTTCTCTTATGCTCATGCATAAGCATAAGCATGAGCATATGTCTTCTTCTCTTATGCTTATGCTTGAGCATAAGAGAAGAAGACATATGCTCATGCTTATGCTTATGCATGAGCATAAGAGAAGGGGAAAAGAGAGAAGAAGAGGGAAAGGAAAGAGAGATTGGAAAAGGGGAAAGAGGGAAAGAAAGTGTGAAGAAGAGGGAAAGTAAAGAGGGAAAAAGAGACATATGCTCATGCTTATGCATGAGCATATGTCTACTTCTCTTATGCTCATGCATAAGCATAAGCATGAGCATATGTCTCCTTCTCTTATGCTCATGCTTATGCTTATGCATAAGAGGAGTCTTATGCATAAGCATAAGCATGAGCATAAGAGAAGGAGACATATGCTCATGCTTATGCTTATGCATGAGCATAAGAGAAGGGGGAAAGAGAGAAGAAGAGGGAAAGGAAAGAGAGATTGGAAAAGTGAAAAGAGGGAAAGAAAGAGAGAAGAAGAGGAAAAGTAAAGAGGGAAAAAGAGACATATGCTCATGCCTATGCATGAGCATATGTCTACTTCTCTTATGCTCATGCATAAGCATAAGCATGAGCATATGTCTCGAGTCTTATGCATAAGCATAAGCATGAGCATAAGAGAAGGAGACATATGCTCATGCTTATGCTTATGCATGAGCATAAGAACATGAGCATGAAAGAGGGAAAAGAGGAGAAGAGAGAAGAAGAGGGAAAGGAAAGAGAGATTGGAAAAGGGGAAAGAGGGAAAGAAAGGGAGAAGAAGAGGAAAAGTAAAGAGGGAAAAAGAGACATATGCTGATGCTTATGCATGAGCATATGTCTACTTCTCTTATGCATGAGCATATGTCTACTTCTCTTATGCTCATGCATAAGCATAAGCTCTTATGCATAAGCATAAGCATAAGAGAAGGAGACATATGCTCATGCTTATGCTTATGCATGAGCATAAAAGAAGGGGGAAAGAGAGAAGAAGAGGGAAAGGAAAGAGGGAAAAAGAGGGAAAGAGAGAAGAAGAGGGGAAGGAAAGAGGGAAAAAGAGGGGGAAAGAGATTGAAAGATTGAAGGAAAGAAGAAGAAAAGGAGGGAAAGAAGAGGAGAGAAGAGGAAAGAGAGGGGAAGAGAGGGTTCCTACGCCCATCACTACAACTAGCGCTTAAGGCGCTAGTTGCAGGCCAATGCAATTAACAAAAATAACAAATGGAAAAAAGAGGAAGCACTTACCTGGAATAGTACGTCCTGCTCGATGTTGTGGACTGGCCCTTCAAAAGAGAGGAAACATACCATTTTTCAAATAAGATGTTAGAGGAAGGAGGAGATTATAAAAGCAACTTCTTGAAAGGAGGAGATTGGGGAGACAAGGAGAAAGAGAAGGAAGAGAAATACAAAAAAGACTAGAAGAGGTGAGTCTTCTTTCTTTCTTGAAATCTCGTTTTTAGTTTCAATCCTTTGAAATCAAGCATGAAAACTAGTTTACAGGTTTAGCAATACAAGGAGAAGTACTCACAAAATAAAATCTAACAAAAAACCTACCTACATTATTGAAAGAGATTCACCTCTTGAAAAACTTCCTTTTAAGAAACCAAAGAGAGAGAAGGGTGGAGAGGGAGCACAAGAGCTAGGAGAGGGGTGAGGAGTGGAGAATAGAGTGGGAGGTTATCAAAAATAGGTGGGAGGTCGCCGGAAATAGTGGGAGGAGAGATTGCCTTGCTTACTTGAAAGATTAGAGAGTGCTAAAGAAAGCACCACACGTTGCGTCGGGTTTCGGTTTTAACCCACAGCGTCGTTATATAGCGATGTTTTTAATTAAAAGTGTCGCTATATAGCGATGGAATAGAGCAAAACGTCGCTATATAGTGACGCTTTAAGACACTTTATGTTCTTAGTTAAAAAAGAAGCTCATAGATGCTATTTTATAACTGTGAATATATTTTCTTACAACTTATGTTGTGATTTTATAAGTGTAGATGGAAGGAACGAGTGGAAGCTCGTCCAATGATGCACCAATGCCCGGGAGCACAAAGTGGCTTACAGAGAGGTTATACTGTCATTGCACTCATTGCAAGCGAGAAGTATGACATGAACGTCGTATTATCATGTGCCACTTGCGAATGTATGGGGAGGAGCCCGAACCAATACCCACCATTGGTGTTGCATATATTGATGGATTATTGGTAAGTCAAAGCTATTTAAGTTCGCGGTTGATATTAGATACCAAGAAATACAAGATCTTATATTTACACGAAATCTTAAAAGAGGATGAGGAGGCTGACGAGGGTATACATATACCTTCACCCTTTGAGTAAGACTATAGTCTCCCAAATGATGACGAGGGTATGGTCGAGTACAAGTGTCTCGGCCTTAATGAGGTTAGCTCTTGCATTAATTTGACTCATTATTTGGATATTATTTGTTTTGAGAATCATCATGTATAGATTAGTGTATACCGAATCATCATTGTTCGAAGCCTATGTATGTTTGAATTGTGATAGGTTGCTCCAGAAGATGTTGCCTGCACCAAATACCATGCCCACATCGAGAGATGAAGCGAAAAAGATGCTAACAATGGTGGGTATGGATTATGATACCATCCATGCTTGCCATAATGATTGTATTCTCTTTCGTCGTGAGCATGGAGATTTGGCTAGTCGTCCAAAGTATGGGGAACAATGATATAGAGATGACTTGCAGGGTGAGTGGATACCGGTAAAGGTCTTGAGACACTTTCCCATCATTGCAAGAATACAACACATGTTCCGATGCAAATCCATAGCGGAGATGATGACATGGCATGCATCTCATCGGTCCACTGATGACACATTGAGGATTCCCGTAGATTGTGCAGCTTGGAAGCACATAGACAATCAGTGGCCGGACTTTGTGAGGGAGCCACGTAACTTACATCTTGGGCTCACCATGGACGGCGTGAATCCTTTCGGGTTATGCTCGACATCTTGGTCGACATGGCCCATAGTCGTGGTGAATTACAATATCCCACCATGGCTAACAATAAAAAAGGGACACCTCATGCTTGCACTACTTGTGCCAGGAAAGTGCAAGGAAAAAAGTATGGATGTGTACATGGCACTTTTGATAGTAGAGTTACAAATATTATGGAGAGGAGTGCAGGTCTTTGATATTTCCAGAGCTCCTAGACATACCAATGATATTTTGGTTAGGGGTATCTTGATGTGGACCATGCATGACTACCCAGGATATGGAGAGTGCATAAGTACGTGGTTGTGTCTCTACATGTATAATATAGGATTATGCTTTTATGACTCTCTTTCACATGCATGTCTTATACTAACACATTCATGCACGCGTGCAAGACTTGTTACAAGTGGGTACCATGCTTGTCCTGTTTGTGGATCGGGTTTGAAATCGCTTGCATGCTACTACAAACATATGAGGAAAAATGTTTATGAAGGTCATGCTCGATACCTTCCGCTCGACCATCTCGCACATGGAGGTCAACTTGATCCACCACCATCATATTTGAAGGCAAGTGACTGGATTTAAGCTTAGAGGGTGAATGGAGAGGAACCTCCTCCTGATATGAAGAGGCTATCGATCTTTCACAAGCTTCCTTATTGGGGTCAGTTACAAATCAATCATCTCTTGGATCCCATGCATATCTTCAAGAATGTGGGGGCTACTATTTGGGCACACTTGGTTGGTTCCAAAGACTTGAGAGGAGTGCGACAAGACTTGCGTGCTATGAATAGGATGCCTCGTTTGTGGCCCCAAGTGCATGCTTCGAGAAAAGTTATCCTCTCGAAAGCAACATGGATCCTCTCTACGAGGGAGGAGGCAGCAGTCAAGGTGGGCATTACCTCTTTTCAAACAACAATAGGATATATGCATTACTTGAAAGGAGCATTTTCAAAGGACAATAAGCTTAGTGGGCTCAAGTCCCATGATTGGCACAAGGTCTTATAGGTATTCTAAGTAGAATTAGTATACCGATAATCATGATGCGTTAGCGTAATTATGATTATGTTATATTGTTGACATGACTTCTTTGTTGCTGTGATAGTTCGTCCTCCCAATTATAATTAAAGGGTGCTTACAAGAAGATGTTAGAAATGCTATATTCAAGATCTGTGGTATTGTGAGGTATGCTTACTATCAAATCGCATTGATTGCATTTTCTTCAATTTAAGCTGATTAATAATCTGTAGACTAATTATGAAAATATCGTACATGGACATGTGAAATAGGTGGATATCTCAAAAAGAGATCGCCATATCGAGCATCGAGAAGGCTAGGGTGGAATCCATCAAAGCCATATGCTTGCTTGAGAAGCACTTTCCCTCGAGCATTATGACAACTCAAGTCCACTTGCTTGTGCACATAGTTGATGAGGTGGCTATTGTAGGTACCGCTCATAGTCGATGGATGTTTTTTCTTGAGTGGTTTATTAAAACTTTAAAGGGATTTGTAAGACAAAGAGCAAGACCAGAAGCAAGCATGGTAGAGGGATGGCTTGTGCAAGAGTCATTAGTATATATCACAGAGTTTCTTGCATCCACGGATCCCGATATACTGCAAGCTTGGCATAACAAGGATGACGATCACATCATTGGTAAGGTTCCCTAAGAAAAAGGGATTGAAAGAAAGATGAGCGAAGAGCAAATGGAGAAATTCAATAAGTTTTGTATCCTCAATAGCCCTAAGATGCAAAAGTGGATTGAGAGATATGAAGTGGCCAAAGCAGAAAGAATAAATGCAAAGACGAGATTCAGAGTAATATACAGGCGATTGTAACCATATCCACGGGATCTGGCTCTTCTCCCCACTCACATGTCACTTGATTGGCTACAACTGGCTCTACATAAAGCCAAACACGATGGAGAGACAATAAACGAGCACAAGCGAGAGTTATCATCTGGATATATGGTGCATGTAAGTTTCGTACCTCTTGACGTAATTAAGTAATTATTTGTGGCAATATACACTATAAAATAGATGCATCTTCATTGTTTTAATGATGCTCTTTTATAGTATAAAAAGTACAATGCATTATGGTCATATGGACGACATTTTCACGTGGAACGCATCGATTTAAAGAGAGTCATGTATGATTATGGAGTCATGGCTAACTTCACACAAGATAGCCGAGCAAGTGCTTCGGATACCAATCTTCTCTCCTCACAGTTGGATTATTATGAAACCATATGCGAAATCTATGAAGTTGATTTCAGACAATTTAGTATTTTCATTCTTGATGTAAAATGGTTTAGAACTATTTACAACGGTCCCCATGCGACAGTGAGAAAAGATAGTAGCGGTTTCTTTGCAATAGACTCCACCAAACATTGGACCGATGAAAGTGATACTTTTGTTCTTCCCGAGCACTGTGAGCAGGTGCATACTAATGATTTAATTAATCGAAGCTTTCGTTTTTAAAGATCCATTGATACATGTACTTGAGCATAATTTCATATATATAATTGACGACATTTGGCACCCATCTTCAATATAGGTGATTTTTCATCTGGATCGTTCCGATCCAAGATGGTGGTATGTGATCCAAGTTGCACCATGAAGTAAGCAAATTTTTGAAGATAGAGATGTGGATATGGAGATGCCACTACCAATGCCAGATCTAATTAAACCCGATGAATCTAGCGAAGAAGATGAAGATCATAATATGAGCCAAGAGGAAGATGCGCATAATGACATCGCACATGAGGAAGATGGAGATCACGATATTGAGGAAGAGCTATATAGCGACACTTAAAAGTTGCTATATAGCAACTTTTGTAATAGTCGCTATATAGCGACATTTGCCTAACGTCGCTATATAGTGATGCTTTACGGGACGTGCTTTTCATACCGATGATTCGTGCCCCGCGCGCGCTAAACATCAGTACATAAACATCGCAATAGGATTCGTGTATAGTAGTGTAAGGGTTAGCCAATCAAAGAGTTGAATGTGGGTATGGAGCCAAATAAAACATAATCAACAAAGAGTTGGACAGAGAGCTCATTAATAGAGAACACTTTGTATTTTGAGAATTCAATGACATCTTTGCTTGGGAACACACAATCTAAAGGGGATATCTCCTTCAATATCTTAGCATCCAAAGTCCTCCAATCATAGATGTGAAGCCTGTAAAGTGGCAATGATATGAGTCTAAACTATGCCAAATCAATGAAAGCTGAAATTGAGTAACTTTTGCAACAAGTAGAGTACATCTCATCTCAATAAATAGAAATGATTTGATTATTTCCCATTGTAGTTGTTCTTAAAAAAAGGGTAGAAAATTAAGCACATGTGTTAGACTACAAAACACTTAATACATAGACCATGAAGTTCCCTATCCTTTTCCATTCACTGACATATTCTAGATAAAATGGCACTACATGAAAGATATTCAATCATAGATGGATACAATAGGTACAATCAAGTGACATCAGCCAAAGGATTAAGACAAGACCACCTTCATAATGGGATGGAGAGCATTCTAAAGTACAGTGATGTCATTCAGGTGAAGAATGCTCTAGAGACATTCCAAAGGTTCGTAATGCAAATTTCCAAGGAATAAATTGATATATCTTTGGAAATTTTTCTAGATAATTTATCTGTATTATACAATGCTCAAAAAAAACACCTAGAGCTTGTAGAAAATGTTTTACATAGCGGCATTTTGATCACTGCCACTACTAGTATGTCTTCTATACATGCTCTTGGGCATATTGCTTGCACACACAATCTCTAACAATGGAATCATGATAGAGAAGAAGAATATCAATGCAATAGATAAAATTAGGGAATAAGTTCAAAATGAGGGGCAACAAGGGGAAATTTAAGCAACCTAGCAAAGAAACTATAGTAGAAAGCCCTAAAAAATTGGTATTAATAGTTGGACATATGGATCCTTTACAATGATAATGGAATGACACTAAATCTATGATTCGATATGAGCACAACAATTTCTATGGATCCTTAGTAGTATTGTGAAACAAACCAACAAATGTTCAAAGGAATGAATGTTGGTGCTCCTGTGCTAGAAAATTTCCAACCACTAGGCATGATGTAATTTGACCACTAGGCATGATGTAATTTGCCCTAGTGCAAGCAAAAGTAGATCTACAAACATTGTACATAAAATCCAACGTCCCAGAGGCTCTAGCATATCAATAGAGAGGTCTTCATGATGAAGAAGGGCAAAATTAGGCATCATTAACCCTATGAAGGTCCATCCTATGAGATTGGTTCTCTTTTTTAAAACCATTCTCTCATTTTATATTGGTATTAGTATAAGTATTAGTGCTAACAGTGTTGACCAATTGACAAAATGGAAAATCTAAGACTAGTGTTCTACTAATGCTAACAGTGTTGAAAAATTACTCAAATTTTGATAAAATGGAAAATCTAGTCTTCTACTAATGCTCACAGATGACAATGAAGCAACATGATGCTTACAAAAGTAAAAAGCCATTTAGGTTGTGGATGGTGAAGGAGGTGTATTATGTCCACATGCATGATGCTATGACCACCAGGTAGTAGGACTATGTACTTTGC
This sequence comes from Dipteris shenzhenensis, assembly GCF_047967505.1. Taxonomy (NCBI): domain Eukaryota; kingdom Viridiplantae; phylum Streptophyta; class Polypodiopsida; order Gleicheniales; family Dipteridaceae; genus Dipteris; species Dipteris shenzhenensis. The sequence continues at coordinate 37,817,687 of NC_141625.1, forward strand.
ATCTTTCTCTATCGATGCCTAACATATTTTTTGGTTGGGTGGAGCAAATGAAAATGATCATGGTGTGGGTGCATATCACACCCTATGGGGAAAGAGAAGAGTGGACTCAACCAGCGAGGGCTTTTTCAAAATGCAAAATGGTTCATGTAATCTTAAGAAGACATGCACGAGAGAGAGAGAGAGAGAGAGAGAGAGAGAGAGAGAGAGAATGTTATTTGTGTGAGAGTGATGAGCAGTTCGAGAGTGTTTCCAATCTATTGTGTTGTGATGTAAGCCAAATTTTTTCTATACACAAGAGAAATGAGAGTCAACACACTCACATTAGCTAGCAAGAGCACATCAAGTATATAGCATACATAAAGTCTCAATGAAGCTAGACAGAGCTCATCACTAAGATGTATCTTCAACCCTCCCAAAGTATGGACATCTAGTAAGAAAGGGTTTAGTGGAGCAATGCCTATGCCATTGCACCAATTTTTGCACCAACTAAGCTTCCTATAAGGGGTTTGCAAGTCTTTTATAAGTTACTCATTATTGGCATCTATACTAATAGATGAGTTCATAGTTAAAGAAGTCGAAATCCCTAAGTAGATATGCCCTCTTTTCTTTTCCCTAGGTAGATATGCCCTCTTTCTTTTCCCGTGACAAATAGTTAGTAGAAACTTTTTTAGGTACGTTTAAAACGTACATTATTTTCTAATAAGTCCATGTTTTAATTATTTCTATCCATACGTTTGCAAAAATATTAAGTACGTTTAAAAAAGAATACAAAAGTATATTAATATACTAAATATTTGTTGAAAATGTATATTAAATATTAAAATACATTTAAAACGTATCTTCAAAAGAGTGAGGACATATTTTAAGTACGTTTAAAAAAGAGTAAAACCGTATATTAATATATTAAATACATTTAAAACGTATATTGAATATTAACATTAGATATTAAAATACGTTTAAAACGTATATTGAATATTAACATTAGATATTAAAATACGTTTAAAACGCATCTTCAAAAGAGTAAGGACGTATTTTAATATAGTTTAAAACGTATCTTCAAAATAGTAAAGACGTTTTTAATATATTAAAATATGTTTTAAAAACTAAATTTTACTTTAATAGTTAATAATTAAATGGATTTAAGCATAATTTAGAATTAAAAATGTAAGCATAATTTAGAATTAAAAATGTTACTTTTATTATTAAAAAATGTCCAATGTACTAATGAGGGACATTTGTAAAACGTTCACTTTTGGGATAAATACGTTTTAAAAACTAATGATTATTTTTTATAGTTAAATAATTAAATTGATTTAAACATATTTTTAAATAAAAAATGGAACCCCTTTAATTTGATTATGTGAATCCTCTCTTCTTTATTTGGTTAGTCCATGTTTTAATTATTTCTATCATTAAAGTACGTTTTAAAGAGCAAAAACGTGCGTTTAAAACCTATGTTAAATATTAAAATACATTTAACGTATATCATGTATTTTTGGATTGAAGACGTTTGTCAAAATACTAAAGTAAGTTTAAAAAAGAGTAAAAAACTTTTTAAAATACGTTTTCTAATACTTAACTTTAAAATAAATAAATTGATTTAAGCATATTTTAAAATTAAAAATGAATATCCAATGTACTATTTTGGGACATTTGTAAAACGTTACACTTTTAAAACGTATCTTAAAGACGTATTTTAATATGGTTTAAAACGTATCGTCAAAATAGTAAAGACGTTTTTAAAATATTTAAATGCGTTTTAAAGATTAAAATTTACTTTTATAGTCAAATAAATAAATTGATTTAAGCATATTTTAAAATTAAAAATGTTACTTTTATTTAAAAATATCCAATGTACTAATTTTTGGGACATTTGTAAAACATTACACTTTTGGGAAAACTAATTATATACTTACAATTCATTAATAGCGGTCTTTTGGATAAAAGTAATATCTAAAAACATTATATAATTATCATAAAAGCATGAGTTCTCATTCGCGCGACTTTATTAATTGCCAAAATTTTGAAGACTGTTAAAGATTGCACCTGGTGTTAAAGATTGCGACCAGGTGCAGCATTATGCGACTAATTCTATGATCCGTTTGTCAAAGACGTTACGCGACGCTTGTGATCTATTGTCGAGAACGTCTACTCTCTAAAGCGGGAGTGAAACTATGTTAATGACGTTCAAATCGAGCTAATGGTGCAGAGATTTGAGGCGATTCTCAAATAGAGGTAACGATGTCGGTTACTGAGCTTCATTCGAGTCCCAGCGAGAACTCATTTTTAAACTTACACAATGAATGGCACTGTCACCTTTTCATTTCACCAGCCAAAGGAGAATAGGTTGTGCAATCGAGATCGTTTCAGAAAATAGTGTATTAGCTAGCCTCCGTTGCAAGCTACCGATGGGTAAGCTTCAACGCAGGCAGATCTGCATGTTGCAAATCGTGTTATGTATAGTTGAACTCTAGAACTTCAAAGCTTCCAGATCTGCATGTTGCAAATCGTGTTATGTATAGTTGAACTCTAGAACTTAAAAGCTTCCAGACATAGTAAGATACTATATTCTACGCTGTAGTCTCGCACGTTGCATCTACCACAGCTCGTCGACCAAATTCTCCTCTGCCGAACAAGCAAGGAAAACACAACCATAAACAATGTCACGTAAAATGCAAGGATGCTTCATTTTGGATTTGAACAACATGAATTACAGAAACGCGCTAGGAAGGAAACATTACCGGAATTTCTCCGCCTGCGGCAATCATGAGGCCTGAGATCGCATTGCTGAAGGAGCTGAGAGGCCCGTCGTTGCGTCTCTCTCTGCGCCGCAACCATATTCATCTCAGTCGACTCTAGTGCTTCATTGAAACGACCGTGCCCACCGTAAGCCTCACGTAAGGCGTAGCAACGGTCTTGGGGGGGAATGCTTTGCACGCTGTCGCAGCAGCGTCGGGAGGGACGGTCTCCACGGGGAGGATATCTGTCGTCGCAGGTACCGGGGTAGTACATGTCACGGTCCATGAAGTCATCGCAAGGTCGAAGGCGGAACCTCCAGTCACATAGGTTATCAAACCCATCGAGGGGCTGGGAAGAGGAAGCACCCACGACGTCGAGGGGCTGGGAAGAGGAAGCGCCCACGACAACGGCGAGGAGGAGGAGAGCAAGGAGAAGGGGGAGCTTGGCCATGGATGAGGATGCGATCAAAACAAGCAAACAGCGAGTGATTGAGGGTGCTTGAAATTGGAAGCGAGTGTGACTACTTATAAGAGATGCAACAAAGAAAGAGTACGTAGGGTGGCTTGCATGCAACAACTCTCCTATGCCACCCGGCCCCCTCTTCATTTTGGTATTACACAAGCTTCAAACAATGAAAGATTTAAGCCGTCAACATTGTTCAACTTACAATGGTGATTTAAACTTGTTCAATTTAAGTGATTTTGGTATTACATTGATGGGGAGTGAGTGATTGAGGGTGCTTCGAATCGCAAAAGGGCATGACTTCTTATCAAAGATGGAAGGAAGAATGGGTACGTAGGGTCGCATGCCTGCAACTCAAAACATCGTTCAATTTAAAGGACCAATATATTCTTCTCAGTGTCTCCCTTATTGCCATCGGCTCTAAAAATAGCCCAGAATGTAAACTATTGAGATAATGGAAGGGAACTAAGTCACATGTCCGCCATTCCAGACCTTACTCTCGCATGCGACAAGCCATATGTCACATTTTCTTGCATCAAAAAATGGCTAGTGACTCAAGAACATTCTCCATTTTCTAAGCTCATGCCCTTATGCTCTTATGGAAATGCCCTTGCTTGCATTTTCTTGCAAGGGAAAATGGCGGGTGGCGTCAAGCACGAGCCATTTTCCCTTGCAGGAAAATGTGACCAAGGACATTTCCCGTGCATTAAGGGCCGATGGCGACTAGAACCAAGCTTTAAAAACAACCTTGATTGAGACCCACGCCTCATTTCCACATTGCCACATCAGTTTTTCTTTATTTTGCGTCAAAATAAAGAAAAATTGATGGGACAAGCTCAAAAAGTTAGCAGCGACTCATCAAATCCTGCAATGCAACTTCTAAGAAAGAAAACCCTTTAATCGGATGGCTGCAATTTTGTTCCAGCCACCACTTGCCCTTGATGCACCAGCTAATAGAGATTCTACAAAGTGGTAGGATGCTCTTGCACCCAAAAATCAAACCTTTTTCCTTCCCCATGACACATGCATGAAAAATAGTGGAAAGAATGGGTTTGTAGGGTGGCATGCATGCAACAATACACCTATGCCTCCCACCCCCCTCATGATTTTGGTATTACACAAGCTTCAAAACATCTTTCAATTTCAACGACCAATCTATTCTTCTCAATGTCACTCCCATCAGCTCCAAAAAATATCTTAGAATACATAACTATTGAGATGGTGGGAGAAGAAATAGCTTAGAATGCACATCTATTGACATGGTAGGAGGAAACTAAGTCTCTTGTCCATTTTAGCTCTTCCTCTAGCATAAGAAAATGACTCATGGCTCAACACCACTCTTCATTTTCTAAGCTCATGCCCTTAACACCAGCTAATAGAGGTTCAACAAAGTGGAGGAGGGCAAGGCTTGCTCTTGGACCCAAAAAGCAAACCTCTCTCCTTACCCATGAAGCACAAGTCTAGTCATCCAAGCACCACACACAGTCATGCATGCAACTCAGGCATCCACACATGCATGCACACCAACACGTGCATGCACATGCAAATGCATGTGTGCATGCAAGCACCCACAACCCCCACACACACACACACATACACACACACTCATGCATCCATGCACACATGCACATGCATGCATTCACACACACACACACACAAATTACTCCATTTTCTCATAAATGCTAATATAAGATTTTCATTCTTTTCTTAACTTGTGAGTAGTTATCACTAGTTGCTAAAGACAATGCTAGAATCTGTCCCATATACAAGATATACATATATTTCCTTTGCTTCCTAAAGTTAAGGAAACTCTAATGATTATCATTTTCTAACATGTATAGTTGGATACAATGCATGTTGGAATAGACTATGCTTCTCTTGGTTAATTTGCAATCTAATACAAATGGGTGGCAGAAACCCCCATTCCTTTCCCGTCATCATGTTGTAAGAAATATGTAGGATGGCAGCACAAGCCATGACCTCTTATGTTTATCATTTTCTACATGTATAGTTGGATACAATGCATGTTTGAATACACTATGATTCTTTGGTTAATTTTTAATCTAATATAAATGGGTAGTAGGAATCCCCATTCCTTCCCTTCATCATGTTGTAAGATATATGTGGGATGGAGGCACAAGTCATGACCTCCTTGCCCCTAGTATGGACCTTGTCTTGAGCAACACTTCCCTTAAAATTGAAACTTACAAATGCTACAGCCATTAATGATGCATCCTCCTCGACAACTATCCCTCAAGTATTTAGAGATCACTTTATTTCTTTTAGTTCCAATTTTAAGGTTTCTTTTTTTCATTACCACGTGAATATCTTCTACCCTTCCCCATTGAGGAGTTCCATTCTACAGTTACCCTTGGCATGGAACTTATGAGAGAAATAGCTACACGATAGCTACCATAAAAAATGCTTTTGTGTTTAGTGCATATTACATTCTAGTCTATGTTTTATCACCAAAGAATTGCATCCACGATTCCACATTTTCAAACTACCACTTATGGGTTGCTTGTTTCCATTTTCTCTCTTATACTATGATAAATTATGGGACCACTTTACTATTCTTTCCCTTGCTATAAACTTGTTAAAGATACTATAAGATGAGAAAAGTTGTGTACTTTTAATCATATTACAGTGTCTAGTGTAACCAACTAGTCTATTGGTATATAGATTATATTTTCACGAGAATGTATATACCCAAGAAATATTAATACTATTCTATTAATGTTAATGGATTGGAATAGATGACTAGCATTAATAGAAATAGTAGTTATGTCTATGGAAATGTAACATTTATATGTAATAATTTGTGTATATGTTGACTTGAAAAACTAGTTAGCATTTTTCCTACTACATTGTTGTTTTTTATTAATTTTATTGTCTCCCTTATATGGCATTTGAAAAAGTTTGTCTAGCATAGCTATTTCTTTATTTTTATATTGGGAAGGAGAGGAAGGATCCACATTTCAATTTCATCATTTACTCTAAAGGATTTGTACTCTCTATTGTATAGTATTATGCAAAGGATTGTGGGAATGTGATTGATGATGGCATGACTAGAAAAGGCCATGAGAGAGACCTCGTTGAATTTTTAATGGATGGATCTTATTGGAAACTTATGACAATATTGGTGGCCTACAAGGCATCCTAGCTTTGATGACCACATATGAATAGGTATGGACTATGATCATGGACTATTATGTATGGTCCCCTAAGATCATTTTTTACTACCTACCAACAATGCCTTTTAAAATAGTGAATCCAAATCAATTTTATTCCATGACCATCTTAGAAAAGAAATCGAATATCTCTGAGGAGAAATAATATTTTTCATTGAAGCACCTAATTTCATGGTTAATTTAACAAGCATGTGGACTGCCCACCTTAGCTAATTAATTGGGCAAATTTTCCTAACATATTAGATATGGAATTAAAAGGTATTGTGGTCAAACTCACATGAAGGGCAAATAGTTGAGCATCGTTGGAAGACAATATATGGAAAATATTCAACGAAAGATGAAGAAAAAGAGGAATCCCTTCTCTCATTAGATGATGGAAACCTTATAGGATTGGAAATAAATCCCATGGAAATGGCATGGTGGTCTTGTCTACTAATTGATATTGTAGGAGAATCAAGTCCTCTTGCATCTATTTCTATGTCATCTTTGTTTCTCAAGAGTAGCTTAATAACTCCTAGTTCACCTCCTATACTTACATCTCAAGTGACAATCCTTAGATGTGCCTCAGAGGCCCCTAAGACAGCTCTTTTCTTTTCAATTCAGCATTTAAGGTATCCACCCACGTTTTTAAAATTGTTATCATGGCCATAACAGAGAGCGCTTCTTTTATGGTGATGTTTCAACCTATCTTCCAAGCACATTTGTATCTCAATTTTGACCTTTTGACTCATTGAATGTCTTTTGAGATTTCTCTTGAGCTTGTGCTATGCTAGAACTTCTTAATCTTGCTATCATAGTCTTTCCTAAGACCACTCAGCCATTAAAAAATCTGCTAATTAGTAAAAAGCAACTCTTCTAAATGGAGTTAGCTCTTTCAAACTCTTCTTAAGCCTACTCTCCATGTTCTCAACTTTTTGCATTCATTGTAATATGGCTTCATGTTGCAGTCAAGCCTGTCCACTCAACAATGCACAGACCTCCATTGTCTGATTTTCTTGTCTTTAAATGGCCATCTAAGTATCCCTTCTTTATTAAACTTATATACCTCTTGAATTGGAAGTCTAGCACCCAAGAACTCTCAATTAGGGATGCATCTTGTAAATACGCTATTTTTAGATTCTTTGATGGCATTCTTATATGGCTATTTACGATGAGTGCAAAAGATCTATCTGGTTTCCAAAATTGGCTTCTCTTGATTCTCAATGCCATTGCTCAAATCCTCTTTTAAATGCTACTCTTCATCTCTTAATGATCCATGGGAAATAGTGGGCAATCAAGAACACCTAAAGCTTTGCATCCATTGGGGAGATTGGTTGATCAACATGCTTGGGAGATTTAATCTTTGTGGAAAAAGATGTAATCTATGTGGAAAGAGAATATTTTATTGGAGGCTAGAGGAACTTCTCCTGGGTTCACCTCTCACTCGAGGATGCCATTGGTTTGTGTCTCAACTTAAGGACTAAAGTTTTGGGAAGAGATGAAGTTGGTAGCTTGCTCTTGATGAAATCCATTTTGTAAACCTTCTCCATTTGAATCAAGAAGGATTCTCATATGTCTCAAGGTCAACAATCTACTCCATGCTTATAATCTCCCTTTACTAGCACCATCAAGGGATCTTATTATGGGTAGTGGTGAAGGACCTATTGTTTGGCTTGGAGATCAACTAGTTCCACCCTATTCCACCACCAAAGAGGGAGGAAATTCTTTGAATTCTCTAGAGAATAAATTATTTCTTTAAAGAGATTTCAATTAATTAATGGATAAATGATATTTCAGAATCTCATAGTTGCTACAAAATATGACTAGGAAGAAATGTTCTCTAGCATGCCTTTGGTGAACCTCCAGTGCTAACATTTTTTGTACTATCAAGGTGTGGATATTGATGGCTAGATAGTGTTTTTTGACCAGGAATGATGAAGCTTGAACTATATTCAGACTTACATACTAGATGCTCAATTAATGCCCAAACAACTTGTGGATCAAATTCAATCAGAAGGGATCATTACCTATATTCTCACTAAGTTTCCACCCATTCTTGCATGTTGCATCCCCCTTGTCTGTCAATGTTGTGTATGGGGTGCATGTACTCCCTAATTGTTGCATTTGAGCTCCACAATTTGGATGGTCCTTAGTAGCCAAGATAACTCCTTGCTGTGCAATCCACAACATTCAAGAAATGAAGATACCTAAAATAAAGTATTGCAAGTTTCCCCCCGCCACTATCTTTTCTCTCTAATGTAAAGTATCTCTATCGTATCAGGCTCTAGGTATTCATAACAGAGGAGGATATCTAGGTTCGATCCTCTTAGGTTCTTATCAATCTCTTTGAATGATAACCCTTTGAATACAAAACCAAATGAGGTCTTCACCATCTAATTGATTGTAGAAATAATGTGGGTTGGTGAATCCATGCGAGATCTAGATTTCCTAGAAAATGAGGAGGTTACACTTGAACACCTTGTTCTTTACATCTTTTGTTGTATCCCTAGAATGGGTTTATAGAAAAGTATTCAATGCCTACATCTTTTCTTGAAATTAGATTGAAAGTGGGAAATTTTCAACATAATTTAAATTCTTTAACTTGATAAAGCTTAAGTACCTTACTTGATAAAGCTCAACTTATGTTTTCATAAATCCTTATCATCCTTGTCTCCTCGTCGAGCACTCTCATCTCCTTATAGCTTATTGATTGCTTTTGGTAGAGAAGTCTCCTATGAATTCATCTTTGCCAAAGCATTAATCTTTTCTCCTCATAGTTTCTTACTTAAATCTCAAGTTATAGTTGTCTGCTTCTTTACTTGGTAGAAAATTCTCCTCTACTCATCTTTACCAAAGCATTCTCATCTCTTTATAATTTCTTGCTCAAGCTTCCTTATAGTTGTCTACTTCTTTAGTTGACCTATAGTACTCACCTTGAGTTTTCAAATTTTGTGGAGTTACAAAAAATATACATACATGTATAAGGGCTTAGGGGTCCCATAGAAGGGTGTTTTAATTAAGAAAAGGGGTGCATAGGGGGTATATCTAAAACTAAAAAATATGTAAGTAGGGGCTTTTACAAATTCCCTAGGGATGCACATGCTATATAGGGTTTTCATGTACTAACATTTGTGAGGGGAAGATGCTCCTTATCTTTCATTGTTATTCCTATGATGTGGAAGCTAAAGTCTTATTATCTTCATGAGTATGTTCACTATGATACCTAATGGACATCATCTAGCTTAAGTATTAAAATATTTCGTAAATGAGTATTGTTTCTATGGCACTTTTCCAAAGCATTCACAATCTCTTTATAGCTGCTTGCTTCCCTCTCCCACAATAATCTCTGGTAAAGAAAAATGGGTTACTTTTATCGATCACATAGGCAACCCTATTTCTTCATGGCCAATGCTAAAACAATATCCCATCTTTGCAAGTATTCCTTGATCTAACATTATTAGGACTTAGCAAGATATCAAGATTTTCAAGGCCTATATTCAAAATATCAAGGTTTTTTTGATAGTTGCCTACAACCATTCCTTGCATAAATATTTTTCTTACATATTAAGTTGTTCTTTAAGATGCTATACATCACAACTATTAATATCCAAAATAACAAATGCTTAGAATAGAATTTTCTAGCTAGATCCTTACTAAGCACTAAATACATACAATCCTTAATACTTAAGAACTATGTACTTTTATCAACCTTTGTACATATTGTGAAGAGATTGTGAAATTTTCTAGCTAGATCCTTGTTAAGCACTTCACATACAATACCTAATACTTAAGAACTATGCACTTTTATCAATCTTTGTACATATTGTGAAATTTACATCTTAACACATGCTCTTAAATTGCATAAAATGAGACTTGCCCTAGCCAATTTTTATTTATGTTTTAGAGCTTTATTGTCCGCAGAGAGATGGGACCACTCATATTATGGATTCATGGGTGATCTTTAATACTAGTGGTCTCTTTTCAAGGCTTCAAAAGACCAAAATTGTGTTTAAGCACGAGACCCTCCTTGTCTAGAATGGCTCTCATAAAAGCAAAATCATTCATTAATCATAATATGCAGGTAATAGTGTGGATGCCTTAGAGTGGCCTTAGCACTATCCTTACAATGAGGGCTTAATGAGGACACATTACAAGGGAATCAGGAGGTGGAGGGAGTAGCAAGGGGGCATGGGGGCCAATTGGCCAATGGGTTTGATTCAAATTTTTGCACAAAAGATAAAAATTTGGTCATCTTTGAGCTGCATCCTTCTCACCATCACTTTCTTGCACCCCGTGCTCCTCTTGCCCTCTCTCTCCCTCCCCCTTGCTCCATGCTACATTGTGTGTTTGTGTGTGTGTGTGTGTGTGTGTGTGTGCGCGCGCGTGCGCGCATGCAATTTCAAGACAAACATTTTCCATCTTCAACTTATCAATCAAGACAATCTGTGATAAGATAATCTCTACAGAGAAAGATAATGAAAAAATCATGAAATCTTGCTCAATTATAAATGCCGAATGATATTGAAGGAGCTCTACTCACCTGCATCCATCCACAATAAGGACAAGTTAGAACAAGAACCTTAACTTATGGGACTATAGGCTTCAAAGCATAGCTCCATTTGTTATCGATGTCACAACATTATAAGATATTTATAATAGCAAATCTTATTGACCTTGGATGGTGGTGCATCATGTGGCACCCTAATGTTTGAGTCACAGGTATCCATATGCTCTATGTATTACACTCTCTTGGATTGCCATTATGCAAATTCCCCAGTATGGGGTCATGAGAGAATTCTTATCATGATTTGTAAGGTGCTCTCATTTATGACAAATATGGTCCATTGGTCAATATACTCAAAACTTACTATGATCATCATAAAATAGGGTTATATCCCTATGTGGAATCCATAGTTTCCCAAACCAAAATGACTTTTTATACTAAGGTATTTATTGCCATACCTACCCATATAACAAAGGAAAAAAGACTTGTCAAAGTCATTCACATTTTCTAACACACACCTAGAAAAACATGATGGGCTTAATTCCATAGGCATGGTGTTCCATATCCAATCCTTTATAAGGTGGTAAGAACCAAAAAAAAAAAGTATATATCTACAATAAGCCATCAAATATAAAAATATCACCTTCTTTGAAGTAGAACCATATTCTTCTACTCTTGTCCAACCAACAAATTCCAAATAGTCGTAATAAGCCTTTCGATCACTTGTTGTCAACACATTAACTCTGATCATCAACTAGCCCTTATAAAGCACCATCAAAGTCCAACTAGTAATGATAGTTGTTGGTTGATCAGTAGATTATCAGATTAAGTGAGACTATAAAAGAGCTATGGAACATCAATTAGTCACTAAAGTACATCATCTAGTCAACTGTATTGTTGATCAACCATGTTATGATAATCCGTAATAGGTTGAATGTGCAACCTCATTAGTGGATGCTCACTCCTCATGATTCTACAACCTTTATGCTTACTCTCTTTGAAGTATGGAGAGCCAAGTAGTATATTTGCATGTCATATTGTGTTGAATCGTGCTCTCAAGCTTCACATACTGTGTGTTCTCAAGCTCATGAACTCAAGTAGCCAGTGATCTTGATGTAGGCAAACAAGGTGCTAGCCAGTTCGGTAATTCTGAGATGCAATGGGAGTGTTGGTTGTGGGCACAGCTCTCAGATAACTACTCGTATATAGCCGGAATGCTAACATGCAGATGTTAATAAGGACCTTAAATATAATCGATCGATGGTTGGTTACCAAGAAGCAGTTATCACGTCAAGACTAAAAAAAGATCATTACATGTTTTGAATTTCTTACCTACATTAAGCTTGACATTGTAATAGATCATGCTTGATACTATAGAGACTTGAAGGAGGTGACTGCATACACTCACGTTGCATGCAAGCTCAAGCGATGCCTCAGGCAAGTCAAAACTTTAGCTCAAGATGAATCTCATGGGAGGCACGGCCGTATCAATCTCAAAAGGTAGGCTGCAATGGCCAAGGAGGCGAATTGAATTGTGAGTGTGGCTAGTCGAATGAAGTTTGAGTTTTCATGGTGCATTTAAATAGCCATTCATGCACCCAGGCCAACCTAGTTGGTTAGTCTTCAATCATCGTTACGTATCTAGGTGCGCATTATTATGTAAAGTCTCTTATAGTATGCTTTATATTTTTCCATGGTTGAATGTGCCATGTCAGTTCATGTTCTAGTGTATATGCAAGTTATAATTATGTATACCTCTCATGCACAATTTCAAGACAAACATTATCCATCTTAAACTTATCAATCAAGACAATCTGTGATAAGATAATCTCTACAAAGAAAGATAATGAAAAAATCATGAAATCTTGCTCAATTATAAATACCGAATGATATTGAAGGAGCTCCACTTACCTACATCCATCGACAATAAGGACAAGTTAGAACAAGAACCTTGACTTGTGGGACTATAAGCTTCAAAGCATAGCTCCATTTGTTATCGATGTCACAACATTATAAGATATTTATAATAGCAAATCTTATCGACCTTGGATGGTGGTGCATCGTGTGGTACCCCAATGTTTGAGTCACAGGTATCCAAATGCTCCCTGTGTTACACTCTCCTGGACTATCATTATGCAAATTCCCCAGTATGGGGTCATGAGAGAATTCTCATCATAATTTGTAAGGTGCCCTCATTTATGACAAATATGGTCCATTGGTTGATATACTTAAACTTTACTATGATCATCATAAAATAGGGTATGTGGAATCCATAGTTTCCCAAACCAAAATGACTTTTTATACTAAGGTATTTGTTGCCATACCTACCCATATAACAAAGGAAAAAAGACTTGTCAAAGTCATTCACATTTTCTATCATGCACCTAAAAAAGATGATGGGCTTAATTCCATAGTCATGGTGTTCCATATCCAATCCTTTATAAGGAGGTAAGAACAAAAAAAAAAAAGTATATATTTACAATAAGCCATCAAATATAAAAATACCACCTTCTTTGAAGTAGAACCATATTCTTCTAATCTTGTCCGACCAGCAAATTCCAAATAGTTGTAACAAGCCTTTTGATCACTTGTTGTCAACGTATCAACTCTGATCATCAACTAGCCCTTATAAAGCACCATCAAAGTCCAACTAGTAATGATAGTCATTGGTTGATCAGTAGATTATCAGATTAAGTGAGACTATAAAAGAGCTATGGAACGTCTATTAGTCACTAAAGTACCTCATCTAGTCAACTATATTGTTGATCAACCGTGTTATGATAATCTGTAATAGATTGAATGTGCAACCTTGTTAGTGGATGTTCACTCCTCATGATTCTACAACCTTTATGCTTACTCTCTTTGAAGTATGGAGAGCCACGTAGTATATTTGCATGTCATATTTTGGTGAATCGTGTTCTCAAGCTTCACATACCGTGTGTTCTCAAGCCTCATGAACTCAAGTAGCCAGTGATCTTGATGTAGGCAAAAAAGGTGCCAACCAGTTCAGTAATTTTGAGATGTAATGGGAGTGTTGGTTGTGGGCACAGCTCTCATATGACTGCTCGTATATAATCGGATCGCTAACATGCAGATGTTAATAAGGACCTTTAATATAATCGATCAACGGTTGCTTACCAAGAAGTAATTATCATGTCGAGACCGAAAAAAGATCATTGCATGTTTCAAATTTCTTACCTGTGTTAAGCTTGATATTGTAATAGATCACGTTTGATACTATAGAGACTTGAAGGAGGTGACTACGTACACTCACGTTGCATGCGAGCTCAAGCGATGCCTCAGGCAAGTTGAAACTTTATCTCAAGATGAATCTCATGGGAGGTGGCCGTATCAATCTCAAAAGGTAGGCTGCAATGGCCAAGGAGGCGAATTGAATTGTGAGCATGGCTAGTCGAATGAAGTTTGAGTTTTCATGGTGCATTTAAATAGCCATTCATGCACCTAGGCCAACCTAGTCGGTTAGTCTTCAATCGTCGTTGCTTATCTAGGTGCACATTATTATGTAATGTGTCTTATAGTATGCTCTGTATTTTTCCATGGTTGAATGTGCCACGTCGGTTTATGTTCTAGTGTATATGCAAGTATATAATTATGTATACCTCTCATGAGTCATACTACAAATCCCATGCAAAAAATTTGGATGAAAATAATGCACCCCCATGAGCATTTTTTCGGCCATAAAGTAATAGTATATGTATCATGAGGCTTCATTTGTTGCTATCAATGTTTATTATAGTTACATATGTCATGCTATATGAATTCGACCTTCATCACTAGCTCTTACTGGTGACCTATAGTTTTGAAAACAATGCATGATAAGGTCTAGTCAAAGGTTTGTTTTTAGTCCATATAGTTGCAAATGTAGGTCAATTATGGGCCACACAATTTGCCTTAACATATATAATTTATCGGCAATGTATATCCATGTTCAGTTAGGAAGAGACTTGGAATCAATTCTCTATCAGGTGTATATAATGAGAAAAAAATATATCGTGGTCTAGCAAAGATAAGCTTGCCAACCCAAATCATGTATACACAGATACATCTAGAAAAATACAATTAAACTTTCAAAAAATGCAATTGACTCGATCTGGCCTTTGTCCCTAAAGGGGACCCCCCAAGGGCCATATCATTAATTGCATTTTCCTTGGTTGCACAAGGAAATACATTTTCCTTGGTACACAAATATATAACTCCAAGAACCAGTGCGGTGGCTGTCATACATCTCCTTTTGTTTGCCAGTGCAGTGGTCATCATAGGCTTCCTCCTATAATAAATAAAAATAGGTAACGGAGCTATAACTCCAAGAATCAGTGCGGTAGTGGCTACAAGATAACCTTGAATTCTGGGTGATAATAGGTCATTAGGCCAGAGACTACATTGAAGCAATGTTCAGAATGATAGATTGCGTCTCATTATTATGCCAAAAACCAATGCGGTGGTCTCTCCAAGCCAACCTATGATCTGCATGGGCACACTACCCAGAGGCATGTGGCAAAGCTACAGAAAAAGGCTGCACAATGACAGGTGGTCAGGACAGAGACTGTGCTGTGATGATGTTCAGAATGATAGATTGTGTCTCATTATTATGCCAAAAACCAACGTGGTGGTCTCTCTAAGCCAACCTTGAATTTTAATGAACTACATGGGCACGTTGCCTAGTGACAAGTGGTAAAGCTGTGACAAAAGGCTGCGTAATGACAGGTTGCACTGCGAGTAGTGCAGAGATGCACGATGTAGTGCACAATTGCTATGTGTCGAGCTCTATGGTGCTTAGAATAAATAGATTGCATCTCTTTATTATGCCAGTGTAGCATCATGATGTCAGGAAAATTTCTGGCGAGAGCGCACGTCTGCCAAAATTCAAAATTTCACCTAAGAGCATGTTGTATCGTGGCCCCAAAAAGAGTTTCGTGATTGGTTACACCCAAGCAAACATTGACCCTATACATACATACATACATACATACATGTATTGGAGCCATTTTTGCATATGTTTACCAAACAACTGCACTTAAATCATGTTTCTTTTATTCGCAATCTTTTAGTAAAAAACATGTCTCTTTTTAGAGCAATCTTTTAATGAAAAGCTATGTCATGAAAAAAGAAATAGTACTAGGAAATGGAGAATTAAAAGCCATGTTTCCTTTTAGAGATTTTTTTCAAATAAAAAACTGTCATTAAATAGAAATAGTACTAAGAAAATGGAAGCATTGGGGCATGAATGAGATTTTCCTAGAAATAAGGTAGCAAAGGGTTGTGGTTCTCCACGTGAAGTGATTTTCCCAAAAATAAGTAGCATCATTCCCAAAAATAAGTGGTTTTGGTTCTCCACATGAAGTAATTTTCCCAAAAATAAGCCAAGGCTGCTACTTGAAGTGTGTTTTGGTTCTCCACATGAAGGTTTTGAGAAAATATAGAAACCCATGGGGAGAAAATGTAGGCCCATTGCAATGAATTTGTTATAAGTGAAAGACACGCTTAGTGGGTATTGGTTCTCCATATGAAGTTGTGAGAAAATATAAAAACCCATGAGGAGAAAAATGTAGGCCCATTGCAATGAATATGTAAAGCCTTCTGCTTGTTATCGTAGTGGACCTCACTTTGCTTTACAATTGGCCTTGTATGGGCAAGGATTGAAAGTCACATGGCGATCACATGTAGTTGCAAACTTGGTGCTTGTTAGTCTTAAAGTAAACATCATATCATTGGTGAAGTAAACCTCATGTTATTGGTGAAGCAAACCTCAAATTAGTTGCTTTCTAGAAGGCAAAAGCACACCACCTAATTCCTCCCTGTATCTAACCTATTTCAAACCATGAATAAGGGGGGGGAAACATATAGCAAACAGAGGGGTGCTAGAGGACACCCATGGCAAATTGATCTTGTAAGGGTAAAACAACCCACCACCCTGCCATTGAGACACAATGTAGCTGAGGCATTTCCAAACAAGGTGGATACCTTTTTTATAAAAGCAAAACCAAATCACAGTCTGTCAAGGACCTCCAAAATAAAATCCCACCTAATCCTATCATAGTCCTTATCCAAATCCATCCTAAATAAAATGCAGTTCTGCCCAAAGGCTAAGGCATAATCCTGGCATAATCTAAAGCTGCATGCGGAGACACTTGTCAACAATCCAAAGCTTTGCTGAATTTAAAAACGGATCTAAGGGTATAAGTGATGTACTTTTTTACATGCTTGTGGCAGTTTTATAGCAACCCTTCATCTAATTGTTAGTAAAATAAGTGCCATTTGCAATGCCTTGAAAAAAGGCATGATTCGATGGATAGGCGATTGTGAGGAACAATTACACTTAGTAGGCTATTTGTGAAGCCTATTTATAAATTGTATGGAGATAATTTTTCTTATTAGGTTATTTATAAATTGAAATGAAAGAGAAGAGAGAAAGGAAAGGAATAGAAAAGCACAAGGGACGGGAGGAAGGCAGTGGGAGGGAGAGAGGCAACGGACAAGAGGGACGGGAGGGAGGTAGCCAGGAGGGAGGAACATGGCAGCTAGGTCAACGTTTTCTTGGGCATAGCCAATCGTGAAACTATTTTGGGGCCATTTTGGGGCCACAATGCGACACATTGGTGGGTGAGATTTTGAATTTTGCACAGACCCGCGGTCCCGTCGAAAGTTTTTTCAACATCATGATTACCGCACTGGTGTAATAATGAGACACAATCTTATCATTGTCAATGGCGCAGAGCTCGACACATGGCACTATATGCATTTACTCATGAGCACAGATATTGTTGCTCTGTGTCTCTGGCCTGCTGACTACATCACACAGCTTTTGCCTTGCTACTTGTCATTGCGTAGCTTTGCCATCTATCACTGTGCAACACAATCTTTTGTTGCGTTGACCACCGTGCTAGCTTGAGTAATGATGCTGGCATGGAGCGACCACCACGTTGACCTGACTATAGCATAAAAGTTTTGCCTTGCTACCCGTCATTGCGTAGTTTTGCCATCTATCATTGCGCAACACAATCTTTTGTTGCGTTGACCATCGTACTGGTTTGAGCAATGATGTTGGCATGGAGAGACCACCACGTGGGCATGAAGACCACCGTGACATGTCAATCTCTAAAGGGGACCCCTCAAGGTCCATATCCACAACCACCGTGCTGGTTGTTGGAGTGATTTTAATTCTAAATCAAGGAAAATATAGTCTTATTTTGGAGATATCTAAGCTAAGGAAAATGTAGACATTTACAATTTATGATAGTTTCCTTGCAACCACCGCGCTGGTTATTGGAGTTATTATAGTTTTAAACCACCGCGCTGGTTATTGGACTTATTATAGTTCTAAACCAAGGAAAATATACTCCTATTCTGAAGCTATTTTAGTCCTACTAGTCCTTGTGCAACAATTTTTGCTAGTTCTTGGAGCTATTTTAGTGCTATTTTAGTTCCAAGCTAAGGAAATGTAGTCCTGTTTTAGAGCTATTTTAGTCCTTCTACAACAATTGTTTGTGCTGTAATCGCACCGGTTGCACTGGTTCAATAAATCCTAAATGAGGGCATTTGTGAACCATTTTCACTACAGTAACAATAATTTTTTCAACAATTTCTTGTGCAACGATCCCTATGGTTACAGTAAAATGTAAACAAGGGCAGAAATATGCCATTTGTGCTTCGTTAGAGCCACTTTCATTATCGAAGTAATAGCAACAATAGTTTTGGTGATAATGGGTACTACATTGAAATTAAAACAAAAGAAATTACATCCGATAGTTTTTCCCATAATAGTATTACATCGAAATTGAAACAAAATAAATTACATCCGAGGCAAACATTTAACATAATAGATTACATCCAAAGATGCTAGCACTTTGTCTTTATGACACTTCTCTAAACACTCTTGTCAACACCACTGCTGTGATGGTACCTAGTGTCACTTTTTGCCCTTGTTATCACTTTCTTACACTTTTGACTGGTGCCTCGTATGCAAGGGACAATACGAGCACCTCGTAGTGCTATCATAGTTAGGACTACAATTTTGACCCGAAACTCCTCATATGAAGGGGACAATATGAGCACCTCGTAATTGACCATAACCTTCTTCATAGCAACTTCTTTCAAGGCATTGGGAGAGAGAACTCAACTTGGTGGTGAGCACAATTGAGCACAACATTTGACAGTGGACAGGGAACTCAATCTGGTGGTGAGTTGTAGCACACTGAAGCATGCTCTCAGTGTGTTAGAGCTCATCACCAAGTTGAATTCTCCTTCCCTAGTGCCGAAGGTTGTGCTCAATTACGAGAGGCTCATCACCAAGTTGAGTTCTCTCCTAGTGCATGATGGAAAAATGACGACAAACATATGTAGCTAAGAGCAGGATCAAATGCAATGGACCTGAAATCCATTTTGCAATCCCCCCCTTAAGACCCATTTCCCTTATCTCCCCATCCTGCAACTCCCTTGGTCATGGCTATGGCTGGTGGAGTGTTATAGGATGGAGAGCCAAGGCAAACAATGGATCCCATGACTTGGGTAGCATAATGAAGGGGCATCGAGGTTGTAGCAAAAGATTCTTCATAGGGGTGGAAGGGGGATTGGAGAGCATGGAAGGGGGTAGGAGAGGAATTTTCCTAGTGCAGTGAATTGTTTCTCTGCCCTTATGGCCTTTATAGAATTTCCACCATCCCACTCTTTTCCCCTTTGTTTCTTATGTTAGCTTGTGTGACTCTAGGTGCCTATCACTACTAAGAGCACACAATCCACCCACATTTTGCTAGTAGCCCAGCCTAGTGTAGGCAGTCATATACCTCATCATCTGGCCATGACATGTGATTAGATAGTTTTCATGGCATAATTTCTCAATCATTGGAGCCAAGATCATAATAATTCAATGAGATGAGGTGGGAGGAGTAGTGGCACATGCACCCAGCTTGCTAGTAGCCTAGCCTAGCATAGGTGGTCATATACATTATTGTCTAGCCATGGCGTGTGATTAGATGGTTGCCATTGGATAATTTCTCAGTTATCAAAGCCAAGATCATAATAATTCAATGGGATGAGGGGGGAGGAGCAGAGGCACATGCACCCAGTTTGCTGGTAGCCTAGCCTAGCAAAGGCGGTCATATATATCATTGTCTAGCCATGACGTGCGATTAGATGGTTGCCATAGGAGAATTTCTCAGTCATCGGAAAATTCTAATATTCTGATATGTTCTCATAGTCTATCTCCATCTTAATGCCAATCTGAGCATGTGAATTAGATGGTCCCTCATGCAAAGTCATTGTTATTTCAGTCTAATTCTGACTCAATGCTAATCTAAGCCTATGAACTAGATAGCCCCACATGCAAAGTCATTGTTATTATAGTCAACTGAAGAAAGTCAAAATCAAAATAGGACATCATATTAGCATTGAGTCAGTTCATCAGATTGTAATAACAGCAGTTCTTGGTCATAAGAATGAGAACTATTGTTATTACAGTGTGATAAACCAACTGAATGCTAATCTAATAGTCTGATATGTTCTCATAGTCTATCTCCATCTTAATGCCAATCTGAGCATGTGAATTAGATGGTCCCTCATGCAAAGTCATTGTTATTTCAGTCTAATTCTGACTCAATGCTAATCTAAGCCTATGAACTAGATGGCCCCACATGCAAAGTCATTGTTATTATAGTCAACTGAAGAAAGTCAAAATCAAAATAGGACATCATATTAGCATTGAGTCAGTTCATCAGATTGTAATAACAGCAGTTCTTGGTCATAAGAATGAGAACTATTGTTATTACAGTGTGATAAACCAACTGAATGCTAATCTAAGCTTGTGAACCAAATGGTCCCCCATGCAAAGTCATTGTTATTATAGCGTGATTCTGGCTCAGTGCTAATCTAATCCTATGAATTAGATGGTCCCTCATGCACAATCATTGTTATTACAGTCTGATTCTGACTAAATGCTAATCTAGACCTATGAATTAGATGGTCCCTCATGCACATTCATTGTCACTAAAATAAGCACGGTGGTTATTGGGATTAGTATACTGTTTGGGATTTACATTTTTCCTTGTTTGGGTTTTATTGATTGGGATTTACTAAAACAAGCATGATGCTTGTTTTGAAAGTCCAACAATCTCTTAGTTCAAGTTTTCCTAGATGATTTTACTTCTTGGGGTGGGGTGGTCATTTGGAAGATGAGCCCAAAGCATCACAACAATTTTTTAAAATAGCATTAGGTATTACCATCGCAACTCTTATAACAATTTCCTCCCAGTGGCTATTCTCTTCCAATGGCTCCCCAATTGATGGCAAATGTTCTACAAAAGCTTCCATGAATTATTTGAGATAATGTTTATAATACACTCACTGAGACATGCCTTTAAAAACCTCTACACAATGATTGTACCGACCTCATAGTTTCTTTACTCATGGGCACCTATCCAAGTGGGTAGTCAATCCACCAAGTGTATTTGATTTCTAGGATTGTATAGTCACTAGGGAGTGACTTGTTACATATACAAAAGAAGTTGGGCTGATGCCTCACTGTGTGGCAATTCACTCATGTCCTCCAAAGGTTCAAGAAGGTATGGCACATGTTCATCCCTTTGTTTTCTAAACTTACAATCAAAACCAAAGGGGATTTCCTCCTCATAGAGCTGCAAGCCAACAAGGATATCTTTAACTTTTGTGTGCATGCTCTCGCAATATGCCTCTCACATTCAAGCACATCAAAGTTCCATAGAAATTATCTTGAAAGATTATTGCCTTAAAGATTGTTTCATCGTCTACGTATAATATATGTGGCAATTTTCCATGCGATTACCACATCATGTAGGCAGTTTACATTAGGTGCCTAACTAGCACCTTAGGAATTTGAGGTGCCATTTTGTTCAGTGTGTAGCTTCACACACACACAAACTTCTAATCACTCTTAAGTTTTCAAAAATTCACAGTGTCCAAACTACTAACGTTTTTCAAACAGAATAAATTGCAAATGATTTGTAATTTCATAAAAGAAATTTCACAGCAAACAAAAATAGTAATTTCATTACATTTACTATGGATGCCAACCAAACTAGTGGATCTGTGGCAACTGCAACCAAATTACATAGTCCCAAAAAAGAAAAGGTCTCCCCTACAAATTAAAAAAAAGTATTTGGATTACATTCCCTTAACTACAAGCCATTACATAAAAAGTTTTCAAGCAATATAGGTTCCTACATTCCTTACTATAACAAAAGGTATGAAATCGGGAGGCATTCAAGGAGTTGTACTACTGGTTGAGTCACTAGCACAAACATCAGCAGTAGCTAGTTCTTTTATAGGCTATCTACCTGGAAATTTGCTTACACTGTCATGGGCCTCACCATCCACATTCTCAAGACCCTTGTTTCCACTCTCTTCACCACAGCATGTGTTATCATAGTAATAGGAGACACTCACATAATAGGAGACGCTGGCTGAGAAAACTTGAAATACCTTGGTCGCCTTCACATGACAACCAACACGAGGAAAACCAAGTGGAACATCCACTTCTCGACCCTGGTAGGGGATCACCCATAAAGCAACCCCATAGTAGTTTTTGCTCTACAACATTTTCAACAAGCACCTACTCTCCACCTACTAAAAGACACACCAAACCTACAACTAAGCTTATACTTCCAGCACATGAAACACCTACCAAAGACATTTTGACTATTCAAGCAGACCCTATTTTTCGTTTCATTCACTCCATATTTGACATATAACTCCACTCCTATCTTCATATCCTCCGAGATCACATCTTTGGACATGAACTTGAAGTGCGACAGTCCTGCTTCCTTAAGGCAATACCCAACCATCCCATGAAATGTATGCATGTTGCATTGCTTAAGGGCTCTGCACATAACAAGGCCTCTAGGGGGGCGGGTTTCTATCCCAACTGATATGATTTTTAATTAGCTTATTCATAGCTAGCACGCTGTTCACCATGATTCGAACAACCATCTACAAATGAAGATGATACAAATGCCCCCTCTCTCCAGCAAAGATTCATGCATACTTGTGCATCTTGTGAAAGAGATGTCCCTTGTAGGCATCGCTACTTGTCAATGGGATGTCCTTTTGTGAGAGTCTAGAGATCTATCAAGGGTCTTGTTCATCAAAGAGAAGGGCTTTTTAATAAGTCTCTATTTTACATGTGAATATTTGACAAGTGTAGATCCAAAATCTCCAAGAGTATGGAATGATGCAGATGATGAGAAGATATAGGTGAGTCTCTATTTTACATGTAAATATTTGACAAGTGTAGATCCTAAATCTCCAAGAGTATGGAATGATGCAGATGATGAGAAGATATAGGTGAGGTGTTGCAAGGAAAAGGAAAAAATGTTTAAATTATCTCATGAAACCCATTATCATATTTTTGCATCAGATTAAATGATTCAATGAATATGCAAATGTGGATAAAGATCAGTGAAAATGAGAAGGAAGATAGGTTGTAGGAGAGGAAAATGCTTAAACAAAGAAAAAGGGGTGGAAAGAAGTAAGACATCCTCTCGAGTTAGAGATACTCCCAAGAAATTGTTTTATGGATTGGCACCAATATTCTATAAGCAAGGCACACTCTAATGGAGGTCATGTTACTTGTGAGGAGGAGAAGATATGATTTAGGTGTGCGTGGCATGTAGTTGAAATTATTTCTTTATGCATCTTTGCATTCCATCTTGCAACTTTTACTAAAATAGGTAGATGCCTATGGTGGTATGTGGGCCTATGGTGCATCATTTCAACAACAAAGTCATGCAAGCATAGTGACATAATAAAGTCTATGATGATGAGCTAAATTGTGTCGAAGTATTGGAGCAAATAATTGAAAAAAACTATAGGCTTTTTGGGATTGTACTATTCATAGCATGATTGTTCCAAGTGATGTATGGGGGTCAAACTGCAATAGTGAGAAGGGAAATTTTTTATTTTATGCCATTCATTCTTTAAAAGTACTTTGCTCATCTAATGGATTATTTGTACTACCTAAGCATTGTTAGCAAGTGATTTTCAATAAGAGGATGCAAACGATGAGAAATGGTTACATGTGATACATGTAAATCCTCATGGGGTTATTTTGAAACTGTAGATGCGGATGGCCACTATGAAGATGACCCCATCATATTGATGCCGGGCTACACACATGGCTACCCTATTGTAGCATAAAATTCTCAGGGTCCATGTGTTATCCATGTGGAATCCTTCCTTGGTACCCACATGGAGTGAATTCTCACCTCTTCTCTCTTAGTTCATGCTTCTCTTTTGCCATTTGGCCTTTCTTTGATCCCTTCCCATGCTACTAGTCATCCTCCCCCATGGGCACTTTTGAATCTACTTCCTCATGGCACCTTTAGAATCTAGCAATCTACATCCTTTCCTGTAGGCTATGGTGGGCCTCTTGATGGGCTTCAACCTCTTGCTAAAAGGGATTTCCAAAATGGCAGCACGAGGCCTCCCTTTACAAAGGTGAGGGCATGGCACCCTGCAACCTGTAGAATAGTTGATAGCAAGCCATATAAACATGTATATCCAACCCCTAATCATGGAATTGTAAGGTATATGGCAAATATATGGACCACTGTTTAGTTGCCTAGCAAGAGACCTTTAAGTTCTCCCTTCTCTCCTCATTTGAGGATCAAAAGTAGTAGCTCCACATCTCAAACACCCTCAACCTCATCTAGTAACATTTCAAGACTTTCAATTTTTGAAGTTCTATCCTCGGCACAAGAACTTGCTCACTCTTATTATTGATATCATCATACTCGTCATCAATGTTATCATCAATTTTTGTATTATTGCATTCATCATTCTCGTCTACCTCATCCTCACTTTCATGTACATGATCTCCTCTTTGTTGAATAATACAAAGTTTGGTAGCTTTGTCTACTTTATATTCATCATAATCCCCATCAGTAATGTTGGCATCAATTGATGGGTTCATCTTTATAATGGGCATCCACAACTACATCCATAATGGGTATAGGTTGCCACTTGGGCTTCATCCCAAGACAGTTTTAAAAGGACTAATAGGCTTGTATGTGGCTGGAGAGCTTTTCAAATAGGCGAGGTAGAGGGTGGATCAACAGAGGCGCCTTTTATTGGGTTTAGAAAATAGGACAATTGAGTTGATGGATATGCCACATGTTGGGCACCCATTGTTGGACATGTGTGCATGTAGGTTCCCTCACTATATAAAGGGGAACTTGTGCCTTCATTTTGGAAATCCATTCTAGCAAGGACTTGTAGCCCATTGAAGTCTATGATAAGAAGGCATGTAGGTTTCTAGTTTATTGGGAGAAAGTAGAAGATGGCAAAATCGAGGTGCTAGGAGCCCACCTCAAGGTAGCACCTTGTTTCTTGTTTGATGGTGGTACATTGAAGATCTTTCATATCATCGAGTGGCACACAACTACATGAATATATGATCACAACATGAAATGGGTGGAACTTGTCTAAACTACATCACGATCGCATGTACTTTGACTTTTGATTTGGTTTCTCTTTGAAAATTTGTATTGAAATTTAAAGGATTTAATATTAGTGTGCATGATATATGAGCTATACATTTATAAAAGCTAATACTCCAATAAAGTCCATTTAAAAATAAAAACATGCTTGAGCCTAATCTTCTTGACATTTTGATGACTACAATCCCTAAAGGTTGCTCCTCGTGCATGCATGTTGCTGATGGTACTATCTATCTTCTCACATGAGGCCAAGCTACCTATGCATACCAAGTGGGTGCTTTTGGTGTCATGGAGAGGTATCAAAATCATGAAATTTCATGCTTTATAACTAAGTGCCCATGCCTTGCATTGGAATGCTAGAACCATTTAAGCAAAGGATCATAAAGAGTGAAATTCACACACACACACACACACGCGCGCGCGCATGCGCATGCATGCACGCATAGACACACCCACATGCACACACACGTGCACACATATAGAGAGAAGGGGGGTGTTCCACCTACATGAACAATGCTTTACATATGCTTCTCACTAATATGTGCGTACAAGAGCTTGTCTTGACCGAATGTATATTTGCTATCATGAGGTATTATCCATACAGGTGGAGAACAATCATGTTTTGTTTGATCATTTTCCTTTGGTTTGGAAGATGCATAGTCATTATGTGGATGCTTATCAACTTTTACTGGGCAAGGCTCCTCTTAATGTTACCCAGACTTTCTTGGTTGCACGAGAATCAATAATTTTAATATAAGCTTTTGGATTGCATGGATGCCATAAAGGATGCTGATTATCAATAGCCACATCCCTTGTTTGCTCATTTGCAGGAAAAGCATGCACGTAAGAATATTGTCAGCATGCATGATAGGCAAGGAGTCTTGATTACAAGCCCTGCTTCTATTTTAAATGTGTGTTAGAAAAGGCAAGGAGGCTTGATTACAAGTCAAGCTTCTATTTTAGATGTTTGTATGGAATTTTATCATGATTTGTTGGATCCACTAGAAGTCATCTCACCTGTTTTATACGTTTTATGGCATTTTATCATGATTTGTTGGTAGTCATCTCACTTGATGTCATTATAGCCAGAGAATGCTTATTTCATTTTGATTCATCAGCAAGTATTACATGCATCTACCACTATGTTGTGCAAAGATATTTCTAAGGATGAGATTGAAGCTGTGTTGAAGCATCTGCCAAAAGGGAAAGGCCCAATTCAATGGGCTAACCAATGTGCTTTTCACTAAGTATGCTGATGAATTAAAGGCTCCTTTTACTTTTCTTTTCCAAGAGGTGTGTAATACAGGTCTCATGCTTGTGATTTGGCAAATTGGGCTTATGTGGTTATTGCCTAAAGTCCCTTTCCCAATTAATCTGCATCAATGGGGACCAATTACATTATGGGGCCATGTATAAGGTCTTTACAAAAGTCTTGGCCAGTAAGCTACAACACTTCTGTCCTACTTTGATTCATTGCAGGCAATACGGATTTATTGAAGGTAGGAACACCTTGCATAATATCCTGAATGTACAAAGTGGAATTGATTAAAGGTAGGGACATCTTGCATAATATCCTAAATATACAATATCTTGCATGGGCTTTGCGGTAGCAACAGCTCAATACAGGTCAACCAGATATTAATAAGGATATTGATAATGTTAGTTGGCCACTCTTTCATAGTTTATGCAGGCTATGGGATTTGGGCTTTGCAAGTCTTCTTTGATTTACACTTTTAGCTAGCAAGCATTGGCTCGACTTATGATTAATGGTTGGGTGGCTAAGCCTATTCATATGAGGCGATCAATCAGGCAAGGATGCCCCCTTAGTTATTTTTCATGATTGCTGCCCTAAAATCACATATCAAGGGAAGTTGTTTACTTGCACATTCTAGTGGGAGGCTGACCATGGGCGACCGATTGTGAAGTGGCAGATTGCTTTTGGTCATGGTGTGTTTTCTACTACATACGTGAAAACTTCTTCATGTCTTTTTATTTGATGCCCAGTGGCAATGGATGTGCCGCATGAAATGGACCACCTCGACTTTGTAGCTTTCTTTCATTTTTTTTTCACATGGATAGGTTTGTGGCATATTTGATTGACACGGAATGCTTTCATTCTTGATGCTGACATAAGTAGTATCAAAGGGCTCCTATAGTGGCATGTTGGAACACTGAAAGGAAAGAGTAGAGTGGACACAAACTCAGAATACTTGCTTATAGAATGAAGAAGAGTGAGGTCCTTAAGTAGGCACCTCATACATGCTCACTGACATCACTGATGACTTCAGAGCTCCACAATCATCTCCTCAATCTGCTCCTAGATTCTCTCAATCATCCTATGTGGCTCTCCACCACCTAACTGTGCTTGTGGGCACCTAACTGTGCCTCTAGCACTCACACATAGAAACATAAGGTGTGCCTGAGGCATACACCTTAAGATATCCCAACAAACCCCCCCTCAAGGAAATGCCTCAGGCTATGTCAAGGATACATCTAGTCTCATAGTTTCTCATGCCATCTCATGGTGGTCAAGGATAAATCTATGGCTGGGTTCTCATGCTAGCAAGGGTTCCCTTGGGTGTAAGGTAACCAAAAAGGAATACAGAAAGACCTACCAATGGTTATCTCCCCTACATGTACATGCACACAATGTCTGCAGGAGGTACCATGGAACAAAACATACACATGGCCTACATCATAAGGTGACCAGAGGTGTTTACAAAACACACAAAACACAATAGTTTATTTTCATTCATTTTGGAGGACTATCCAGGCTGAGTACCTTGACATAAAAAGAGAGATTTGGAGCATACATGGAGATGTTTTAAAATGCATAATCTTCAAAGGATGCCTCATCTTGTGGAGGCTCATTAATTGTAAGTGCATTTTCTGTCTTTGCTTTGTCTCTGCAAAACTTCTCATTATGGTTGTTCTTGCCACAGTGCTTGCATGGATTAATTTTGAAGCA
This sequence comes from Dipteris shenzhenensis, assembly GCF_047967505.1. Classification (NCBI taxonomy): domain Eukaryota; kingdom Viridiplantae; phylum Streptophyta; class Polypodiopsida; order Gleicheniales; family Dipteridaceae; genus Dipteris; species Dipteris shenzhenensis. The sequence continues at coordinate 37,846,013 of NC_141625.1, forward strand.
GTCCTTTGAAAGGTGATTTGTCTTTCCACAGTGATTGCAAGGGGTATACTTGCCCTTCTGGAATTTTACAGCATAAGCAGAGTCATTGCCTTTCCTGAGCTCCATATGCCTTTCTTCTTCTTGGAGAGCAGAGATAATACCTTCAAGATTAGGATTAGGAAGATTTTTCAGAGTGCTCACTATGTGATCATAATGTTCAGGCATACTCTTAAGTAACACTGCCATAGCATCATCTGGAGTAATAGGAGAGTTGATAGAAGCTAATTGAGTCATAAGACTCCGCATATAGTTGACATGAGCTGCTAAAGTAGTACCACTAGCCATCTTCAATTCAAAGAAAGAGATTTTAAGTGATAGTTTAGAGATGTGAGAGCTAGCACCAAAAATCATGTCAAGCTTCTACCAAGCTTCCAAAGGAGACTCCAAGTCAGAGATATGGTGAATATAATCATCTCCTAAAGCAAGAGCAATGATACCGTATTCTTTTTCTTCTCTAGCTGGATCCCTTGCCGGTCGTGTCGGAGTTGAGGTTTCTCCAGCATTGGAGGCCGTAGAAGTAGCAGTAGGAGTAGGTTTGACAAGTCCCCATAAGTTCTCCCTCATCAATGCAAATTTCACCTTCATCTGCCATGTGTGGAAGCCCTTTCCATTGAACTTCTCGAGATTAAATAGGGTAGCCATGAGAGGGTCTAACCCAGATATTGGGCAGTGTCTATCTCTCTTACAAGGCAAAGAATAACTGAAGGACTTCCAAAATATGAGCACTTGATGTAGCAAAGACTAGTGACCAATATTCAATCAATGATGCTTCTTCTTACATGCTTCACAGAGGTGGCTTAAAATGAGAACTTTCCAATCAAAACCAGATCTAGTAATTCAAAGAAAAACTGAAGCCACACTTGTACTGATGCTATTGAAAACTTCAAAAACTCAAAATGCTAGAGTAGCATTTTATGTAGCATCATCTTCAAAAACTTGTCCAAAACTGTCAAAACTAAAAGACTGAACTTGGAGGGCTTATAGCTCACTCTTCAAAGCAAAGAAAAGAGGGGTTTCTGAGGCAAAAGAGAGCTGGTATACCATAGAAGGTCCTCTGGGAAGAAGAGGCACAAAAACGCATCAGGTCGCCCTGTCTTGCCTCTTCAAAGTCGACTGGTTTTTCTCTGATTTCTCCTTGAATATGCAACCATTGTTGCTCAGATTTCAGCACAGGATAGCTCTAGGATGGACTAACTCCCCCTGAAAGGAATTAGAGAAAGACGAAGTGTGCTGGGAGAAAACACAGACGGAACAGTCGACGACTTTCGTGCAATGGCGACGAAACGGGCGCGCCTTTCTTCAATTCCTCTCAGCCAGAAGTTCTCCCTTTTGAGATAGATCTCCAGCAGGAAGGACGTGGGAAATGGCTGAGAACCAGAGGAGAACAAGCTTAAGCAAGTTTGGGAAGAAGAGGGAGAGATGGTGAAGAAGAAGATGATGATGTGGCAGAAATGGGATCAAGGGGGATCAAATGGCTCTGATACCATGTTGGAACACTGAAAGGAAAGAGTAGAGTGGACACACACTCAGAATACTTGCTTATAGAATGAAGAAGAGTGAGGTCCTTAAGTAGGCACCTCATACATGCTCACTGACATCACTGATGACTTCAGAGCTCCACAATCATCTCCTCAATCTGCTCCTAGATTCTCTCAATCATCCTATGTGGCTCTCCACCACCTAACTGTGCTTGTGAGCACCTAACTGTGCCTCTAGCACTCACACATAGAAACATAAGGTGTGCCTGAGGCATACACCTTGAGATATCCCAACATGGCGCGCGCACACACACACACACACACACACACACACAAAGTGATGATGATGTTAACATCCTTTTTGGAAAGGGTGGGGGGGAGAGGGGGGGTTTGCTTGTAGAGAGGGGGAGAAGAGGCTCAAGAGGAGGCCATGGCAGTGCTAGAAAAAAACTGTCCTTTAGTGTATTTTGTCTTGGTTAAAATTGATAAAAACCTAATAAAATTTTGTGTGTCTTAAATACCGGCTAAGATCTTGAATAATTTAATGTAAAAACCTATTAAAATTTTAGGTATCTTAAATACCGGCTAATTTAATGTCTTGGAGGAGAAGAGCCTGCCACATGTCATAAAGAAGGAGCTCTTGGAGGGGGGAGGAGGCCGAAAGACAAGAGGCAGGCTTTGGGGAGGAGATGGAAAGACAGGAAGAGGCAGCTTTAGGGACAAGGAGGAGATAGAAGGTCAATGGAATGGAGGAAATGGAAGGTCACCTTCGGGAGGAACGAGGAGATGGAACGTTGAGGAGGAGGAGCCATGGGTTAAGACTTGGCCAAAATATAAGAATCAAAGATCCACCTTCAGATGGGAAGTGGTTGAGGATCGTCATGCATCTTTGCCCAAGCTGATTCAGGGCCGTACAGATTTACTGAACGTGGTAGCTTGCCTGAACCCAAAAGTCCAGCGATGCCACCTAAACCAGTTGCGTACCTTTCATCCTGGCTTTGAGAGCTTGCAACACAGTCTCGGATGGAAGTTTAGTGGTACAAAACTGGTGTTCTCACGCTTTTCAGCGCAGTTATGGCTTTGGAGCTTAAATTCTCCAGGCCCGACCGAATTTACAGACCTCCAGTGAGTTTTCAGGCAGTTTCTTTCCTCAGAGAACTTGGATGGATGGAGCTGTTCTCTGTAGCTCCTTGTCCAGTCTGTCCTTGAGCTCAGCCAGGAGCGTGCACAGTTGGGCAGTGAAATTTGTGCTGGATGCCTTGCTTTTGACTTGGAAACGTCCTTTATATGTCCACGTGATGTGATTTTTGGAGAAATGCTGGCCGGGACTTCAGTGTGTTTGGATGGTGGTTGCAGGATGTCGTAGACGGTTGCATTGTCGTTACAGCACCTTCGATAATATCCCATCAAGGGATACGAATCACAATTGCTGGCACAGTGATGCTACAGGTTCTTTTCCAAGCATTCAAAATATTGTGAGGGCTAGTACTGGATGATGTGATACATTGTTTAATGCTAACTTCACTTTGGGTTGAACAGCCCAGTTTACGATCTGTGGGGGTTCTAGAATCACTGTACAGTTCCATAAAGCCGATTGAATTATTGTAAGCTGCTGATCTCTATCCTTCCTCGCAAAACAGGTCATGATTAGAGCGCAAGATGCTGATCGGTGAAATTTTAAATTGCGATGAATGCAATAACCGACATACGTGACATGTTCAAGAAAATGAAGTTAAAAGCAGAATCAACCTGTTCCAAGCAATAATTGATGAACATGTTGATCCCCATCGGTATGATATTAGATGATGAACATGTTGATGCCCATCGGTATGACGTCAAATTATCTATATGAAGAATTGGTTCACAATCGGGTGTTTTGCACACCTAGTATTGCATTTACTGCTGTTGTGAAACAGGTGCTCATTGCCTATAGTATAGGCCATTCTTCGGTACAAAATAAGTACAAGCCATATAAAGATTAATTTTGTTTGCATGCTTGTATAAGCGGATTTTGCATTAGTGACATCCAGCCTATGATTTTGTTATCCTGAGTACAGCTCTGAGACGGCCCCTGCAAATTAAGGTCGACGGATCACCTAGCTTACAAATGCAGCTTTACACCGCACCCACCTTGCCCCTTCCCAATGAGAACGGACCAACATCTAGCTTCCTAAATAAGATCCTAACCTACCCTCACCAATGTGTCCTCCTTGCTGTCTAAAAGGAAAGACGTATTGAATGAATATCTCTGTAGTGTGTAATGAGACAAATACTTCTAAGCTCTACCTCTAAGCTCTGCATGTTGCGTTCATCAGGTTCTTGAAGTAAAAAGTACCTCAAAGTAGAAAAGTGAAACTATCGAAGAAGTATCTGAAAATTAGAGCTGCAGAAATAGAGTGATAAATTTACATGGTTGAAGATTCATCCTAGCTCTAAAACTTTCATTTGATAGCAGTCAAAACTGGAATGGCTCAACTTCAGGCTTCTCTTAAAGGTGAGCAGCTCAACAGAACCTCGTCTTTGACCATTAGTTTGACCCTATAAGCCGTAAACCAAACATAAATCAGACCATGGTTTTATACCGAACCAGTGCATACATCAATTTACACATCCAGGTCGCATCAAACGGTCTTATGGTCTCTTTAAAGACTTCTGTCAACCGATCCATCCAAGGTTATGTGGAATTCGATTAGAATGTAATATCATCTACAACCTAGCGCCCAAGGCTTTAGGAGATGTTTGTCACCCGAGTGCCCACATTGTCTCCACTTGACTTTGCAGCTATTAGATTAACAAGCATAAGAGCGTAACATGTGCAATCCACCTAGTGAGCCTTCACATGGTGACAGCCTTGATCGTACAAGGAACAATCCATGAAAGCTGAAACAAACTTCGATTGTGGGAGTCACTAACTACGCAAAAAAGTTTCAAAACATGGCTTATTTTTCCAACGAATTGGGTGCAAGGTGCAATTTTCCCTGTTTCCATATCAACAGTGCACACATCTACACTTGCTCGTCTCAAGTTCATAATATAGTCCAAATGTCTAATGTGATTTTACCTCCAAGAACATAACATCGTGTAGTCTTGTGTCGCAATGTGGAAGGAGGTCTAGACAGTACACAAGGAAGATTCTAGCAGATGCATTGAGAACATGATTCCACCCAGGTACTTGAGCTGATCTTTTTTTCAGCTGAGTTTTGACATAAATGTTTGACTTCCACCAAGGTTAGAACAGGAGGAATAGGAACAAGTAAGGATAATGTTCTCCAACAATAGTATATATGTAAGAGAAAATGAATAGGACAATAGACAGCAAATCATACAACTTGGAGCAAGAGGGAGCCAGTAGGAGGATTTCAATGTAAACAGAGAGGGGCTGGAATACAGCTGAAGTGTTTCCTATCGACTGTAGAAATTCTATACTATAACTTTTCACCGACCTATAGAACAATGGTCGCACAACAAAAACAGGGCACTTTCCTGAGTGCATGCATACAAGAAATCTAGTACGAAATTTTAGAAATGGCTTGTTCAATGGTGTGTCAAACAAAAAACCAGTGCCTGAAATGTGCCACATGTGCTGCCATGTCATCAGACATTTGCAGACTCATCACGCTGACTTGGCAGCAGTATGGGCATCAGCTGAAATCTCTCTGAATAAGATTTCCAATGTTATATACCACTCATCATAATGACTAATATATTGTGAGGTGTACATAGTTTTATGCAAGTGAGCATAGTGAGATGTACACAGTTTTATGCAAGTGAGTATAGTGAGATAGTACAAGGTGGCCATAATTGGTTCTAACAAAGAACAAATTATTTTTGCATCCAAATGCTGTTGACTATGCCACAATGCTCAATAGAGAATGGGATGAACTGGATGTCTGTGGATACCTTGTCTTTATTACAATAGTCTTACTTTCAGAGGAAATTGCTTTTCTGTTTTCCAATCCCGTCCCACTGTCGATAGATAAATTTGGATTTCTAAAGGAAGAGAAATATTGCTGTGATGGGTTCCCACTAAATTTTATATTCTTGTGTATGGTACTTAGTATCGATTATATGTGAAATTATGTCAAGAAGAGGCTTCTAATTTCCTAATGGCTGTTGCCAACTTCCCTCTTGCCACAGATACAAGTCTGTCCAGATAAGCGCACCTGGAAAGCTTAATCCAGGCAACAGAGAGGTGAGTGGGTTGTTTACTAAGGGGTGTGAATGATTATGGCATTTTAAGTAGAGCTTGGGAGAAATACAGAGTGGAAAACTTGAGTCCAGTATGTGTGTACACTTATGGAAGCTTTCATGGTCATGGGGTTCTAGATTGCATAAGAGTTGTTAAGGTAAAGAGACCCAAGTTTTAATACATATTTTCAGATGCCCTATCTATTGTGCAATAAGAGCAATCTCCATAATTCATATTTAAATCTGGGGACATTCACATGAGTTCGTGTATGTATCATGATACAAAATATAATGCCCTATGCCTTTTGGACAGACATTGTTGCATCACAATAGGTTGAAAGCTGATGGTGTTTACAAAGATCATGTAGGACTTCAAAGGAGAAGGATGAGCAATTTATTCTTTCATGTATGCCTTTGTAAGGGACTGTGTCTTTGCCTTGCGAGAGACTCAAGGTAGTTGTGGTACACATACTATGCAGAATCTCCTGTATGGTGGTAATAATGCAACACGTTCCATACTGTATGGTATGATACGGGATAATGTTTGTTTGTTTGTTTGATTGTTGTGTTTGTGTTTTGTGCATTTTAATTTAACACATCAAATTTAACGAAAGGGAGGTGGTTCAGATCTGTCTTCCTTCTTTAAACATATAACTGTAACTATAAAATGTATCTAAAAATTCCTCCGCATCTTTTGTGTACACTTGCCACCTCCTCCCTTATCATCCCATCTCAAGGTTGGTTGCTGCTCCTTCCTTCAGCCTACACAACCCCCTCTGCACATCCTCCTCTTCCAAGCTGTAGTCACTCCAATGGTTCACACAGCCCCATAAATTGTAGACTATAGAATCTTAAGTTATGACTCGTTGCTCTAGTATGTTCTACAATCTCGATCTAGTAATTGATCAGTTTCAAGTTGAATCTTCTTTTGTATTATTTAGTTCCATGTATGATGTATGTACATTAATACTCAAATTTGATAGATTAATCATTGCATTCTATGGACTATAGTCAACACTACTACATTGTCCATCTCCCTCTCTTTACCTCCATATCAGAGCTGAGGGATACTTGGACATGAGGTTCTGCGGGTGTAGCTGTCCTTTTCCGTTCACACTTGAGACTACTCATATCCATGATGCAGAAGGAGGAGCATGCACAATACATTTGGATTCGGATTCAGCCATGTGGTGCAGGGATTTTCATTCCTGTGTATTTTCATTCCTGTGGGCTACTTTCCTCCAGATACATCGACTTATGCACATGAGGTCAACAGAGGGTCACAGCCCATATGAGAGGATATATGATGAAATCATAGAGTTCTCTAGGCAAGGGGCGACTCTTCTTCTAGGCAACTTCAATGCACATACGGGGAACAGTTAGGTTGGCCTACTTGATTTCAAATAGGACCCTCTTAGAGTACCAGAGGTGGACCCTATAAAGCCTGGGATAGTGAGACATTCAGAGGATGCATCACATGTGATAGGCTATTGATAACACTTCTAGGAGATGGGAGCAGTGCACGACTTGATCATCTATAGCTGTCTCCATAGATGGCCGTAGTTTCTAGATGCCCTTTCCTCTATGCATTCCGCCAGATAGGACAAGAGTTCGAGGGTGCTTTCCGCCAGATAGGACAAGAGTTCAGCCAGCAACTTACCACAGCCATGGCTATGTAGGATACGGGTAAGCAACCCGCATCCCAGCAAGGGGACCATTCGGACAGTCAAGATGTTTTGTCTGCTCCACGCAAGGGTTTTATGGCAGATGCCCATCGTGCCTATGAGCATCAGTCTTTTGGACCATAGCATGCACCCCAGCTTGGGGATTATCTGGACATAGGTGATGCATTTTCTGTGCCACAGAGCACCTTCTTGCAAGATGTCAGGCCATCTTTTGGCTCTCAGCTTTTTGCATCTATGTAGGCTGAGCCGTCTCTTTTGGGCCGACCCGTTGGTGTGCATCCGGCTAGTGTTCCTTTCACTGCACTAGCAAGTATACCTGGAGCTGGCTTGGGTTTATATGGCAACCCACGCCCCTGGGAGAGAGGTCAGTTCTCTTCTCAGCCCATTGGTATGCCATCATTTCGGAGAGATGCATTTGGTAGACCCAGCCCGGGGTTCATGCACCTATCGCTCCGCCAGTGAGCACATATAGCCAGACACAGCCAGTGCATTAGATGGTTGCAACTTCTACGCAGCAGGGAGTTGGTGGTGGGCAGCAAGCCACTTTTGGTGACATGTTGGTAGATTCTTTGCATTCATACAGGGTCCTACGTGAGGCCATCAAACTTGAGATGCCCTTCTCCGATTATGTGAACCTCAAGCGTGATGATGCCTACACTTCTGGAGGTTACACACACAAGAATTATGCAGCCAAGGATATCAAGGATAAACTCACAGTGCATAACTTTAAAGGGGACACTCGCACTCCCAATGAGTTGAAGGAGTGGCTCACGAAGCTGGAAGACTATTTCCGCTTCTACCCCAAGTCTGAGGAGGAGCGCATCATTTTTTGCAGGTATGCATATGTGGACTATGCCCACACATGGTGGCGATACATGAGGGATTCGCCTCAGAGACCAACCACTTGGAGGGGTTTCAAAGAATTGATGGTCACTACATTTAAATCTCCACTTGTATTGGATCAATACTTGGCTGAATTTTATGCCTTGTCATAGATCGGTACGGTCCAAGAGTACTTGCAGCGCTTTTGGAGGCTTTCCTTGTTTGTGCAGGACGTATTTGAAAAGGGAAAGCTGTTGCGTTTCATCCACGAGTTAAATTCTTCTCTCCTTGTAGATGTGAAGGCATATAACCCTCAAACAATTGAGAGGGCAGCTCAGCTTGCAGAAGTATTCGAGCCTAAATATGCTGGCAAGCACAGTGGCATGGGCAGCTCGCATGCTATGGGGTATGACGCTGAGTCGAAGCCTAAGTTTGCTGAGTAGATTGACAAGAAATATGCAGCAGCACCATTTCCTCGCTTTCCTAGTGTCTCGGGTAGTAAGATGCCGTATGCCAGGCCTTACAAGTATCCTGATGCCAAGCCTGGAGACAAGCCTACTGCTGGAAATGAGCAGGCTGAGATAAAACAGCATACACAGGCAATAATGGACAGCAGAAAGAACGCCAACTTATGTTTTAAATGTGGCAAGAAATGGACTCCTGAACATAGGAATGTGTGCAAGATGCGCAACAGTGGTATTGCTAAGCTCAGCATGATCATTGACCTCTCAGATGACGAGGAATTGTTTGATGCCCCAGGTTCTTTGGATACGTCTCAAGATGAAAAAACACATGATGCAGGTGAGGCTCCTGACACTGGAGCCACGAAAGGCACTGACTTTCCTTTTGATCCTGGTGGTGGTAGTGTGCATGACACTCATGCTTCGCATTCGTATGAGATTATGCCCACTGGTGGCATGAGAGGCCGTAGGCCCACACTCTTCTCTATGGAGCATCACGATGCGATGCCTTTTTATGCACGTGAAGATGCAGGTGGTAATGCTCATGTGAACGAGGAGGAGGTTTATTGGGATGCCCAGCCAACACATTATACTATTTCCATGCATGCCCTGATGGGTGCCAAAAGTGTTGATACTATCAGATTAACAGGAATGATTAATGGAAGGATTGTGCATGTGTTGGTGGAGAGTGGTAGCACCCACATTTTTGTTAACTGCAAGACCTTACAAAGGGCGGGACTGATTGCTACTGAGATAGACCATGGGCTGAGAGTAGAAGTGGACAATGGACAGCATATGGTTAGTAGATCTTGTTGCCAAGATGCAAGGATTAAGTTCTCTGATGACTATGCATTTGCAGGTGATGTCTTGGCACTTAACATGGGCCCAATAGATGTTGTCCTGGGCTGTGATTGGTTGCAATCACTGGGCAAAATCAGCATGGATTTCAATGCCACTCAGCTTTGGGATGGATCAATTACATTGCATGGTATTGCAGCTCCTAAATTGCAGGTCATTTCAGCAAGGCAGTTGGCTAGAGAGCTCAAGAGGGGCAGTGCCATATATGCATTAAATGTGTCAGTGACTAAGGAGGATGGCACTCCCCGTGTTGATGATTGTGATATGCAGAGATTGCTTTCAGAGTTTGCAGATGTGTTTGCTGATTTGCCATCACAGTTGCCCCCGAGAAGAGATGTAGAAATGGCAACTCAAGTGAGGGACTTACTTCAGAAAAGTTTCATCACTCATAGCACTTCTCCTTTTGCATCCCCTGTGCTCCTGGTGAAGAAGAAGGATGGTTCTTACCGTATGTGCATTGACTATAGAGACTTGAATAAGGTCGCTATTAATAATAGGTTTCCAATCCCTAGGATAGATGACCTGTTGGAAGAACTCAAGGGTGCTCAGTTTTTCACTAAGATTGATTTGAGGTCCGGCTATCATCTGATTAGAATGAAAGCTGGAGATGAGGACAAGATATCATTTCGCACAGAGAGGGGACTGTATGACTTCAAGGTGATGCCTTTTGGATTGACCAATGCACCAGCTACCTTCCATTAGGGGCTGTGCTAAGGCAGGAACACGGGGTAATTGCTTTTAAAAGCAGGAAATTGGATGCCAAGGAACTGGATTATCATGTGTATGATCAGGAGATGTTGGCTATCCTCGATGCTTTCGAAAAATGGCACCACTACCTATATGGTAGCAAAATTAAGGTTAACACAGATCATAGGCTCAGGTATTTCCTTACAGCCCAACTTGTCAATGAAGCAGAAGAGGTAGCTGGCTAAGGTTCAGTCTTATGATTTCAAGTTTCAACATTGAGTACAGGAAAGGGAAAGAAAACGTGGTTGCAGATGCCTTATCCCATATGTGGGCTTGCAGTTTGTCTACCATTTCTACCATCTACCAGGAGTGGATTCATGATGTTCAGGAAGAATACATGCAGGATTCTAAGGCAGCTTCCATATTTGTGGAGTTACAGAGGCCATCGAGCCAGGGGCATGCTGAATTTAAGCTGCATAATGGGCTGTTGTGGTGCAAGGACAGAATTTATTTGGTGCCAGATTCAAAGTACCGACTGCTGGTCTTACAGGAAATGCACTCAGCTCCTATGGTAGGACATGCTTTGTCAGTGAATGTTTGCCCTGCCAGTAGAATAAAGTGGACAGCCGGTTACCCACAGGTCTCTTGCAGCCATTACTTATTCCAGAAGGCAAATGGACTCACATCGCTATGGATTTCATCACAGGGTTGCCTTCCACAGAGCGGGGATGGGATAGCATTTTTGTGGTGGTTGACAAAATGACAAAGGAGGCCCATTTCATATCCACTAAGACCCGTTATTCAGCATCACAGGTTGCTTGGCAGTTCATCGAGCATGTTTTTAAGCATCATGGCTCCCTCGGGAGATTGTTAGCGACAGAGATGCAAAATTTATGGGTCACTTTTGGCAGGAGTTATTGACAGCAGTGGGTACTTCTCTTACACCTAGCACTGCTTACCACCTTGAGACAGATGGATAGTCAGAAAGGGTTAACAGATGGTTGGAGGAGTATTTGAGGCATTTCTGTCATGACACACAGAAGTCTTGGGATAAGTGGTTGGCACTTGCTGAATTTTGTTACAACAGTACCAAGCACATCTCTATTGGCATGAGCCCGTTCGAGGCTATGCATGGATGCATAGTGGGTATGCCATCTTCAGTTGCAGACATGGCTGTGAAAAATCAGCAAGCAAGAAATGACTTGGAGAGTATGGATGCCCTTCTACAATTGGCTAAAAAGAATATGCAGGATGCCCAAGCCAAGTAGAAGAAGTATGCGGATGAACACAAGAGGTATTTGTCTTTTGAAGAAGGGGATTATGTGCACTTACGCCTCCTTAAGAACCGTTATGCCTCGCTGAAAGGTACACCAACACAAAGCTTGCTCATAGATATTACGGTCCATACAGGATCATCTGCAAAGTTGGCGAGGTGGCATATGAGTTGGAGCTACCCAGGACCTCCAAGATTCATAATGTTTTCCATGTGCCCTTGTTGAAGCCACATGTCGGACAGCATGTCCAAGTCCTTCCTGAGCTACCACCTATGGATGAGAAGGGCCACATACTCTATGTTCCGGAGCGCATCATGGGTTTTAGGGATCATGTACTCCGAAACAAAGTCTACACCGAATATCTTATCAAGTGGCAGGGACTCCCTGAGGATGAGAACTCATGGCAGCCAGAGAGCATTGTCCAGGACAACCCCTATCTCCTACCGGGCTGACTATTATTTGCTGTTTGCTGCACCTATTTAACAGCCTGCATATGAAATTTTAAGGGCAAAATTCTTTGGGAAGGGATGGCTGTAATGACGGGGAAAAAGAGGCCAAGTTAGAGGCCCTTTAGGTGGAAAATGTGGAGGGACTATATAAGTCTCCATCCACCCCCTACTATGTACCTTTTTTGATCTGACATCTAATCCTATCTACTCTCCTTCCTCCTCCTTGCTTCCTGCTGCCTACACTCACACTCTCTCTCGCCTCTCTCTCTCTATTTCTCTATCCTCTCATCCTTCTCTCTCTTTCTCTCTCTTTCCCCCCCTCTCCTCTCTTCTCCTTCCTTCTGCTATTCTCTCCCCATCTCCAAATCTGTCCCTCCCCCCTTCACTACACTAATGTTTTATATGCGTACTAAGCACATTGAGGTTCATTATAATTATGTTAGAGAGGGGCCGTCAGCAAGGATATTCACGTGTCTTATGTTCCGACACGACAATTTGGTGGATGTCTTCACCAAGGCGTTTCCTGGACCCAAGTTTGAAGCTTTTTGGCAAGCTTTACTTGATTCCATTTGTAACGTCATTCCTGTACTTCCATAGATTGCTATATCCTTTTGGATGACCATGTGTAACCATGGCATTACTTACAAGGTATCTTTGAGATGATTTCGGAGTACTCCACCCATACCATGGAGGTGGGTTTGATAGATTAGCCCCTATTTTGGCCTTGTAGGCTAGTGCTAGTTAGTGCACTAGTACTACTAGTTCATTTTGATAGCAACTCTCATAACATTGCTCCATGAGTTTACCACAAGCTAGGGTTTTAGGACTAGCCTTCATAGCCATGTACTATCAATTCAATTGTACCTTTTGCACTTGAATGCTGTTGCAATACTGTTCTACATCACATCTCCCCTTGCTCGCATTTTTTCTCCAATGCTTCCACACAACCCCACACATACCATAGTGTACTATAGTAGCCAATCTGCAACCAGCTCTGGGTAAAACCAAGGTCATGATTTTCAATACATCTCGAGCCATCATGCGTTAGGAGCAGTTCACATTTGCAGGGTCATTTGTTAAGATAGTTTCATCATACACTTATCTTGGGATTATCTTCTCCGGACCGAGCTTCACTATGAGACCCGCGATGCAGGCACGCTTGAGTAGAGGGTATGCCTCATTGGCCAGGCTAGAGAGGCAGTGCTTCCGCTCGCACTTTCAAGATCCACGCACCAAGGGGTTTCTTTTTGACTCCTTGGCTTGCCCAGCGGAGATGTACGGCAGCCCTTGTTGGGGGCCAGACTTGTTGGATATAGAGTGGGCCCGTGTGGAGCGGCTACAGGTTCTCATGTTATACGGATGATTCCTGGTAAGCCATCTGTTCCTCACCAGATCATTTAGGCTGAGTTTGGGTCACCCCCTTTACAGCTAGATGCTGCATTTCAGGTCATCACATATCTGTACCGAGTTAGGGAATATGGGCATTATACCTCGGGGCGTAGCAGGCTACCATGGATAGCTCTATCCTCTTCTATGGCACTTGCAACAGGAGGAGATCAGAGGTGCTGGTATGCACGTACAGAGAGATGGTTTGAGCGACTGGGGCTCCACATGGATAGACTACCTCCCTTCCAATATAGCATGGATGCTCCGTTCTCTCCCCTCTTATCACACGAGGTCAACCAGGTTATCCGTGAGGATCTACTACAGCTACACACTTTTCGGACCTAGTTGGAACCGAGTGAACTCCTAGTGAAGCTTAGCTTCTACAGAGATCACTTCTTACATATCACAGCGGAGGGTTTCATTGACCCACCAGGATACACACAGATTCACCTACCCCACTCGCTGAGGATCTCTCTTGGGCAGTTCCAGGTCTCTTCACACAGACTTCGCATCGAGAGCGGCAAAGCAGAGCGAGTACCCAGGGAGCGGCGCATATGAACAGTGTGTGACATACAAGAGATTGAGATAGAGGAGCATTTCATCTTCAGGTGTCCTGTGTACTATGAGATCTGAGGATGTTTCCACTGCCTCTTCAGGGATAGTTATGGGATTTTAGCCTATTTCCTCTCCTACCCAGACCAGTGGTGTTTGGCAGGTTTCATTCATGAGGCACTTAGACACCGCGAGAGGATACTCCGAGCACGGAGATAGGAGCAGACTTCTTCCTTGGTTGATCCCTCTCAGAGCTCTATCACGGAGTTCTTTCAGCTAGATCACATGGACCCCAACGAGACTAGGCCTCGACATGATTGTGACTGGGAGCCCGTGCCCCGACAGCTCAGAGAGAGGGTCGATACACATATCACACTTGGAGACATCCCCTCCTTGTTTAGAATCGGAGCCCGCCGACCGATGGGGGTCACAGTAGCCTTGGTTACACGCAGAGCTACGACTAGGAGACGTGCCAGGACCGCAGCTTTGAGTGGCCGACAGCACTCTATTGCCGACTTTATGCCTCCACTGCCTCATCCATCTTGATATCTTGCTGTTGTTGGGGATGATGATGATATTGATGATGATGCTGAGATTGATATATAGTCGACCATCGACATGACTATGTTGTACTCAGGACTTAGTACTACCATTCTGCATTTTTGCATTTTTTGCATTTTGCATTTTGCATTGGTATGGATGCTCATTTAGTAGCTCCACTACCACAGCTTGTTGTATCAGGATTTTCACAGTCTCATAGACCCATCGGTCTTCCGAAGACTTTAATAAACTTTCTTTCTTTATTTCTTCTGTAAGAAATTCCCACATACTAAAATGTATCTTTGAGGAATTATTGAATGTTGTATAAACTTATAAGGTAACATATGCTTGCTATTCTTTTACCAAAAATGTGCAACAGGACTGCTAAATGTGTAAGCAAATCTGTGTTTTGTCCACACAGTGAAAGAGTTTAAGAGCAATAGCTTTATCCAAAAGTGATGAGATTTCAAGAGTTTTTGTTCTGATGGCTTGAAATATTTGAAAAAGTCTTGTGCAGCATGTAGGTATGTTTTTTAGTTGGCATAAAAGCTGTGTTGAGCAGCTCTGAATGAAAATCAAAAGTTGCATAGTGATCTCATGTCTGAAATGACACAATACTTGCATTTGCAATTTGTCCCTGTTCCAAAGCATATCTGTGTTCTGGAGCATTGCAAAGACAATCATGTGAAATTTCAGGGTTGAGTAACACTCTTAGACAAATCCATCATGTTTGGATATTTTCTTATGTTCGTTACTATGAAAACCATATTTTTTAGAAGTGTTTTCTACTTATGGTTTTTTTAAAATCAGACTGAGGTACTTATTGTAGTTTTTTTTTCCTTTGCAGATTCCATTTCACATAGCGTTAGATGTACCAAAAAGAGGTTCTTTAATCAGCCTATACGAGACCTTTCATGGTGCTCATGTGAATATTCAGGTGTGTTTCATAGAAAACTTGTGATCTTATCATCATTGTATAGTATTGTGCACAACTAGTATTATAGAACAACCCTATGAAGCTTCCCTGCCTTGTAATTGTGCCCGCCTAGTCCAGGTCGATTGGTGAGGTTATTCTTCTTGTTAATTTTGCACATGGTTGCATGTAGCTTCAAGCTTTATGAAACACAGTCCTATATGCGTCTCTAGCTTGCATTTTTTTGTTTTGTATCAAATATTAACAAATGTCTTAATTAATGTTCCCTTTCCTTCCAACAGCCTCCTAGCCCCTTGCCAGGCTGCTGCTCCCCACTCCTCCTGCTGCCCTCCCCTCGACTCCCCTCCTTGCTGCCTCCTCCCTCCCCTCCCTCCCTACCTGCTACCCCTTCCCTTCCCCTCTCCTCCCCTCCCCCTCCCCTTCCCCTGCTGCTGCCCTCCCCTCGACTCCCCTCCTTGCTGCCTCCTCCCTCCCCTCCCTCCCTACCTGCTACCCCTTCCCTTCCCCTCTCCTCCCCTCCCCTTCCCCTGCTGCTTCGCTACCCCCTCCCGCGCTGCTGCTGTGCTACCCCCCCCCCCCCCCCGCGCTGCTGCTGCGCTGCCCCCCCTCCCCCGGGCGCTGCTGCCTACGCTGCCCCCCCTACTGCTGCTCCCATGCCCGCCCCCCCCCCCCCCCCTTTCCCCGCGCTGCTGCTGCTTGCACCTCCCCCCCCCCTCCAACCTCCCTCCTCCTTCAACCTATCCCCTACTTCTTCTGGCTTGCTCTCTCTCCTCTCTGTTCTCTTCCTTCACCCTCTTCCTTCAGGTGTACCCCTGTTTTTTGGGGGTCTCCTGCGCATCAGGAAAGCGGACGGAGTTTTTTTGGCGTGTTTGAGTCAGCCTTCCTCACCTCGATTGACGAATGGGCACCCATTCAGTCAATCCGTTACCGCACACACCGGCTGCGAGAACCGTCACATTTTCAAAAGACGAGCTGTAGCAGTTGCAAAAGGACTTGGAGCATGATTATTCCACGGCTCTCTTCGCACGCATCTTTGGTTCACACCCCTCCAGATCACAGGCTAGAGAATGGATGCTTGCGGCGCTTCCCCAGGCGCTCGTCCCCCACCTTAAGGATGTTTGTTTGTTGGGATGAGGTTTCTTTCAAGTGTGCCTAGATTCCCCAAATGTCACGAGAGACTTGCTACAGGCCGGGTTTCTATGTCTAGGCTACAGGAGGATTTTTTTGTTTCCCTTTCAACTAGGCTTTGACCCAGTTGAAGAGGACAAGCAGGGAGTTTCTGTTTTCATTAGGCTCCCTGGTCTCCCCTCAGTTTATCACCAGCTTCTTTCAGTTATTGGTGAGAGGTTGGGTGTGGTAGTAGAGATCCCCCCTCTTCCTGGCAAGCCCTCTTCGGCTGCTGAGGCGGTTAGGATGGATGGGGTACCCAGGGTTAGGGTCATTGTCTAGGACCCTAATATTTCAGATGACCACATCATGCTACAGCAACCTGATGGGTCTTTCTTCTGCTAGAGATTTGAGGTTGCAGGCCGGCAGGACCAGTGCAGGATTTGCAGATCCTCGGGGCACTTCGCCAGAGATTGCCCAAAGAAGAAAAAGAGGCCCAGAAAGCAACTAGCTCATACTAGCTTACGACAGAGAGCAGGAGCAGGACCTATCGCTCCACAGGCACGGGCTCCCTGTTGGGGAACTGAAGGGAAAGCATGAAGTGGACACAAAATGAGAATTCTTATTTATGGAATGAAGAAAGGTGAGGTCCTTATGTAGGCACCTCTTACATGATCACTGGCATCACTGATGACCTCTGAGCTCCACAATCATCTCCTCAGTCAGCTCCTAGATTCTCTCACTCATCCTATGTGGCATCTACCACCACCTAACAGTGCTTATGGGCACCTAACTGTGCCTCTAGCACACACACATAGAAACCAAGGTGTGCCTGGGGCATACACCTTGATATATCCCATCATACCTCCCCTCAAGGGAATGCCTCAGGCTATGTCAAGGATACATCTAGTCTCATAGTTTCTCATGCCATCTCATGGTGGTCAAGGATAAATCTATGGCTAGGTTCTCATGCTAGCAAGGGGTTCCCAAGGGTGTGAATTAAATAAAAGGGATACAAAAGACCTTCCAATGGTTATCTCCCCTGCATGTACACAATGTCTGCAGGAGGTACCATGGAGCAAAACGCATACACATGGCCTACATCATATGGTGACGAGAGGTGTTTACAAAACACGCAATAGTTTATTTCATCCATTTTGGAGGACTATCGAGGCTGAGTACCTTGACATAAAAAAGAGAGATCTGGAGCATATATGGAGATGATTCAAAAAGCATAATCTTCATAGGATGCCTCATCTTGTGGAGGCACATCTACTGAAAGTAGATTGGCAGTCTCTGGCTTTGTAGTTGCTTCCTTTTTGGCCTTACAAAACTTTTCATGGTGATTGTTTTTGCCACAATGTTTGCAAGGATTGATCTTGAAGCAATCTTTTGAGAGGTGATTAGTCTTCCCACACAATGTTTACAAGGTGAAAACTTGCCCTTTTGAAATTTTATGGCATAGGCTGTGTCATTGCCTCTCCGGAGTTCCATGTGCCTTTCTTCTTCTTGAAGAGCAGTAATAAGACCTTCAAGAGTAGGATTAGGAAGATTTTTCAAAGTGGTAACAACATGATCATAATCTTCAGGCATACTTTTGAGCAACACTGCCATTGCATCATCTGTAGTGATTGGAGAGTTGATAGAAGCAAGTTGAGTCATGAGACTCCGCATATGATTGACATGGGCAGCCAAAGGAGTGCCACTAGCCATCTTCAATTCAAAGAAAGCAATCTTAAGTGACAATTTTGAGATGTGAGAGCTAGCACCAAAAATAATATCAAGCTTCTGCCAAGCTTCAGAAGGAGACTTCAAATAAAAAATGTGATGAATATAGTCATCTCCTAAGCCAAGAGCAATGATGCCATAGGCTTTCTCCTCTCTAGCAGGATCTCTTGCCGGGCGTGTCGGAGCTGAGGATTCTCCAGTATTAGAGGCTGTTGAAGAAGAAGTTGAAACAGGTTTGACAAGCCCCCAGAGGTTTTCCCTCATTAATGTAAACTTAACCTTCATCTGCCATGTGTGAAAGCCTTTACCATTGAACTTATCCATATTCAAGAAGGTAGCCATGACAGGGTCTAACCCAGAATGGGCAGTGTCTACTCTCTTACAAGGCTAGAAAGAGTTGAAGAGCTTCAAAATACAAGCATTTAGAGTAGCAAAGGCTTGCAACCAAATTCCATGCTACAAAACATGATGTTTTCACTTGCATGCTTCATAGAGTGGCTAAATGAAAGCATTCCAAGCAAATTCAGGTGTAGCAACTTGAAGCAAAGCTGTAGCCACAATTGTACTGATGCTATTCAATATTTTAAAACATCAAAAATGCTAAAGTAGCATCTAATGTAGCATCAAACTCACAACTTTGTCAAAACTGTCCAAAACAGAGGCCTGAACTTGGAGGGCTTGTATCTCACTCTTCAAAGCAAATAAAAAAGGGCTTTCTAGGTAGAAACAAAGCTCATATACCAGAGAAAAGCCACTGAGGAGGAGAGGCGCAATTCCGCATCACGTCGCCATAGCTAGCTGCTTGAAAGTTGACTGGTTTTTCCGTGTTTTCTCCTTGAATATGCAGCCATTGCTGCTCAAATTTCAACACAAGATAGCCCAAGGTATGGAGAAGCTTCCCCTAAAAGGAATTAGAGAAAGGTGGAGTAGAAACAGAGAATACGCAGAAGAGAGTTTTGACGATTTTCGAGAAATGGCGACCAGCAGCGACGACCTTTCTTCAATTCCTTGCAGGTGAAAGTTTGCCCATACGAGAGGTATCTCCAGCCAGAAGGACTTGGAGAATGGTGAAGCGACGAGGGAGAACAAGCTCTAGCAAGTTTTGGGAAGAAGGGGAAGAAATGGTGAAGATGAAGAAGAAGAAGAAGATGGAGAAGAAGAAGATGATGTGGCACAAATGGGCTCAAGGAGGATCATAGGGCTCTGATACCATGTTGGGGAACTGAAGGAAAAGCATGAAGTGGACACAAAATGAGAATTCTTGCTTATGGAATGAAGAAAGGTGAGGTCCTTATGTAGGCACCTCTTATATGATCACTGACATCACTGATGACCTCTGAGCTCCACAATCATCTCCTCAATCAGCTCCTAGATTCTCTCACTCATCCTATGTGGCATCTACCACCACCTAACAGTGCTTATGGGCACCTAACTGTGCCTCTAGCACACACACATAGAAACCAAGGTGTGCCTGGGGCATACACCTTGATATATCCCATCACTCCCCCCCCTCCAAAGGCTACTCGAGTCCCTCTTGCACCCCACACCACCTTTGGCCCATGGTAGGTTCCGGCCGCGGTTAGGCCCTCTACTTCAGATTATACCTCCAACATTTCAGAGGCTTCCTCCTTGGAGCCTCAGGAGGCTAACGCCTTGGAGCCTAGTGTTTAGGAGCCTTCTTCCACTCCACCCCAGGATCAGGCTGTACCTCCCTCAGCAGCCCAGGTTGTTGGCATCTCGTCCGCAGTACTTCTTGATCAGGACCCAGTACAGGTGACTCCTTCCGTGGATAGAGGGAAGGGGGTCTTACATTCTCTCCCTGCTTCAGTAGGAATCCTTCGGACCCCCTCCCCAGGACTGGCTCAGTGGAACTTCTTTTCCGCTCTGGAGGACCTCTCTGACCTCCCAGATGACGATTTTGTACCTTCCACTTTCAGAGAGCCAATTATCGGCATTCTTTTTTAGAGATCTTTCTCTCTCTCACCTGTGGACTTTCCTCCCCTTGGACCTTGTGTGTATGGTAGGAGGTCAGCTCCAGTGGAGGGTTCTTTTTCCGCCACCAGGTTGGGTAAGGTATTCCAACCCGCTGCCTCCCGCCGATGAGGATAGCCAGTTGGAATATATAGGGATTGGGCGGTATTCCTTATCGCCGTCGCAGACAGTTGATCAGGAATCAGCTCTGTCCAGGTGTTTCAGGTGGCTCCTCAGACATTATTTTTCTTCAGGAACACAAACTAGATGTCAGAGATTGCTCTAAGTCAGGTAAGCTGCTTTCGAGCTGGACTTTTTGGCTTCTTGCCTTGGGAACTAGAGGAGGTACATGTACATCAGTTTCAGATTCTATTCTCCCTTTGGTCATTGGACACGGTACCATCACCCCCTCCAGGGCCCAGTGGGTTTTACTTCTGATTGATAGATGTAAGGTTGGTTTCCTCAACCTCTATGCTCCGAGCAACAGAGGGGACCGTGTTCTGTTTTGGAAAGAGTTGCTCTCGTGGGCTGACATTGCAGATTCGTGAATTATTGGAGGTGACTTGAACATGGTTGAGGCACCATCTGATAAGCAAGGGGGTAGAGAAGGTGGTATTCATTCCCTCGAGAGAGCAGCTTGGGATGCCTTCTTGTTCAGGTTCAGTGGCATAGATGTTTGGTCGGATGATGCATTTCATATTCAGTCTCAGTCACTTTTGTTTTCATGGTCGAACCGTAGGGTGCAGATGCCTATTCATGCTTGGATTGACAGATTCTATGTGGATGACTGGGCTCTTGATAGAGGGGGGACAGTTTGCATTGCACCCGGTGTTTCCACTTCCGACCATTTTCCGGTAGTTTTGTCTATCTCAGAGCCCCATCTGAGAGGACGGTCTCACAGTATCAGGATCCCCGATGCCTTATACATAGATGAGACTCTCACAGAGGCAGTCTTGGAGATCTGGGTTTCTCACATGCAGGGGGGGTGGCCGGTCCTTCACATGTGGCCACAGCACTTGCTTAGTATCAGCGACTTTTATCACTTTGTTGCTAGTGCTTGGCGAGGTGAGGTATTCAGGCGGGAGATTGGTATCCGCCGGCAGTTGGCAGCCTTGTAGAGGGAGGAGTAGAGACGACCATCAGATGCTTGGATACAAGAGCGCCTTGCTGCAGCAAGGACTCACTTGCAGACATTGCTTGATTAGAGAGTAGAGTATGCTTTCCATGCATGGGAGTCCTTTTGGATACAGATGGGAGGGAGAGTCAATAAACACTTTTTCTCTACACTTGGTCCGAGACATAGTAGAGAGAGTGTCAGGCAGCTTATTGACTTTGACGGCGTTTTGTAGTCTCACTTGGATACCGTCATGCACTTAGCGACATATTTCTATGCCTCCCTTCTTTCTATAGATCCTAACACACAGGCCAGAGATGTAGCTAGAGATTAAATTTGGTAGAGTTTACCTGTGTTGGTCACACCAGAGATGATATGCTCACTTGATGCACGCTTTACCAACACAGAGTTAAGCACTGCTCTCTCCGTCCTTCATAAGGGCAAGTGCCCTTGTTCCAATGGTCTTACTTCATCTTTTTTTACAGCCTTTTGGGATATGATAGGTGATCATATTACTTCAACCCTGCAGGGCATTTGGGACTTGGGTGAGATGCGTGACTCATTGACCGAGGAACTCATACACCTTATCCTGAAAGGTGGCAACAGGAATTTTGTATCCAATTGGAGACCTATCACTCTTTTGGGCACTCTATACAAAATCCTTGCCAAGGTGATCGGCATCCGACTGCAGCCCCTTCTTCCAAACCTCATCCATGATACTCAGACAGGCTTTGTGCATGGCAGGAGCATATTTGATAATATCTTTTCCTTTTGGGAAGCCACAGAGTGGGCTATGCAGAGCAGGTAGAGGCTGGCAGTTCTACTCTTGGACTTTGAGAAGCCTATGACAGAGTAGATTGGGATTTTTATGAGGGCACTCTTCTACGATTTGGATTTTCAAATGTATGGATTAGAGGGGTGGCCTCCCTTTACAGATCAGCCCACAGCCAGGTTTTGATTGGAGGGGTAAGGGGTGACAGGTTTCAGATTTCCAGATCAGTTCGTCAGGGATGCCCTTTAGCCCCCTTCCTCTTTCTTTTTGTGGCAGAAGCTATGAGTATCTTCCTTAGATCTCAGGCTGAGCTTTATGGGCTGAGATTGCCCTTGAGACAAGAGTAGGAGCTTCTTGACTGTGAGTTGGCTGATGACACTGCTATTTTTATTGAGGCCTCTTCGTAGTCACTTGATTCTTTCCGGACAGCCTTGGATATCTTTTGCTCAGCTACAGGGGCACACATTAACTGGCATAAATCGTTTGGCTTTTGGATCAGTGATGAGGACACTCCAGGCTTGGGAGTTGACATTGGCTTTCCTGGATTCAGAGGGGTGTTCCTGTCAGATATTTGGGATGCCAGGTAGGATTGGGGATCTCTCCAGCACAGCAGTTTATCCCAGTACTAGAAAGTATAAGGAAAAAGCTCCTTTTTTGGAGCTCAGCCAAACTCGACCTTGCATCTAGAGTTGTGGTAGTGAACCAAGTTCTTTTGGCCACCGCCTGGTTTGTGTGTTCTTGCTGGTGCCGGTCTAGGGATTGCATCACTCAGCTCGTTAGACCGGTCATGAATTTTTTATGGAGTGGACTTGATGGCACGGTAGATGTTGCAGTGAGGGTGGCCTGGGAGTCTCCCTATATGTGAAGGGGGCCTTAATATCATTGACCCGGACTTGTAGTGCAAGGAATTGCTTTGTAAGGTGGTGGTGAGGGGACTCATGCTTGGGCAGGAAACTTGGAAGGATTTCTTTTTTCGACGCATTCAGGCTTGCACACCTGCCTTGGGAGATGATTGGGTGGACAGCCCTCGCTGGATTTTTACTTCCAGCTCTCTTAGATCTCCTGCCTCTCCTCTCATGACTGCCATCCTCAAAGCTTGGGGGAGCTTCAGGAACACTCTTCGAAGGGTTCCGCCCTCTACCCTCGAAGAGATTGATAGGCAGCCGATCATTTGGAACGATAGTATAGTTGATGAGCATGGCAAACCACTGGGCACTTCCCATTACATGCAGTGGTCTAGATGGGAGAGAGGCCCTACCTACACAGTAGGCACTTGGAAGGCTTTTATCAAGCTACCTGAGGATCAGAGACTACAGTCCGTGAGTCACCTCAGAGGGGTAGCACGCAGGATTCAGTAGATAGATGCATCCATCCCGGTGGAATGGACAGTTGAGATGCCTATTACTTCCACCACTTGGATGGGAGCTTTTTCGAGAACAGCAATTCCTCCGCAAGTGATCGCTCTTCGAGGTCTCGGGGAAGATGCATTGGTCTTTGACGTTGGGAATGGAGGTATACTCTCTAGATCCACGGATGATATTCTTCTAGAGGTTGCCTTTCAGCTTGTCAGGATTGCTAGTTTTGTGGACCATGGAGCGGGCTTGCAGTGATACTTAGACCCCGACCCTCTGCTCTTGGCCCTGGGATCCTGGAGGTTGTGGTTATATGGAGGTGGACCTATCGGGTGCTTGCAGTGGGACCTAGGAAAGTGGGAGTGGATAGATCATGGGCATCGAGAGAGGGGGATTCCCTTCTTTCGTTTCACGGTTGGTAATGCCAGGAGATTTCAGCTGAGCAGTAGGGGTTGGATTCCCTCTAGCAGAGCCCCCATGGGGACAGCTTCTTCATCACCGTAGATTTGCATAGGAATTTTTCGAGGCTCTGGAAATCCCTCAGAAATAGAAAGATCACTCTTTTCTTTTGGCTTTCTATTCATGGAGGGATTGCAGTGAACCTGTGGAGATCACGATTTGGCGCTGATCCCACTTGCCCTCACTGTCATTCTGCAGAGGAGTCAGTGCGACATTGCCTTTGGGACTGCAGTCAAGTGAGGACTGTTTGGAAAGGGGTTGCTCGGATACTCAGCATTTTTCATACTTCCCCTTTCTTTATGACTTGGGGCTCGGTCACATGGTTATCCCTTACTGGGCCCCAGGTGTTTTATGAGGGTGAGCCTTCTTCTTGGGCACCCTCGATCCGCCGGCACGTGATAGAGCCCTGCTCTCTTCAGGATGTACCACTTACTCCCTTCAGAGCTTCGCATGCTTCAGTGGACACCTCTTGGGAGGTTTTGGTTAGCATTTCCTCTTGGCACATTTGGAGAGCCAGATGCACAGAGGCCTTGGATGGCACCCAGATACACCCATCACAGGTGTTCACGGGTATTTGGAGTGACACGGTTCACACTTTGATAGCCATATGGGCTAGCATGCAAGCCCTTCACGGGCAGCCTCTTCTAGGAGGATTGTATTTCTTCGAGTTTGGAGGGGTTCTCCCTTTTTCTCGGAGGTTTCTACCGGATTGAGATGGCACTATCAGCCCCAATCATTTCTTTTTGGCTCTTGAGCTTTTCATGCATTGCATGATGTATCCCGTATGGAGCTTGCTCTAACGGTCTTATTTAATACTTAATAGAAGTCTCTTTTTGCAAAAAAAAAAAAAGTTACATTTCTAGTTGGGACGATGAAAGTATGCAAGGAGAAGAGAAGAAGATTGATGCAAAGTTAGTTGATGGAGCATTTATAATTTATTAGCTTTTGATTTTATTTAAATTTGTGAGATATGTTTTATTTATAGTTTTTGTGTTGATATTCTATTGGAGGTAATAGAGAATGATTTGGTGGGGGCGATGGAGCCAGTATTAGTGCATCTGAGTAAGAGTAAGCAAATTGTGGGAGAGTAGAAGAAGCGAGGACGTGGAGATAAGAGAATGAGATTGAGGCAAATTTAAATTGATTGGACATTTATAAAGCTTGTAAAGGGAAGAGAATGAGATTGAGGCAAATTTAAATTGATTGGACATTTATAAAGCTTGTACTGGCTTATGATTTTTTAAACATTGTGAGGACTTTATGGATTTCAACCTTGTGAGTGACTGTCATGAGGTTGAAATTGTTGTATTTTTAGAGGATGATTTTGGGCATGTTCTTGGATCATCTAGATGTATGTTCCCACTGTATTAGCTGGCATGCAAATTTCATCCTGTGTAGTTTTCGTTCATGTTGCGGTTTCGAGGTTCCTTAGAAATGCTCGTTTGCTAGAGACTAAAATGAAATCATATAGTCTTCACAAGATTCTGTAGCTTGAATTAAGAGAATGTAGACTATTTTTTATTTAGCCTTCTCCTCAAATGCTAGCCTTTGTCATGGCTGAGTCTCCCCTTCATGTCCAAAGTGTAGACAAAAACTCAGTATGAAGACCCTTGTATAAATAGATGCTCAAGTATGTGTGAGTGTGTCGAGATGTATGTGTGAGAGCTTATGTTTATACTATGGTCTACCCATACCATGCTGATGAGGTCAGTGGGGATGTTAGTAGTAGCTAGTCCATGCTACGCAAGAAGGAGCTCTTGTTTGCAACCTTGTGAGTGACTTTCATGAGATTGAAAGTGGGCAAAGTGGATAGAGGTGAGAGAAGATGGATTGAATGAGGTGGGAGAGGTGTGGATAGAATGAGGTGGCAAGTGTGTGCAAGCAAGCACCAAATCAGCCCGATTTAAAGCAGCGATGGAATTTTTAGGTACGATTACAAGTATGTATTTAAAGTATGTATTTAAAGTAGAGAGACACATCTAGCCATCAAAATCTTTAAATAAAAAACACACAAAAGCAAAACAATTAACTAATTTTTTTTTAGGTGCATGTATTGTGATTCTGTATCATACTGTACTATATGCCATCTACAGCACACTCACCTAGCAATTCAAGGTATCTTAAGTTTGGAAAACCTTTTCGCATTTCAAGGGTTGATATTGAATTTTGTGCACTTTTGCCTTTTTTAAAAGGTATATATGTTATACATGTAAATCTAAGACACATAAAGTCCATAAAAACCAGAGATGTATACACATTTGCTTGTATGCATTTGTAAATGTTGGCTTGTGACAAGACGTATGTAAATATTTTTAAAATCATGAGATAATATTTCTCTAGCACAAATGATGATCACTAATTGCTGTCAGTGTAGTGAGGACACATGCAAAGCCTAATTTCGTTTTGTTTCATTATTGCAGTATCTCTTGACAGCTGAAATTCTAAGAGGCTATATGCAGAAAAGTCTTTCTACAACACTTGAGTTTATTGTTGAGAGTGGTAAAGGTATGTAATCCTTGCAAGTCCACCTTGATTTTGTTTTTGAAATAAGAGAGAGCATTCATGTGTCGTTCTACAAAAAGAGAGTATCAACCTTTTTGTCCAGTGACAGTTGTAGACATAGCTATCATAAAAGGAAATCATTTCGAAGTACCTTAATTTGGCTGTGCGAGAGCATGGTGAGTACACCATGTGGCTGTTGTTATGAGAGATCCTGACGGGTCATTAAGTGTTCTGTTTGTGCCTGGGCTCCTACTTCTAGGTGAAGCTCCCTTCTCCCCATCTCAGCACCCCGATCTTAGCTATTCTCTTCCTTCCTAGTCCTTCATGTCCCTTCCCTTGTGTTCCTTCGTCCCCTCCTTTTGCAGCTTTCTTGTTGCAATGCTCCGACCACAGCCCTTGTTATCCACTTGATTTATTCTCTCCTCTAGGCTCTTTTTCCTGTATTTCCCCAATGCATTGCCCCTGTTGAGCAATGCTTGATAGTTCTTCCCCTTTGGTTCCCTTTTTTGCTCGTTGCACACCTTTGTACAGCTCCCTTATTAACTCTTCCTTCCCACCCCACCATTCCTTTTTAAGCCCTCCTAAAATCCCTTGTAAGCAACAACTGGCTGCTCCCCCCTTTATCAACTCTATAAAGCACAATGCACTTGTGTCTCTCCTATACCTTCCATTCTCCAAGCTAAACAGCAAGCGTGCAAACCTCCCAAGTGCCATACCACCATGGAAATCTAAGGCCTACAGCTAGGTGAAGCCCCTTGTCTATGGTGATGAGGTCAAGGTGAATTAGGTTGGCAGTCGTCATCCAATTTTTGGGAAGAATATGGGAAAGAGGCCTAGGCAAATCCAATAAAGCGCATATAAGACTATCTATAAGTTACGGGCAGAAATTGGAAGTAAGATTCATTATCTATCTCCATGCAGCGTGCACAGTGTACTCAAGGTGTCTTCCTTCATGTTATTTACTTCATGAGGCTGTCCAAATAGCCTTGTCTCCATGGGGATGAGAGGTAGAATTTTTTTTGGTAGTGATGTGCCATATATAGCTGGTCTCCTTCTGCAACAGTTTTGGGTTGTGTGTGACCCTGGTTGTTGGGTTGTGGATTTAAGATCCAATGAGAGAACTAGCGATTTATCCTAGCATAGGGGACATGGGCATCAAGAGAAAGAAAGAAAGAAAGAAAGTTTATTAAAGTCTTCGGAAGACCGATGGGTCTATGAGACTGTGAAAATCCTAATACAACGAGCTGTGGTAGTGGAGCTACTAAACGATCGTCCATACCAATGCAAAATGCAAAAAATGCAGAATGGCAGTACTAAGTCCTAAGTACAACATAGTCATGTCGATGGTCGACTATATATCAATCTCAGCATCATCATCAATATCATCATCATCCCCATCAATAGCAAGATATCAGGATGGATGAGGCAGTGGAGGCATGAAGTCGACAATAGAGTGCTGTTGGCCACTCAGAGGTGCGGTCTCGGCACGTCTCCTGGTCGTAGCTCTACGTCTAACCAGGGCTACTGTGACCCCCGTCGGTCGGGCTCCAACTCTAAACAAGGAGGGGATGTCTCCAAGTGTGATCTGTGTGTCGACCCTCTGTCTGAGCTGTCAGGTCACGGGCTCCGAGTCACGGTCATGTTGAGGCCTCGTCTCGTTGGGGTCCATGTGATCTAGCTGAAAGAACTCTGTGATAGAGCTCTGAGAGGGATCAACCGAGGAAGAAGTCTACTCCTGTCTCCGTGCTCGGAGTATCCTCTCGCGGTGTCTAAGTGCCTCATGAATGAAACCTGCCAAACACCGCTGGTCTGGGTAGGAGAGGAAATGGGCTAAAACCCCATAACTATCTCTGAAGAGGCAGTGGAAACGTCCTCGGATCTCATAGTACACAGGACACCTGAAGATGAAATGCTCATCTGTCTCAACCTCCTATATGTCACATATTGTGCATATGCGCCGCTCCCTGGGTAGTCGCTCTGCTCTGCCGCTCTCGATGCGAAGTCTGTGTGAAGAGACCCGGAACTGCCCAAGAGAGATCCTCATCGAGTGGGGTAGGTGAATCTGTGTGTATCCTGGTGGGTCAGTGAAACCCTCCGCTGTGATATGTAAGAAGTGATCTCTGTAGAAGCTAAGCTTCACTGGGAGTTCACTCGGTTCCAACCAGGTCCGAAAAGTGTGTAGCTGTAGTAGATCCTTACGAATAACCTGGTTGACCTCGTGTGATAAGAGGGGAGAGAACGGAGCATCCATGCTATACTGGAACGGAGCATCCATGATAAGAGAGTGAACGTTGTCGAGAGGAAGGCATGCCAGTGTGCTAGTGGATGTCAACATGCATGGCTTTGGGTAAGTCAAAACATCGAGTGACCGCGTTCGAGTGAGTCCAGAGTTCGAGCGATGCTTGTGACAAACTTTGTTTAAAACCATGGTTCCAATTGATTCTTTTAACACATTGATCATATGGAAATATAGTGCATTCTTGAAGTTTATTTTATTGAGAGGTGGACATGATTCGAGCAAGAAATCTGAATGATACCACATAGCATGACAAGTGGTTATTTCCATGCACTCAAATGGCACAATATGCATTTGGGGTTTATAACTCCATGGTGTTCTATAGTGCGGGTTTCCCAATGGAGTCCAAGACAGCAACATACTCTTTGACACAAAATGAAGAGTAGCGTTTAATACAATATAAATCCATTATTCATTCAATCCATGTCATTCTACATTATGCAATGCTAATATGGCTTTGGGGCCTACAATATGCCCAATACTCCAAAAGGCACAAAGATCCACAAAACACTTCAACCACTATCTTCACACTGGTCATCTACAAAAGGACTACAGATGCGTGAACGTTGTGTTCCAAGTTGATCAAACCGCTTGTCCTTCGCCATGGCTCTAGCCATTCCTTCAGCATATGTAGGCAAAGCACTACAAGGGCAAAATTAATAGAGAGTAAGTTGGAACTGCATAACATTGGCCACAGAGTAACAAGATAACGAAGACAAATCAACCATTTCACCATGCAAACAAAAATCAAACGTCTAACTTCAAGGATGACATAAACTCTGAAAATGTAAGTTTCAAGCACAAAATATAAAAAGTGTGCCACTAGCCAATGTAAAGCATGACAATAGGAAAGCAAAGTGTCTCACTAGTCATCAAAGGGATTATAAGTGGGATTTGAAGAATATTCATCCTCCTCCATATCCTTCTCATCCCTACGAGGTCTCTTTGCTAGGGATGCCTGCACTAGTGGCAGCACATATGTATCCACCATGATTGTATCGACATCAAATGAATAACAACATCTTCCACTAGCTTGGCATGCCCTCATGAGAGGGCCTGTGCCACATCCCATCTCTAGAACCAGACCTCTTGGCACACATAGCAAAGCCAAAATCATAGAGACAAATCCTGAGGAGCACTCGAGAGCACCCCTAGCACCTTGAAGCTGCGAGCTGGAAGATGAGGCACCACGAGTCCGCTCTGCCTCAGGCATTTAGTCGGTCCACATGCCATCGCTCACTCACACCCCATGCATATCAAATAGAGAATGGCTCTCGGCCTTGAAAATGGGTGTGGAGGCTCCATTGCGACATGCAAATACCAGCATGGAAGTACGAATCTACATAAGAATACTTAAATCAGCTTCATTGTTCACTTTTCCAATTGCGAAAGGCTTTCAAAAAAGAAGATGAAGCGTATACCGGCATGTCCTCCCCTAATTGTTTAACGAAGCCGTACTCATTCTTGTCCAACACCATCACTCTTCTTGCTATCTGAAGGTCTTCGACTTTGACATACCTCTCCATTCATGTCAAGCAAGGGCCTGTAAATTCGTTGCATTAGTTCAAATCATAGTAGAAAGCTTAACAAATGCACATATACATATTAAGACTCCTACTAACATCTCACACCACCTGCAATGGGACAAAGCATGGCAAGCCATCCATTGTCTCCTATGGTGGCTGCGGCTATGGCCAAAGCATACTTCACATGGTCCTCAGAAAGAATATTCCAAGGAGGTAATGGAGTACTGACACCCAAGATCCGTCTTGTGGGAAAGTCTAGGAAAATAAAATCTGCTGCCCATTTAACTTTTCTCCCCTTTTTCTTGTATTTCATAGAAGGGTCACGTGCGGACAAAAAGAACTCATGGATCTTAGCATACATATCATTTTTTCTAGCACGTGCAAAGTCCTGGCCCATCAGAATGTAGTCTCCCACAGAGCATCCATACGTAGCCAACCCTCCATAACGCATAGCATGTTGTAGCGATAGTGGTGGATAGAAGATAAATGGAGTGACAACTTTCACTATCTTTTTTCGTGTTGACAAAAGCAATCCATTGCTGAACATATGCAAGAAGCTCATCCCAAGTCTTATGCACTTCAAATAAAAAAACTCAAAGGTTGATGGAATTGAAATAATATCATCTATCCCATCACCAACATCAATAGAAGGCTATGTAGGTGCGGAGATGGTGTCCTCTCCACATCCTTGGCTGCCAAGAAAAAAAGGGCAAACGATCTCAAAATACTTTCGATTACAACTAGTTTGATTGATCCTACCCCCCTGTAGCATGTTTCAAACACACCAAATAAACCAACCTTCCCTGTAGTCTTTCTTCTCTATTTTTTGTGTCTTGGATTATCCCGATCCTTGCTTATTTCTTTGGTCTTTTTTGCTGTAGAATATTGCTTGTACAAATCAAGCTCTCGTGTAAGCACATTACCACCTGAAAAATCTAACCACCAAGGGCAATTGGCGAGCTCCCACTATGAGTATCCATGCATGGACTTAGGATACATACAGGTAGTTGGATTGGCCATCTCTGTCCAACCCTTGCAATGTCTCGGAAGCTCATCGATCTTGCCCTCATTCTTCAAACATGTGAGATATCTGAGCCATTCCCAATGGTAACAATGGTTAGAATTATGAGGCAAACAATGAATGGAAAAGAATACATGTTGGAAGAATCGACAAAGTGTTCCCCTAAAGACGATTCGGTGAGCTGCCTGATCGAGTTCTGTCTTCTTGGTAGCTACCTTCTTCTTCCCAACACCACTGAGTTCACTAGACTCTCTAATTTTCAAAGAGGTAAACATACACTTTCTTCCCTCCAATTTGATGTCGTCAAAATACTTACGAAGACTGTAATCAGAAGATAGGGCAAACAACTGCCCTATACTTTTTAGCTCCTCAAGCACACCAATGGCATGATTTTCAAACTTCTCCAAGAAAATTTCTCAAGCCAGCCACCTGTAATAGCAATATGCCATCGCATTGGAATAAGAAAACACAAGAAGTAATATTATGATTGCCAAATCAATAGCACAAAAAAAGGAGACTTGTTTGGCTTACGCTCGGTATGGAATATCTGAAGGAGGCATGTGATACATATTCCGCATGATTGTGCTAGCCTCCAACAAAGACATGTATTGAATTTTCTTCTCCAATTTCAATGGTGCGAGGGCAATGCACTTAATCTTTTCAAGAGTGATAACCTTCTCCGCAGCATCAAAGTTCAAAGAAAATAACTTGGCTTTCCAAACATCCCCTAGTTGGGGGTCAAGACAATTGAGCACCTACAAAACATTATTAGGCATGATCTTTGG
Source organism: Dipteris shenzhenensis (assembly GCF_047967505.1). Lineage (NCBI taxonomy): Eukaryota > Viridiplantae > Streptophyta > Polypodiopsida > Gleicheniales > Dipteridaceae > Dipteris > Dipteris shenzhenensis. Next base: position 37,877,999 of record NC_141625.1, read on the forward strand.
AACTTTTTAAATTGACCAATGTACCTGAGCCATAAACCAAGAGTGAACTTATCTGTCCCATCCGATTGGATATTTTTCTTTGCACTGCATCTATCTCCTTCTTCTCTGCCGCTGCTCTCTCCTCTACTTGAACTATAGATTTGATCCTCTCTGGAGCTGTCTTGACATCAATGTTAAATTCAACCTGCAAGACATAATGAAAGCAACCAAAATGCACCTTTTAGCGTTGACAAACAATCAATGAGGCTTTTCATAACAATAAAATCTTAGGGTGGATAGAAATATTAGTATCACTTGGAATACAAGCCATACAAAATACCCTCTGCTCAAAGGGTACCAACCAGCATTCCCCTTAACCTCCTTGGTTCTAGCATTGTTAATTGCCCTGCGCTCTTGTGAGGACAAGGAGTTCATGAAAGCTTGGGCATCGCACTCACAAATGTTGTTGGCATTTATGAGCACATCCCTCAAGCTAGGCTTGATCACAGCATGCTCATTCAATCTACAAAGAAAAAATTTTGGAGTTCTTCCACCCAAAATTGAATGAAGACTAGAAAAAACGGTACTATTAAAAAAATTTTACGAGTTCATGCGTTGCAAACTTGCTAAAAGAGAAATTTCACACGTCTTTCGTGGGTCAATCAAGGTGCACATCACCCTAATATGCCGTGCTTTGGTCTCTCTATATGATTCCTCAATCACAGCCATCCAAGCCATGGTTCTATGGTTTCCTTCCCACACATAGAACATCTTGTTAGATAGGTATAGCAAATCAGGTTTTGTTGCAAGTCCCTTCTCGAATGCTCCTTCAACTTCTCGCCACATCAGTGACCAAGTCTGCCTAATCTCTGATGTAACCTCTGTCTCCTCTCCACTCCCAATGCAAAGAGAAACTATAAATGCACTCTTCTCAGGGAGATATCCCTCATACTGGAAAGCACTCTTAAGTGCAGCCACATCACTTCTCAAACCCTAACCTTGGCATATGTAAGAAGCCTACACAAGGGCAACCTAGGACACTCATCTGAACTGAGAATCGTGCATCTTGAAATAACATCACCCCCACTAACAAGATCCAAGGAAATATCTTCCACCACTGAGTCCATCTCATCTCCCACAACATCTGCATCATGCACATCAGTAGTCGTGTCTTCTGTGCTAGCAGGAACATCCATGTTTGATTTATCGCCACCTTGATCTCCCGCCTCGAGTTCCTCTTGAACCTTTCTGGTCCTCTTTTCGCCTTTTTTTTGAGAGGTGTCCGGGATTTCTCTTTGCCCCTCCCTCTCATCTTGGTAGGGCTCACACTTTCTCCTGTTTTCATCTGCACACATGAAGCTCTGTTATGTTAGTCACATAGTATAATAACTAGGTAGTATACTAGTACCATCTCAGAGTAACATCCATGTTGATTAGTAAGTATACTAACTATATGTGAGTAAAGTAGGTAGAATACTGACTAGTCACTATATTTTTCATTGTAGATTTGTTAGTATTGTGACATCTAACACCAGTCTGATAAATCATAACCACCCTGGTTAGTTTAGGGAATAGTAGCACTATCTGGTTAGTTTTGATAACTAGCTGGTTAGTTTTGAATGGCCACTCCTTGCTATTTAATGGCCACTCTTGGCTAAATTTGCTGACACCTCACGAGCATCAAAGATTTGCCGTCATTTAGGGTATTGCCACTCTTAGACAACTTGGATTGCTTTTTGCTTGCTATCCATACTCGTATCTAACTATGCCATCTTTCCTTGTGATCAAGCATGGAGCTCAAACTTTGGATATCAGATATGACACAAGTATTTGTGAGGTTTCTCTTTTGGAGTTGAGAGATTTCTTTCAACTGCAAGACAACAACATTCTTCTGCAAGAGCAGATTGGACTAGAGGATGTTGGTGTCATTCATCGACCCATTGAGCTTGAAGCAGGAGAGCTTGGGTTCAAGATAGAAGCAAAGTCGGAATGTGTTTTTCTATCATCATAGAGCAAAGGCATGCGGGAGGATCGCTGTTCGTGACGGGGAACCTTCGTGGTGGCGGAGGATTTCGATCAGGTGTAGGGAATAGCAGAACGTACAGGAAGGATTCGTTGAGAAGAATCGATTGCAGAAATTGGGACGCGATCTTTTCAAAGGGGAACTGTGGCTTACTTTTTCAAGTAACAGTCGTGAAGGCGATGCAAATTAATTAAATCGTGATTTTTCTGTAAACGTGGACAGAACTGTGGAAAAAGGGAGCACGGCTGTATCGAGGGACGGAATATAATTTGTAGATCAGGATCGTCAAGAAAAGAATGAACGGCGAATCACTATGAGAGAATTGCGATTGTGTATAGCATCGTGAAAGGGAATCGTAATCTGCATCTTTTTATTTCACCTGCCAAGAGAGAAAACAGTACCATATATATTCCATTAAGAGCTGCGAAGTGGGGATTTTTTCCTAACGCAGGTGGAGGGAAAAGATCGTGGTCAGCCCAGGATGCTTAAACCTGATCGTTGAACTCGGAATTAAAAAAATTGACAGCGAACCAGAGATAGATACGACAAGGGGAAAGACGCTTGCAGGCTGAGGACAGTTGGTGGCTGAGTTGGGAGATCAATCGACATTTTGAGAAAGAGATCAGGGAGCACCTTCTTTCGATATAGTTTTTACAGTTATTATTTATGGTCCTGTTATTCCTGCACAGTAAAAGGAAGGTTCGGAGTATTATATATTTGGGAGTTTAGTGTGCAGGAGAAAGAAAAACAGGAAAGCAAAATAGAAAAAAGGTGCATATATATTTTATTTGGGTTCTAGAAAAGACTGAAAACAAAAAAACTATTTTCCCTTTTGAAACTATGGAGGCAGAAGGATAAGATTCCAGGGTGAATCCTAGTGAGTCTAGAGCACGGTCTAGATTACAGAGCATTGAATAATATCACTGTTAAGCACATGTATCCGATGGCTCGGATTGATGATTTGCTAGATGCATTACATGGAGCCGTGATTTTCAGCAAGATAGATCTTAAGTGTGGCTACCATCAGATCCGGATTAGAGCCGAGGATGTGCATAAAACTGCTTTCAGACGCAGGTTTGGTCATTATGAGTTTTTGGTAATGCCCTTCGGACTTACGAATGCTCCAGCGACATTCGTCATGCTTATGAACGATTTACTACGTCCGTATATAGGAAAGTTCGTAGTACATTTTATTGACGATATCCTGATATTCAGTAAAAGTATTACTGAGCATCGTGAACACTTAAGAGTAGTGTTCAGTACTTTGAGGAAAGCTGTCTTTATGTAAATAAAAAGAAAACTATACTGTGTATGGTTAGGCTTGAATATTTAGGGTTCATAATTGGGTAGAAATGGATCCAAAGAAAGTAGCTGCGATACTAACTTGGCCAATCCCTCAGAGTCTGACCGTGTTGCGATCATTCTTGGGATTTGTCCAGTTTTATAGAAGGCATATCAAAGGATATTCCGGAATAGTATTGCCATTGACTGATCTGACCTCAGATAAAGTATCTTTTATTTGGGGACAGAATCAACAAGAAAGTTTTAACACCATAAAACAAGCTGTGGTCTCAGGACCGGTGTTAAAAATAGTTGATCCCTAGAAACCGTTGTTTCTAGAAACCGATGCAAGTGGCATTGCAGTAGGAGCAGTCCTCCTTCAAGAGGGAAGGCCAGTAGCCTTTGAAAGCAAGAAGCAGGAATTGGCCAACTCATGAATTGGAGTTGTGTGCTGTTATCCATGCTTTGAAAACATGGAGGCATTATCTGTATGGTTCAGAGTTTTATGTGGATGTGAATCATGATACTCTGAAACATTTTAGTAAACAGCCTGACTTGAGAGGCCGCCAAGCTAGGTGGGCAGAGCTCATGCAGGAGTTTAATTTAACGATTCGGTACCGAAGAGAAAAAGATAATAAGGTTGCTGATGCGTTGTCTCACATTATGCACAACCTGAGTTTCACGGTATTAGAGAGTGCTCTAATGACCGAGATTAGAGAAACTCAAAAGGTGGACGAGTTTGTTCAGAGCTTATGGCCTAAAGCTCATGTGTTTAGACCCGGGGAAAATGAAAAGGATGACCTGGCATCCAGAAAAGGCCAAACTTATGCAAGATATACCATAAGGGATGGTATGCTAGAAAGAAATGGCAAGGTCGGAGTACCTAGTCAGAATGATCTCAGGCAGAGAGTCATTCGACAATGCCATGATAGCCCGTGTGCGGGACATCCAGGGGTCGAGAAGACCTATGATCTCGTGAAGCGAGACTTCTTTTAGCCAAAGATGAAAAAACATATTCATGAATATGTGACACGGTGTTTCTCGTGTCAGGTAAGTAAGGCCGAGCGGGTGAAGCCACCCGGACTTTTACAGCCCTTGGAGATACCACTAAGTAAGTGGGAGAGCATTTCCATGGACTTTATTGTAGGGCTGCCTACAACACAAGGAGGGTATGATTCTTTCCTTGTGGTGGTTGATCGTCTAACCAAGATGGCTCACTTCATTCCGACTAGAGAGTCTGTTAGTGCCCCGCAAGTGGCGGATTTGTTCATTAGACATATATTTCGTCTGCATGGATTGCCTAGATCCATAGTGTCAGACAGAGATGTCAGATTTACCGGTCATTTTTGGACAGCGGTATTTGAGACACTAAGGACTGAGTTGGAAATGAGTAGTGGGGATCATCTTGAGACGAATGGTCAGACGGAGAGAGTCAACCAGACTTTAGAGGATATGCTGAGAGCATATGTGTCATTGAGGCAACATACGTGGGACAAGTGGTTGCCATTGTTAGAGTTTGCCTACAATGATAGAAAACATTCATCTACCGGGTTCAGTCCATTTGAGCTGAACTATGGTTATAGACCAGCCAATCCAACTATAGTTGGAGTACCTCAGAAAGTGCCTAGTGCCGCGAACTTTGTGGTTCAGATGCGGGAGATGCTAGCACTTGCGAGAGCTAATATCCGCCAGGCTATGGATAGAGTCAAGGTGTATGCGGATGAAAACCGGTCTATAAGAGTATTTAAGGAAGGAGAAAAAGTTTTTCTCAGAGTTCCTTCGCACTTGAAGTCGTTAACTTCAGGAGAGTGTGCTAAGTTATCACCTCGATATTGTGAGCCGTGGTTAATTCTGAAAAGAATAGGTAAGGTAGCCTATAAATTAGAATTGCCACCGGGGTGTAAGGTGCATCTAGTGTTTCATGTTTCTCGTTTAAAGAAATTTTTGCATATTGGTGACTCACTAATCGAAGGTGTGGTTTTGTTTCAGGAGATAGAGAATAATGCAAGACGCAAGCCAACAAGAATCCTGGACCGAGGAACAATGCAAATACGAAATCGGAAGATACCCACGGTGTTGGTTGCATGGCATGGTCAGCCTCTATCGGAAGCTACTTGGGAATCCGTATACCAGTTATGGAGAGTGTTCCCAGATTTCATCATCGAGGACGCTGATGCTTGAAGAGGGAAGGAATGTTATGCTCTAGCCGAGATAGCATGACCTTGGAAAGATCGGTGGGCATTTTCTCTTAGATGACCGACTTTTGTAATATTTAATGTGCGTAAATGAAACGGTCAAGAGAAGTAACTGCCAAGGTCCTAGGTGAGGGTGAAATGGCATTGACTAGGTGGTTCTGAGTGCTAAGGCCTAGGTGCACCTAAATGTGCAATAATGCCAAGGGGCAAAAGGTTTAAATGTGCCCCAAGAGAGGGGTAAATGGTGCACCAAGTGAAAAGGCTAAAATGATGACATGTGGCAAGGGGAACCATCTAGGGAGTTGAGGGTCTCGTGGATATGCATGAGGAGAACTAAAAAGACGTATCTATTGAAAAAATGCGATCCACAAGAGTATGGCTGGGTGGAACAATTGAGATGCCATCGCCCGTGATCTGAGTGTGAATTAGAATAGAGACTGTGTCAGTTTGCCACATGCTTGGTTGAATTTTGAGATTGGGTTTATCTTTGAAAAAACATTTTGTACAATTGGCATATCTATTGTGTCAATTTGGGACATATACAAGTATATTAAGCGCTCAAGCGGCCTCGGAATGTATTTGGGGAAGCTTTGGATTATCTTTGGGAACTTATGGAAGCATATTGTATGCTTAAGCTATTTTGGATAATGCTACTTAATTAATGTATTTGGCCGATGCTGTTAGACTTGTTAAAAATTTATTCTTGTAGTATTAGGTAGATGCTTAAATCAGATGCTTAAAGGTTTCCTATTTTCTATCTTTAAGAAAGTATTGAATATATCATGGATTGAATTGCTCTATCGAGGACATTGCTACCTTTCTTTTTTTTTGAATGCTAAGAAATAATTTCCAAATTATAAGGGTGCCGTTTTATTTCTATGTAAGAACATATTTTATTCAAAGTCAAACGCTACTTTTGTAACATAAATATTTGCATTGAAATGTGGAAATCAATAGCCATGTTCGCTAGAACCTCCACCTCGCTCGAACGCAGTCGCTCGAACTTTGGTAATTTTCCATGGCTTTGAGCATAGACTTGATGGTCTCAATCAGATGTCTGCTCTTTCTCTCTGGTATTCCATTTTGTTGAGGAGTTTCGGAAATGGTTAACTATTGCTTGATGCCATTCTTCCTACAAATCTTTTGAACTCATTGCTTTTGTACTCACCCAATTATAAGATCTAAAAATTCTTATCTTCTTGCCCCTTTCTTTCGTAACAAGAGGCTTGAGTTCAAGGAATTGGGAAATTGTCTATGTTTTCTTGTGCAAGAAATACACCCAAAGCTTTCTGAAATGATCATCTATGAAAGTTTGGATATCTTTCTTTCGGCCAAAAGTTTCAATGCTGATAGGCCCAACCAAATCTATCTGCAAGATCAAGAGGGGCTGCTGCCCTTTCCTATTCATATCTTTGGAAAGGCAACCTGTGCATCTTTCCATAACATGGCCCTCACGAAAAAAATATGTGGCTCCCAAGGCATCCACCGTCTAAGCCTTTTTAGCATGCAAAGGCTTTTGGGGTTGCTTTGAGTCATGCTTTTGTGCCAAAGATCAATAGTGAGCTGTTCGGATGTAGGACGTGCATGTTGTGGCTCCATCACTTTGCCATTTGGGGTTGCTTTTAAGTCAATCTCTTGCCACTAGTGAGCTGTTCAGATGTAGGATGACCATTGTATAAATGGATGCTCAAGTATGTGTAAGTTGTGGATTTGTATGTGTGAGAGCATACGTTTATACTATGGTCTAGACCCACTGTTGGGTGCTGATGACAATAGTGGGGATGCCATAGTAGCTAGTCCTTGCTATGCGTGATGGAGTTTATGGTTTCAACCTTACGAGTGACTATCATGAGATTGAAACTGCACTATGTGGTGTGTTTCTAGAGGATGAGTTTGGGCATGTTCATGAATTCATGCATGTTCTGGCTTCATTTACCATAAAATGTGTAAAGGCCTTCATATTTGCTGCCTATGCTGACAACCGTGGCAAGTGAAGCCTTTATTGTGCATTTTAATTTTGTGAAAGGAACATCATTCTTATCATCACATAATGCTGAAGCTCTTTTTCAGTGTTGGCACATACCTAATACTTTTTAGATACTTCACACATTTTGCATGTGAAGCCAATGCCGGAATTGTGCCATGCCCTTGGATATTCAACTGGAGGCATTGCAATCTCCACAACGCAGCTTGTGTTGAAATCACTCTTTGTGCTTACTAGCACTTGAGACTATCGACCATAAATCAAAGATGGTGGTGTTTGAGAGTAGGCACATCTGACTTGCTAATGAGTTGCTCACATAGGCACAGCTTATCCTCATTCAAAATCATTGAGGATGACATCGCCATGATTGTAAAAACCCTCATTTTTTGTGGCTGCACATGAGTGAACTGTTTTTCACCCTCAAAAGCATCAGATGGTTGTTCGATAGATGCATCCAAAACATCACATGAAGTGGCTGCATGCAGCCTATTCGAAGACATGTCATCCTCAATTATCTATGTTGTGAACAGGGTTGCCTATGTTCGATGTACGAAATGATCCGTACTGTTCCGTGCGGTGCATACGTCCCATACGGTCCAGTACAGTCGCCTGTGGAGTAGGGTTTCTAGCCGATTATTTCTGCCCGGATTTTATCGTTTGGGCCTGCCGCTCCTCCAAACCTGCATATAAACCCCTCTCACCCCTCCCCCTCTCCACCAAGCAGAGTTGTAGGTAGGCTCGTGAATTAGGAACCCCTAGCTGGGCTGAACCCCTAGCTCAACTAGGGGCTTAGCTCAGCCAGGGGGTAACAGGAGATATGGCTAGTAAAGAATGGCCCAGCCTACCCTCCTCTTCAAAATCACCCTCTACTCCAGCAACCTCCAATAGCAAAGCTGATACGCCACAGTTGTAGCTAGGACGCCTTCCCCGTATGCACATATCTATGAACAAGGTGGTCTTTTTCACCGACCCATTATTGTGTATCACGAACAGATTTGCTTCTTACAAGATCAAGTGAGAGAGAGATAAGGATGCAGCTGGCAGATGCCATAACTAGAGTTCAAGTTATGCCAGCTGCCAGTAAAATCATGCAATGCGTCCTCTCCTACCCCCCAACTAGTCTCTGCAGTCAAGAATTTAGTTCAAACTGAAGTGCAGACAGCCAAGCAAGAAGTGATTGTGGAGTTTGATGCAAAGGTCAACAAAGCTGATATTTAAAAAACATGCAGCTAGAAAGGATTCAGAATTGGGGGGCTTCTAGATGGATGGTATAAAGAAGAGGAATCATTCAGTGATACCTTTGCACATGTCAAAGCAGCCATGCCTACTATTGATTGGACAGCTGACGCGGATGACAATCTTGACAATCCTGATGATGATGATGATGGTGAGGTTCGAGTAGGATCGGTTGGCGTAATGATCATGCTATCATTACATTCAACTCGCGAGACATACGTATAAAAGTACTACGACAATCTCACAAGCTGAAAGGGACTAAAATATGGATAGTCAAAGAACTCACGAGAGTTCAACTGAAGGATAAGGCAAATGAATTAGCAAAGGTTCGGGCTGCCAGGAAGGACGGTAAATGGGCAGTCTATCGTGAAGGAGTAGCACTCATTAAAGAGTTTAAATCAAAACCAAGAGACTCTCAGTCTTAAACTGATGTATGGCCAGCTATATATATGTATGTTTTATTTAGGTTGCCACAACTTTAAATAAAATGGAGCTGCCTTTGCACTCCTTGGGAGCTGCCTTGTGCCCTACTGAAGCTGATGTACTAGTTGGTTTCTCACGTTGTCCCATAGACTTCTTGTTCTCCCTTGGATGTTAATAGACTTTCTTTCTTTATTTTTTTCTTTCTTCCCTCTCCATCTCCCTCTCCACCAAGCAGACCGCTGCCCACCTCTCCATCCCCCTCTCCACCAAGCACTCTTCCCTCTCCAAGCATCCTGATATATCTTTGGTCCTTTTAAGTTTTGCACCTATGTTACATGTCGAATGATTGTGTTTCAACTTTCTAGAATCAAGTCATGTAGATCTTCTAAGCATTGAATGTCCAATTCAAGAAAAGCTTGTACTTACTCAAACTCTAAAATATGTTGAAACTGCACTATGTTGTGTTTTTAGAGGATGAGTTTGGGAATGTTCCTGGATTCATCTAGGTATATGTCTTTTTTTTGTGGTATCAAATGTACCATTGAACATATGCTCAATGTTTTTTAGTTCTCTTAGTACCGCGCTAATATCAAACGGTACGTATCGAATGTGATCGGACGTGTCAACCATGGTTGTGAAGAGGTGTTTTGTGCATGATTATTTGCTCATCATTAATGGCTGATTTGCATTATTTGTAGGTGTCAAGACTGTATTACCTTGCTGTATTTGACTTGTTCTGCCTTTTTCATCCTGCATTCATTCTGACAATGCTCCAATTTTCCACAATATACCCTTTTTGTAGAACTTAGTTCCACTTCTTAACCTAGAGATATGCCATGCTGTAATACTCGCCAATCAAGAAGACTCCATAGACGCATGTACAGCTCTGAAAGATCATTTGCTTGATTGTCTACCCAAAGACCTGGAATTTCATGAAATAGCCTATAAGGTTGGTCTGTTGGTCCCTCTTCAAAATCAAAAGTTTTGTGGATCAAGCCTCTCCGACAATCTTATAAGCTGAAGGGTACCAAAGTATGGATAGCTGAGGAGCTTACATAAGCTCAACTCAAGAAAAAGGCAACAGAATTAGCAAAGATCAAGGCTGCCAGGAAAGATGGGAAATGGGCAGTATATCGTGAAGGAGTAGCACTTATTAAAGAGTTCAATTAAAAACCAAAAGACTCTCAGACTTAAACTCATGTGTGGCCAGCTATATATGTGTATGTTTTATCTAGGTTATCACGTAGGTACTTAAAATAAAATGGAGCTGCCTCGGCACTCCAGCCCTGTGCCCTCCCTAAGCTTTTGTACTAGATAGTTTTCATGTTGTCCCATGAAGTCAATCATGCAATTATTATACAGGTTCAGACTAGTAAGGGCATAAATGTCAAGGCATTTCAAGCTGATTGTTAAGGCTGAAGGAGCCAATGCATACACAGTCTTGACACACTAAACTGCCACATGACTTGTATCTTTAGATTGTCTTAGCTCTGTGTGCTGAGAGCAGGACAACATGCTGCTTGATCTTTATAGGTCCAGGCGTTGTGTGTTTATGTTGTAGGAAAACTGGTTTTATCTTGTGCAGTGGATTTTACTTCATAGGTTCTTTTTACTTGAAGGATTAGATATCACATGGGAAAATTCCTCTGTAGGATCCGCTTATTTTTTGCTTGCCGTGAATGATGATGCAATGTGTTGTGTGTATACTAGTTGTAACCAGTGCCATTAAAGAGTGAGTACAATAGATGAACTACTGCAATTTTGTCAGGCTGGTGATATGTGGTCGGCAAGCCATGATGCACCTAAAATTATGTTTGTGGACTCTAGAGTCTATACATGAGGAAGTAGAAATTCTTTGTCAAAAATCTTCCTAACAATGGATAAGAAGGCTAGGCTCTCCTTGGTAAAGTGAAGGTTGGATGACAGCATTTTGGCCCTAATTGTTTCTGATATGGATATAGCCTAAGAAGGATTTATTCTTGGAAAGCTTGTCTCACAGGACATGAAAAAGGCGCATCTCTTTAGAAGCCCTGGAATTTTTGATGCATTGTAAGATAACTATGAATTCATCTTGAAACGTCTAGATGGTACCATTTCCCTGCATTGAGCAATACTTCTATTCTTAATTTCTCTTGGTGTTACAGTAATATTTAAAGCATTGCAAGTTATTTTATTCTCTCTTTGTATTTGTAGATGCCAGGCTCTGTTCCACATTGTAAAACTGTAAGATAACTACAAATTCATCTTGAAACGTCTAGATGGTACCATTCCCTTGCATTGAGCAATATTTCTATTCTTAAGTTCTCTTGGTGTTGCAGTAATATTTAAAGCATTGCAAGTTTTGTTATTCTCTCTTTGTATTTGTAGATGTCAGGCTCTGTTCCACATTGTAAAACCCTCCCTCTCCCCTGCCGCAGTCTTCTTCTTCTTCTTCTTCTTCTTTTCTCTCTCTCTCTCTCTCTCACACACACACACAAAATATGATTTGAAAGCTATCTTTGAGCTGGATAGTAATCCCAATCCTGCTTGTTTGTTTGTGTAGGGAAGGTTCCACGTTCTCCCACAGTTCAGACTGAGTCAGTTTGCTTTTATATTACACAAGATACACAAAAACATCCGCTTTTGCCTTCAATCCGCTCTGGTATGTTTCAGGATTCAGCTTCCTAATATTTCAATAAGCTATTGAATGTGAGGCTATGGCCAGCATACTTGATACTTTTAAGATATTATATATTAGACTGGAGCAAGATACTATATATTGGACCAGAGCAACAATGGCTGGGATATGGTGATGGCGTTTAGAGTTCTGTGAAGACAGAACTCTCAGGATTATGATGATGATGGCTCTTGAACCAGGACTGCAAAAGCGGAGGAGTAATTCAATCCATTAAAAGCCTGTTGTACAGAAGTAGGGCTGAACTTCCTCTGGGGTGCTCAGGAAAAACATGTGTGTGGGTCTTTGCGGCACAACTGAGAGCTTAATATTTGCTTTTTATTGTAGAGTAGAGTCAATAGTCTGCAACTCCTGAGAAACGTTTTATGTGCTCACCAATTTTGTCTCTTGTTGTACATTTTCCCGTGACAAAGAGATGTATGGGATTAATAGGCGTTTGAACTCTGACATTTTTCTGACCTATAGGACCCTCATGGTTCAATTGCTGAGTTCTTGGTAAATCAAGGATACAACAACACTATGAGTATCATCAATGCGCAAATCTAGTGTTGAGAACCACCGTAGGTTTTAATTGGTGCCTTGGCAGCTTCTTTTTTTGGCAAAAAAGATACTTCTATTAAGTATGAAAGAACCTTTGAGAGCAAAGCTCAGTGGAAAAGTACACCATGCAAGGCATGAGAGAAAAGAACCAAACTCAAATCAAGCTTTTAGAATAGAACGAGAAAATAACCAAGGTTAGGGCTTTTTTGCCACCTCAACCCTGAAGAAGCTTCTGAGGAGAATGGGGAGCCATGGCACTCCTCAAGAAGACATTCCTCTTGGTAGAGGCTGCTTGTGAAGACCCTTGCATAGTTCCCCAAATGGCTACCAAAGTGTGTACTGTGTCTGTCCAAATATCAGCCGACGTGTGTAGGTGGACTTGGGAACCATTCAAGGCCTCATCTCCAAATATGCCATGCTGAAATGCTCGCTGAAATCTCTCATGAAGTATCCACAGATGCATGCGCAGCTCTCTACAGGGAGCCAGGAACCTCGTCCAAAGAACATGACTCAACTAAATGTTGTTGAATTGAAAGAGCCCAAGAAGAGTCATGTCTCTCGTAGAATACCTGAGGCCCCTAAGGTGAGAGCCATGCTACCGAGCCCCAACTAATGAACAAAGGAGAACTCATAAAGGTGCTCTGTAGTCTAGCAATCCCCTTCCAAATGATCCTTGCATGTCTGTAGTCTCATAGGTAATGCTGAATAGATTCATTAGCAAAGAGGCAACGAGAACAAGTGGGATTAGTCCCAAACTTCGACCTCCACTAGCTCACAACAATTCCTCCATGAATATAGAAAGCCAAAAGAAAAGAGTGATTTTTCTATTTCTAAGGGATTCTTAGGGTTTCATCCAAAAGGATTTCTGCAGTTTAGGAGAAATCTGAAAATTCTCCCAATGAGGAGCTCTGATGGGCTTCTAGCCTTTAAAGCTGAGCTAAACCTCCTGGTATTACTAGCTGTGTATCGAAAGAAGGGGAGGCTCTCAATGCCCTGTAATCCATTCCCACTCCCCGGGGTCCCACTACAAATACTTTATGGAAACACCTCCATAGAGCCAAAGCCTCCATGAGTCCAAGGGATAATGATTTGGATTGGGACCATCCTGCCTCCAAAAACACTGTTCCACATGATCTACAACCTTGACAAGCTGAAAAGCAATATGCATAAGAATATGATCTGCGGATCTAGATAACCTGCCCCCAAAGTGAACATCGAAGAGCAAGGCATTCCCTTCTGCAAGTCCTAGGGATCCTTGCTTCATAAAGCCTCCCAGCCTCGTGTCCGTAGAGTGAGTCATGTGAAAGAATCCGATCCAAGAGTATGGCTGCATCAATCTGTTGGATTCTCCTTACGCTTCCTTTAAGGTGGCCTACTAACTGGAGTCTATGATCATCTGGAAGGCATCTAAAAGTCCTTTAAGAGCCGTCCTTTAAGAGCCTACGAAGGAAGCATGTACTCTCTCCCAAGCAGGCCATTGCATATCGTGAGTATCTAATGGTCTTCCATGCTCATTAAGTATATTTTCATTCCACATGATTGGCTTGCTATCAATCTCTTTTGGAGAGGAAGAGTGGACTCTCCGAAGAGTAGTCCTGAAGCTGGCCCAAGGAACTCTGAGATGGGCTGAAATAAAGATCCATCTGGTACTATCTTTCTAGTCTCCACGAAGGGAAGGAGTGCAAGACTGTATGCATCTCGAGAAAAAATCCTTCCAAGGTTCTTGCCTTGGCAAGAGTCCTCTAATCACCATCTTGCATTACAAAGGTCTGCTCTGCAGATGTACATGTAAAATATTGAGGCCACCTTACTACTTGGGTAGGATAAGAGTATCCCAAGCCACCTTGGCTCTAGTATCGGCTAAACCATCTTGACCACTCTAAATAAAATTCCTTATCAATATTCTGAGCTGAGTGATGCAATCCCTAGAATGGCACCAACAAGAACAAATAAACCAAGCCGTGTCCCGCAATACTTAGTTGACCATGAGCGAGGTCAAGTTTGAGTGAGCTCCAAGAAAGAAGCTTCCTTGTGACACTCTCCAGCACAGGGGCAAATTGCTTCCAAGGAGATATGCCCACACCGACCCGACAGTCCAGGGATCTGACAGGGACACCCCTCTAGATCCAAGTAAAACCAATATCAACCCCCATAGGCAGGAGTGTCCTCATCACTAGTCTAAAAGCCATTGGATTTGTTCCAATTGATGTGTGCTACAACACAAAACAAATCCAAGGCTGCTCTAAAGGAAGTGAGGTTATGTGAATTGGTATCCAAAAAACAGCAGCATCATTAGTCATCTCCCTATCCAAGAGCTACTCATTGTGTCAGTAGAAGTCTCAGCCCAATAATATCCACCTAGGAACTCAAAAATCTGCTCATTGCTTTAGCTACAGATAAATTCAAGAAAGGGGCAAGAGGGCATCCCCGACGAAGACCTAGAGATCTGAAATCTCTGCTTCCTTTCTCCTCTGATGAGCACCTAGCTGTGGGCAGATTTGTATAAGGAGGAAACCCCTTTAATCCATGCATCTGAGATACCAAAGTGTAAAAGAGTACCTTCTAGAAAACTTCTACTGTGTTATATGCTTTTTCAAAATTTAAGAGTAGAATGACGAGGCATTGGCCAATCTGCATAGCCCAATTTGGCTTCCTAGAACTTGAAAATATTATAAAAAATGCTTCTGACATGCATGAAACCAGTCTGCGTATCGTGAATAAGATAAGGAAGAATGGGCTGCAAACGCAAAGCGATTGCTTTGGTTAGAATGGGTCTCCATTGGAGATGAGATTTTTGCAACCTCCTTTTGGGATAAGATGAATGAGACCCTCTGTAACTGAAACGGTCATCGTACCAGAGTCCCAAACACCTTGCAGGGCTAAGGTAACATGGCCCCCCCATATCCCAGAAAGCAATAAAAAGTGAAGGTGCTAGTCGATCTGAGCACGAGCATCTACCCTTGTGAAGGGCAAGAAGTACAGTCGTGTTTGGTGAAGGGGGCATCAAGTAAATATATCATATGAGGTTTCACCAATTCTAAATACTATGCCAAACACCATCCCTAGCGGGTATATCAGGATTTGTTGAATGAAGGGAGCCACAATAATTTGTAGCAACCTAAATGACAGCATCAAGATCTGTCTGCAAAACCCTGTCTGAGATACACACTCTCTACCATGTCGCGGGCCGAGAATACTAACAAAGTGTTTATTGGCTCTTCCTCCAATTTGGATCCAGAAGGATTCTTGTGCATGAAAGGCATAGTCTGCTCTCTGATTAAGCAAGATCTGCATATGAGCCCTTACTGTAGTATGGCGCTCCTGAATCCAAGCATCTGTAGGCCTTTTTTGCTCTTCCCTTTGAAAGATTGGTTATTGTCGACGAAGTCCCCTCTCCTGCCTAAGAATCTCATGTCTCCTGGTGTTAGCAATAGTAGGGTAAAAATCACTAACACGTGACAGGGCTGCTGCAACATGTGAAGGGGGCGACACTCCACCTTGCAAATTATAGACCCAAATCTGCAACATGTCCTCAGTGAGGCCCTCCTCCACATACAATGCATCTGGAATCCTGATACTAGCCTCTCGTTAGGCTTAGAAATCATAAGAACCACTGGAAAATGATCCAAAGTGGTTACCTCTTGTGTAATGCTTAGTGAGCCTCCTCTATCACGTTCACAATAAATCAGCAACATAGAATCTATCTATCCGTGCATGGATGGGCATCTGGAACCTTCTATTCAATGAAGAAAACTGGAGTGAGTGTAGCAAGGCGTGAAAAGCATTGTATGTCCAAGCATCTCTACCACTGTACTGAAAAGGAAGGGCATCCCAAGTTGCTCTCTCCAGAGAATGAATGCTACGTTCCCCCCCGTTTTGTTTGAAGGAAACTCCACCATGTTGAAGTCACCTCCAATAATCCATGGCTCTGTAGTGGGGGCCCAAGACAGGAGTTCTCTCTTGAGGACACGGACCCCGTTGTTGTTGAGGGCATAAAGATTGACAAGACCAACCCATCCTTCTTGATGTAGAGGGTGCTTTCCACGGGACTATTATGTAATCCCTTACTTGCCAGGAATGCATCTATCTTGGCATACCATGCACGTGGAGCTTGTTTCAGCCCATATAAAGCTTTGTTAAGCTTGCAAACCTGAAGTGCATTGCCAGAAAGTTCAAATCTAGGAGGTTGTTTGACATAAACCTCTTCCTGCAAATCCCCATAAAGGAAAGCTGTTTTTATGTCCAACTGATGGACATTCCAAATAAAATTTGCAGCCATTGCAATAACTGACAGTATGGTGGTCATCCGGGATGTAGGAGCAAAAGTCTCCTCATAATCTATGCCCTTCTTCTGTGGAGAGCCTTTGGCAACCAGCCGTGCCTTGTACCTGTCAATAGACCCATCTGGCTTCCTTTTTATCTTGAAAACCCGGTAATCATCTCTGAATCTGGAATGACTTCATCAATATTCAGCAATTGTTCCCTCAAGTCTTGAAGCTTTGTGAGGTGAGAATTCATGGAATCTCCCTCATCCATATGCGTATGAGAAAGCTCTCGCTTCAGAAAGGAAACTTTGGCATCATTTCTTGCTGCAAACATACTCTCTAGTATCTCCCAAGCTGCCATTGATGTCTTGCATGACCGAATGTGAGGTATAATGAACCTCTTGATAGAGAGAGAAATCATTGAAAGAGCTTGTGCATCTCTAGAGTCCCATCTTTTCTACTCTGCTGTGGGAGCTCCTGGAGCGGCAGCTCCAACTACTTGTGCTGTATTTTGACCTCTGCCCCTGCCTCCAGCTGTAGGAGTGACAGGTGTAGCCACTGTATCTGGTCTTGCTTCATCTCCACTGACATAATCCCAAAGATGTCTGCCAACCAAGATATTGCGAACCATGAAACTCCACGAGTAGTTGGTGCCATCCAACTTATCCTCCTATGTGAGAACTCCGAACACCTGCGAGATAAACTCAAAAAATACAGCAAACTGACCGAGTAAAATCCCTTCCTGGGATGTCAAATGCACAAGTAAACTTTGCAAAGAAAATCTGCCCACAGTGACAAATACTGTCACAACCTATCCAAGGCTCAAAATGCACCAAAATGCTTTGCTGAATACCCAAAAATCTGCAAATAGAATCTGCAAAAAGTGGCAAAAGTCTGCAAATTGACTCGTACTTAGTCTAGAACTACTTGCAAACTTCCAAAATGCTCTTTTACCTGCAAAATTGCAACCCAAATGCAAAAGCCTCAATTTCTTGCGGGAAATTGCATATAGAAGAGGGAAAATGATCTGAAAGCCCCAATTGTTGCATAAATTGCACTCTGCCTGCAAAAGCCTCAAATTTCACTGCAAAATTGTAGTGTAATTGCAAAAGCCCCAAATTTCTCCAAAACTTGCAGATCAACTGCAATGTCTGCTAAAGCTTCAAATGTGCTCCCAAAAGCTAAGCCAAACAATGGCTGAATACACAACTGAACTTGCAAATGAACTCTGCCAAAAAATGACGGACGCCTTCAGCCTGCAACGAGTTGCTAGTACGGAATTTTACGGAATCCATACGGTATACGGACGTCTGTACGACGAAATGTACGGAAGCTGCAAGTACAGAATGCAGGGCAGTACGGATTGCCAGTACGTACTGTTGTACGGACGGCACATGTGTACGGACGAAATCGTACGGTTGTAAGATGAAACCTATATGGGTTGACAGCTATGTACGGGCGGGAGCAAGCAGCTGGCACGGAATCTGTACAGTGGTACGTAATGGAAGTTGTAGGTCACGATGAAGCTATACGGACATGAGGCAGGAAGCTTGGCGATGGAGCTGAAATGCGGGAGCTGGAAGAGGAGTAGGTCCGGGAAGGAGAGCTGCTCTGATACCCAATGTGAGAAAGAAAGGAAGCAAGAGCAAGAGTGAGCAAAATGGAGAGAGTGAGCTGAACGTGGCTCAATCCCCAAAAAGTGTACTGAACTGAAGTGAAAGTATAATGAAAGAGATAAGGGTTTTGTCTAAGTGACAAAACCCTATCTAATCACTAGCCGTAGTTACAGATTAGACCGTGGTTAGGGGGAAAAACCTCTAAGAGGGAAAAGTGCCCCTAACCCACTTATTACAATACATGGCCATTGCCTAGAATATAATAATAATTCTAACAAGATTGGTATGGGCAAGCCTACTATGAAGTGTTGTGCCTCAATCACAAGCACCACTAACTAAAAGAACAATAAACATTGCAAGGGGAGGCGACACCAAATGGGTATAATCTCCCGTCTCTAGATGAGTGGCTTATGCTTTCTTTTTGCAAAAACAGGCTTCCATTAGGTATGAATAAAACCTACAAGAGCAAGCTCAAGGCGGAGATACATCATGTGTGTGTCTCCGATGGGTATGATACTTTGCATAGACCTTAATCTTACTCACATTAAGGCCTTTGCAAAGTATCATATCTATAGGTAAATATTATTTGCATGGTTGGGCATGCATATTTCCTTATTTCTTACCATACACCATGCATGAGTGTTAAAAGATATGCATCACTTTGCTTTAGGCCGTGTCTCCGATGGGTATGGTACTTTCCATAGGCCTTAACCTGAGTAAGATTAAGCTTGTGAAAAGTATTATACCCATCCAATATGTTTGCATGGTTAGGCATGTATATTTTCTAGTTTCCTTTTCCCCCCCTTAACACACATCATGATAAAAACCCCTCAAAATGAGGTCGAAAATAACCAAGGTTGAAGCTGAAAGTGCCACTGCAACCTTGTGGAAGTCTTAGAGAAGAAGGGAGAGCCCCTCCATTCGCTGAAGTAAATCACCCTCCTGGTAGAAGCTGCGCAAGAGGATTCCTGTAGATTCGTCCAGATGGCCATCAAAGTATGTATAGTGTCTGTCCATATACTGGCCAAAGTGAGGGAGGGGTGAACCTAGGATCCATCCAAAGCCTTCGTGCATCTGGCTCTCCAAATATGCCACGTTGATATGCTTGCCAGTATCTCCCAAGAGGAGTCAACCAAGGCATGCACATGACTGAAGGGTATGGCAGGAACGTCCTCCGGAGGACATGACTCGACAAAGTGTTGCTTGATCGTTATGTCCCAAGATGAGTCATGCACAAGTTTATGCTTTCTCATCTAGAGTATTTGGGATATTTCCATTAAAGCACATAGAGCCAAAAATATCATTTTGAAAATGATCCCTTTGTGACTTGTCACGAATATAAGGGATTCTTTCACATAGCCCCATAGGGCTTATTCTATAAAAAACGATTTGTCTTCTCATGGCATAAAATAACGATGCAAATTCCAAAACTGGCCAATGGCCATATAATGTGCATCGTGCAACAGGTCAGTCGATTTCCTCTCATTGTCTCCAATCCTCGTTATAAGTTCCATCAGGTGTACTCACATTAGTAACAAGCAATTGAACAAATCACCGGATCAATCAATTCCAATATAATTGTGCTTACCATACAATAGTGACATCACAGCGCCATGCTCCAACAAGTGCTAGTAGAAAAGGGGATGAAGTCGGTCTGTAGTCAGCATCTATGCCATTTTTGCAGGACAACAGGAAGATCAATGTAAGCATGCTCAAGATTTTGAAAGCCGTCAAGATGCTAAGGATAATCATACAAAGGAGGTGTCTAAATGGCGCCCAAGTGGTGACATGCAAGGTGACAAAGGGCCTATCAGGTCAGGGAGGTTGTTGAGCTCAAAAGAAGTAACATGCAAACTGTTAGAAGGTCAAATCTGGTTCCCTCCCTGTAGATAAAGTACATATGTGGTGGATTATCTCGTAATTAAAGGTAAATCAGGTGAGAAGAAGAATGAGGTTGGACGAGAAGGCTGTCCAAAGGTCTGGTAAGTAGCCTATACACTTGCATGAGGGTAGCCAGTCAAAAGTACAAGGAGAAGCCCTAGAGAAGCCTCTATGCACGCATGTGCACACATGCATGCACAATCACACGTTTAATCATGAATACATATCCTGTTGGTGTCCAAAGTTTATGCACTAATAGAATAGCTCCCTCCCCCCCTCGTTTCATATGGTTTTCTCCTCTACTCGTGGCATGTTTGAACTCATCGCCTAGCCCAAGGGGTTAGGTCTCAGCTTATAGCCTCCAAGAAGATGAGTTTGCTTCAAACTGAACCTTAGGAGATCCCTCACTGGCCGCCGTTCTCCTCAACTCGATGTTTTACCAGGCTATTGCTCCTGATTGGTTCTTCATGGGCAAAGATACAACCATAACTTTCCGAGGTTTGCTTGGATCACTCTAAACTGAAAAGCTATTTATTCCTTAGAAGATAAGCTAGAAGATAAGCTATGTTTTTGTCTTCTAGGTAAAAGATAGAATCCACGTCATTTGGTCCTGGCGTACGTTGCAAGAAAGGAGGGGGGGTCTCTAGCAACGAGTTCCTATACTACAACAGTATCATCACCTCTGCCTAATACTAGGTAGAATGAACTCATACTCCTTCTCCATCAGGAGGTTGCCCTCCTCTGAAAGGAGAATAGTGAGCGGAGGTGCAGATTTCAAGAACTAGCGGAGAGTGAAAGGTGTTGAGCTCAAACTAAACAGTCCAACTCCCCACTTAATTTTAGATGACGAGCTAGTCTCTATTCAAATGGAAGAGAAACCTAAGAAGCTTAAGGGAGAGATTCAAGAGAAGATCAATGGTGAAGTGAAGAGCTCCTTAGGATGGTAGAGATTGTGCCAAGTCAAGTAAGCTTCTTTTTTGCCATACTTTTTGGTGACCTGCCTTGGGCACTAAGGGAGGTATTTGCATCTCTATCTCTTCTTCGATGCTCCCCTTGGTCATTGGACACAGAGTCATAGTCCCCTCTAGAGCACAGTGGGTTATTTTGATGATTGGTGGGCATAAGGTCGGCTTCCTTAACCTTTATGCACCCAACTTGAGAGGGGATCGTGTCCTCCTTTGGAAGGAGTTGCTCTCTTGGTCACATATTGCAAATTCTTGGATTATTGGGGGCGATTTCAACATGGTTGAAATGCCTTCAGACAAAAGAAGGGGTAGGGAAGGTGGCATTCACTCCCTAGAGAGAGCAGCATGGGATGCCTTCCTTTTTCAATTCAGTGGCAGAGATATTTGGTATGACGATGCTTTTCACACTCAGCCACAGTCTCTTCTGTTTTCTTGGTCGAATAGGAGAGTAAGGATGCCTATCCATGCACGGATTGACAGATTTTATGTGGATGATTGGGCACTGGACAGAGGTGGGACAGTATGGATCAGCGTTGGGGTGTCCACTTCATATCATTTTCGGGTTGTTTTGGTGGTTTCAAAGCCTCGTGCGAGAGGCCACTCTACGAGTATCAGGATTCCAGATGCCTTCTACGCAGAGGAGGGCCTCACAGAGGTAGTGCTACGGATTTGGGATTCTCACCTGCAGGGTGGGCAGCTGTCCCCGTCAGATGTGGCTGCAGCCCTCTCTGATATTAGTAGCTTTTATCATTCTGTCGCTAGTATTAGGAGAGATGAGATTCGCAGGAGAGAGATTGCCACTCGACAGCAGCTGGCAGCTCTTTAGAGAGAGGAGCAGAAACAACCTACAGATGCTTGGATTCAGGAGCGCCTTCCTGCAGCAAGGGCTCATTAGCATACACTTTTAGATCAAAGAGCAGAGTATGCCTTTCACTTTCTGGACGCAGATCGGAGGTAGAGTCAACAAGCATTTCTTCTCTATTCTCAGCCCTAGACATAGTAGAGAGAGCGTTTTGCAGCTTGTTGACTCAGACGGGATACTTCAGACACATCCGGATGCCGTCATGCAGATTGCTTCAAATTATTATGCCTCCCTTCTGACTGTAGATTCTGATTCACAGGCCAGAGATGATGCTAGACAGGTTATTTGGCAGCATATTCCTATATTGGTGGATAGAGGTATGAGAGCCTCACTTGATGCACGCTTCACCAACATAGAGTTCAGGACCGCTGTTACTGCCCTTCATAAGGGTAGTTGTCTAGGGTCAGATGGGCTTACACCTTCTTTTTGTTTTTTTTTTTTGGGATCAGATTGGGGATTACATCACCTCAGCTCCTTCAGGGCGTTTGGGACTTGGGTGAGATGCCGGACTCACTCTTGGAGGGTCTCATTCATCTTATCCCAAAAGGAGGTTGCAGAAATTTAGTGTCTCAGTGGAGACCGATCACCTTACTGGGCACTTTGTATAAGATCTTAGCAAAAGCCATCAACCTGCGATTGCAGCCCATCTTGCCAGATCTTATACATGACACACAGACAGGCTTTGTCAATGGCAGAAGCATTTTTGATAATATATTCTCATTTTGGGAGGCTTCTGAGTGGGCTATGCATGAGGGCCATAGACTGGCAATTCTACTCCTGGATTTCGAAAAAGCATATGACAGGGTAGATTGGGGTTTTCTAGAGGGAACCCTTCTTCGCTTTCGATTTTCAGATTTGTGGATTAGAGGGGGTTTTGCTCTTTACAGGTCAGCCCATAGCCAGGTACTCATTGTTGGAGTTAGGGGACACAGGTTTCAGATATCCAGATCAGCCCGACAAGGATGCCCTCTAGCCCCCTTTCTATTCTTATTTGTGGCTGAAGCTATGAGCCTCTATATTAGAGCTCAAGCTGATATTTTTGGGCTAAGACTTCCGTTTGGACAGGAAGAGGAGTTGCTTGACAATGAGCTGGCAGATGACACAGCTATTTTTTTGGATGCCACTCCACAGACACTCACCTCTTTCAGGACAGCCTTGGATTTATTTTGCATTGCAGCAGGGGCTCACATTAACTGGAACAAATCCAATTGTTTCTGGATTAGTGATGAGGACACTCCAGATTGGGGTGCTGATATTGGATTTACTTGGATTTAGAGGGGTGTCTTTGTCAGGTATCTTGGATGCCAAGTTGGGGTGGGCATTTCTCCAACACAGTAGTTTGCTCCCGTGTTGGAGAGCATTAGGAGGAAACTCCTATTTTGGAGTTCGGCCAGACTTGACCTTGCATCCAGAGTGGTGGTTGTAAACCAGGTACTGTTGGCTACAGCCTTGTTTGTTTGCTCTTGTTGGTGCCGATCGACAAGCAATATCACTCAGCTCAAGAGACCTATCAGGAATTTTTTGTGGAGTGGATTAGATGGCACTTCGATGTGATAGCCAGGGTGGGTTGGGAGGCTCTTATTCTACCCACTGAGGAAGGGGGCCTCAATATTATTGATTTAGACTTGCAGTGTAGAGCCTTGCTCTGCAAGATGGTGATGAGAGGTTTGATGCCTGGTTAGGAGCCTTGGAAGGATTTTTTCTTACGCAGTATACAGACATGCACACCTTCTCAGGGAGGAGATTGGATGGACAGCCCTAGATGGATCTTTATGTCAGCCCATCTCATATTTCCTACTTCCCCTCTCATGGCTGCCATTTTGAAAGCTTGGGACAGCTTCAAAAGTACTCTTCGGAGAGTTCCACCCTCCTCTCGTGAAGAAATTGACAGGCAGCCCGTCATGTGGATTGATTGCATACTAGATGAGCATGGCAGATCACTGGGCATGTCACATTATATGCAGTGGTCTAGATGGGAGTTGGGACCTGCATCCACGGTGGGTGCTTGGAAAGCTTTCAAGATGCTTCCAAAGGATTAGAGAGCTCGTTCAGTTAGTCACCTCATAGAAAGTGCAGCCAGGATGCAAGAGATAGATGCAGCCATACCAGTGGAGTGGATGGATACAAACCATTTGCCTATTTCTGAGTCCACCTGGTTGGGGGCTTTTTCAAGGACAGGTATCCCTTTGCAGGTTATAGCCTTGCGGGATGCACATGAGGATACCCTTGTCTTTCAGGTTCATGCAGGAGGCAAACTCGACAGATCTTCAAAGGACATTCTTTTGGAGGCTCCTTTTCAGCCTGTCAGGATTGCAGGATACATGGAGATGGGTGGAGACTCACAGTGGTATCTTGATCTAGACCTTGTTCTCCTGGCTATTGAATCTTGGAGGCTTTGGTTGTATGGAGGTTCCCCTATTAGGTCCTTGCAGTGGGATCTAGGGGAATGGGAGTGGATAGTTGCAGGGCATCGAGAGAAGAGCATCCCCTTCTTTCGTTACACGATCAGAAATGCCAAGAGATTCCAGCTCAGTTGTAGGGGCTGGAGGCCCTCTAGAGCTCCTCATTGGGATACTTTTCAGATTTCTGCAGAGATGCAGAAAAACTTTTGGAGGAGGCTTTGGAAATCCCTCAGGAATAGGAAAATCATGTTATTCATCTGGTTTACTATTCATGGAGGAATTGCAGTGAACCTGTGGAGATCTAGGTTTGGGGCTGACCCTACATGTCCTCGATGCCACTCAGCAGTTGAGACAGTTCAGCACTGCCTTTGGCAGTGCACTCAGGCGAGGACGGTTTGGAAGGGGGTTGCTAGGATACTTCACACTTTTCATAGAGCACTCTTCTTCATGACTTGGGGATCGGTTGCTTGGTTGTCACTCACTGGTCCACAGGCTTTTTTTGAGGGACATGACACGGACACAGATTTCTTTGTTCGACGACATCTTGTGGAGTCATGCTCCCTCCGGGATGTTCCGTTTACTCCATTCAGAGCTCCCTACGCTTCTGTAGACACATCTTGGGAGATTCTTGCTAGTATCACAGCATGGCATATTTGGAGAGCCAGATGTACAAAGGCTTTGAAGGACTCCCAGGTTCACCCTTTTCAGACTATGGCCAGTATTTGGGCAGATACTATACACACTTTGATGGCCATTTGGGCGAACATACAGGGAACCTCCAGGACTGCTACTGCTAGGAGGGTTGCTTTTCTCAGAGTCTGGAAGGATTGTTCATTTCTTCTCTGATTCTCCTTTAGGGATGAGGTGGCATTTTCAGCCGCCACCCCAGGATTTTTGTTTGCTCATTCTGAGCTGTTTTTTCATGCTTGACATGATGTACTCTTGCACTGAGCTTGCTCTGCGATTTTAATTCATACTTAATGAAGTACTTTTCCTGGGAAAAAAAAAGGGAAGTAAAGGAGCAAGTTGAAAGGTAGCTAAACGCAAAGAAAGCTTAAGATCCGAGAACTAGTAGACAGTTGGAATTTAGCAGAAGAATTTTGGGAAGAGATCTTCAAAAAACTCAGTAAAGCTTTGCCAGACATTGAATGGGTAGAGTTAGAATTTGACATTGCAAGATGGAGTTCATGCAATTCTTACATTCAATTCAAGAGCTGAAAGAACACAGATGTTTAGACAATCCAACAAGCTGAAAGGATTACCAATGTGGATTGTAGAGGAATTCATAGAACCTCAACTAAAAAACAAATCCTCTGAATTTACAAAGGTGAAGGCGGCTAGGATAGAAGGCAAATAGGCTGTCTACCGAGATGGCAAGGCATTGATCAAGGACTTCAAAGTTTAACCAACAGATCCTTAGTCTATAATTGATGCATGATCTTCATTTTCTTTCTTTTGTTCATAGTCTCTTAGTTTCTCAGTCTCTTGGTTTATCATGTGTGCTAGTTAAACCAGTTGTAATTGGACTTCAATAGATTATCTTATATTTAAGACATAGTATCCAAAAAAAAAAATCCCCCCCAAAGAAAGTGTACCTTGTTTGCAATAAGGCATCTCAAGGGACCCGTGAGGCCTTTTGCAGACAGAAATCTCTCTCTCTCTCTCTCAGACACATAGGCACCATACCCTCTCTAGATCGCCGAGCCACCCTTATCACCCACTCCCTTCACAATGCAGCCCGCCACATCTTTCCTTCCACTGCCCGGTCCACCCGCCCTCCACCCGCTGGCTCTACCCCTTGCAACAGATGGTATGATGACGAGTGCAAAGCATTACACGGCACACTCCGACTCACAACCCAGCAAAACGCTAGGGCCAACCCACGTCTCACCAGGGATTATCGTCGACTAGTCCGTCACAAGAAGCTAGCCTTCCTGCGCCAGAATGAGGATACGCTACTGAACATTCTGTTTAGCAGCAACTCCAAGGATTTCTGGAGGAAATTCCTAGAACGCCGATCCCCCTCCCCCCTCACAGACACTTCCCTCTGGCACACCTACGCACGCACACTCTATGATATCCCTGATCAGCCCCCCCCGACCTCTCAGCCACCCCCCGCCCCGTTTCTTGTATCCTCTTCACAACCCAGGGAGTCACCCACGCAGCACATAAGCTTCATAACGGTCGAGCTAAGGATCATGAGGGCCTATGCACAGAGTTTGTTGCCTATGGCATCAAAACTCTAGCCCCCATCCTGGCAACGCTGTTCAATGAAGCTATCTGTCACGGGTGCCCCAGAGCCTGGACCCTGAACACTATCACACCCATCCACAAAGCAGGAGATCCCATGGATCCAGGGAATTACAGGACCATCATGGTTAGACATGTTATGTCCAAGATCTATGCATCAGTGTTAGATGGCGAGGTCAGTGCTCGCGCAGAGATACAGGGCTCAGGGCATCTGGACAGGCCGGCTTCAGGGTGGATCACTCGACTTACGATCACATTTTTACACTTAGAGGGATCATTAAGGAGGCCAGACACAGGAGACAGAGAGTATATTGTTGCTTTGTGGATTTCCGCAAGGCATTCGACACCGTTCCCCGCGCCCGACTCATCAGACGTCGGTAGGAGTTAGGCTACGACTCGGCGATTATCTGGGTAGTAGTAGCTCTCTATGAGCGGGTGACGGGGCAGGTTAGGATTGGCATCAGCTGGACCCCAGAGATCACGAGCACTATCGGAGTCAAACAAGGATGTCCCTTGTCACCGACTCTATTTGGCCTCTACATCGACGAGCTCGAGACCACCATCAGGACACTCGGAGGTGCAGGCTGCTCTCTTGCGGGGACTGCCATCCAGATTCTCCTATACGCAGACGATGTAGTACTACTATCCTCTTCTGCTACTGGTCTTCAGCGACACTTGGATGGACTTCAGGCCTTCTGTGATACACATGACTTGAAGGTCAACCTTGGGAAAACCAAGGTGATGATCTTCAACACTTCCAGACCCGCTATGCACCGAGAGCAGTTCCTCTTCGCCGGCGACCCTGTTGAGATAGTTGACGATGGAGACCAGCGATGTTGGTATAGTTGTCTTTCCAATTGGTTCACCCGACTAGGCCTCGACTTAGACCGGTTGCCTCCTTTTCAGTACAGCCTCGACGCTCCACCATCTCCTCTCTCCCCCACTGACCAGGAGGTCAACCGGCTCATTCGGGCGGATCTGCTCCAGCTCCACACCTGGTGGACATGGTTTCTTCACTCCGAGCTTCCTGTGAAGCTCGACTTCTACCGCCGACACTACCTCCAGATCTCACAGGAGGGCTTCATCACACCTCCGGGTTACACACAACTTCATCTACCACATGCGCTCCGGATCTCCCTCGGTCAGTTTAGGGTCTCGTCACACCGATTACGGATTGAGAGTGGACGCGCAGAGGGTATCCCACGAGAGGACCGCCTTTGCCCACTTTGCTCCTTACAGGAGATCGAGTCGGAGGAGCATTTTGCTTTCAGATGTCCTATCTATTATGCCATTCGAGGCCGATACCACTACCTCTTCCGCAACAGATTCGGCTCCCTCTCACACATGCTACAATTCCCGCATCAGCGATGCCTTGCCGCTTTCTTACATGAGATGACCCGCCACTGAGATACTTCTCTCCGAGCACGGCGACACGAGCAGCACACACAACGTGAGGATATCCAGCGGCCTATCACTGACTTCTTTCAGCCACAGGATACCTCTTCTCAGTCTAGCCGACGACGCGGACGTGAGCGAGAGCCAGAGTCACGACAGCTGCGTCAGCGGACAAATTCACACATCCAGGTCCATGACATCTCGTCTCTACTCTCGGCCCGCCCCACTGGGGTTACCGTTGCCCTCATCCACAGGGCCACCCGCCGCCCCCGACGACCGAGCTCGACTAGGCCGCGTGACGTCAGAGGCCAATCATCTATCGCAGGGTTTTTTCCGACTTCCCATTTGACGGCCCCTCTATGATTGGTCTCTGACGATCACCACCTGCACATGTATACTGTATCTCCCCCCTCTGCCCCACTTTTTTGTGCCCCCCCTTTCTTCTTCTTTGTATCATCTGGAGGTAGAGACACATATTTTTTTGTATCAGGACTAGACACATAGTCCTTCATAACCTCTTTTTTTGTAGAAACGGTTGGTTGGCCCGTTTTGAGACCACCACCGTTATGCTCATTGTATCAGTTATCTTT
The DNA here is from genome assembly GCF_047967505.1 of Dipteris shenzhenensis. Taxonomy (NCBI): domain Eukaryota; kingdom Viridiplantae; phylum Streptophyta; class Polypodiopsida; order Gleicheniales; family Dipteridaceae; genus Dipteris; species Dipteris shenzhenensis. The sequence continues at coordinate 37,906,560 of NC_141625.1, forward strand.
AGTCTCATAGACCTTCACGGTCTCCCAAAGACTTTAATAAACTTTCTTTCTTTCTCTCTCTCTCTCTCTCTCTCTCTCTCTCTCTCCCTCTCCCCCGCTACCCCTCGCTCCCCGCACCACCCCTCGCTCCCCGCTACCCCCCGCTCAGCCCCCTGTCCCTCGCTCCTGCTCAGCCCCCCTTCTCGCTCCTCACTCCGGCTCAGTCCCTCGCTTCTCGCTCCTCGCTCCCCTCAACCACCCCTGACCCCCTCACTCCCCTCAACCACCCCTCGCTCCCCGCTACCCCCCGCTCAGCCCCTCACTCCCCTCAGCCCGCTCAGCCCCCCGCCCCTCGCTCCCGCTCAGCCCCCCTTCTTGCTACTTGCATCCCCCCTTCTCGCTCCTCGCTCCTCGCTCCTGCTCAGCCCCTCGCTCCTTGCTCCCGCTCAGCCCCCCTTCTCGCTACCCGCACCCCCCCTTCTCGCTCCTCGCTCCTGCTCAGCTCCTCGCTCCTCACTCCCCTCAACCACCCCTCACTCCCCTCAACCACCCCTCGCTCCCCGCTACACCCCGCTCAGCCCCTCGCTCCCCTCAGCCACCCCTCGCTCCCCGCTACCCCCTCACTCAGCCACCTCCCTCCCTCCTTTTCCGCTCATCCACCCCCCCCCCTTCTCTGCTCCCCTCGCCACTTTTTTTTTTTTTTTTTTTTTGGGGAAGGGGGGGGGGGGGGGGGGGGGAAGGAAGGCTGCCTCTCCACTTCAGGCTTCCACACTACCTCTCCACCACCTCGCACTGGACGTGCCTCCCATTATGGGGGGGGAACCGGTGCTCCCGCTCCCGGCTGAACATTAACACTAAGATCTGCACCCGCACCCCAAGAGAATGGGGGACAAAGCCAAGAAAGACGAAAATAACAACAAAAAAAAGCAAACGACACAACTGAATTTGGAGGATGTGAACACACGTTACAACCGAAGTGGACTCGGGGTAAACACAGCAAGGCAAAGGTAGGACCCGCCTCAGCTTCTTCAGCCTCTATCTCTACCTCAACCTCAACCTCAACCTCAACTCCCGCTACAGTGTCAGTTTCGTTTTCAGCTCCAACCTCAGCTCCCTCTATCTCTATCTCTACTTCGACTTCAGTCCCCGCTTCAGGCCCAGCTCTAGTTCCAGTCTCAGCTCCATCTACATCAACGATTAGTGACATACTCATGCCCATGGCACCGGTTGTTATTCCCTTTCCCTCTTCTCCTGTTACAGCTCTCGCACAGCTTATGACCCCTACTTCGGAGGTGTCATACACTGTGCCGCATTACGCTTCACTCTCCCCTCTCCCTCTCATTCAGCCCACCCTTCCATACCCCGTTGGGACTGCCTCATCCATTCCACTGTCATCTCCGTTCCTCACTCAGCCACCATCCAGTTTTCGGACTGAGTCCCACTCTTTCATGCCACAGTCACCACAGTTTCAGCATGGACATGGGTGGACTGACACACCAGAGGCCCATGAGACCCTACTCATGGAGATACATAGTTTTCGTGAGCGTGAGATGGAGCTGGCTCGCTTCGCATGGGAGCAGGTCCGCTTCAACTAGGAGCAGAGCCGCATCATACAGGAGCAGGCTAAGGCCATTCGGGAACAGGCGGGTCTTAGTCAGGGACTCAAACAAGATATTATGTAGCTCCGACAGGAGGTCACAGCCATACACACTGCCCCAGGGAGTACCCCGGTGGTCGAGGCACATATTGCGAGCATGCAATCTGCTATTGAGGAGACTTTCAGATGGGTTGACATGGCCAAACGAGAACCGGCAAGGGTCACCGTTTCGGCTACCCTCATGGAGTAGCAACAGAGAGCTAGTAAGGCTCTCAACATCAGAGTACGCGGGATCCCACGCACTGAGGCTACACCCCGATGGTAGATGCGATTGCATTCGTGACCGCTACCCTGGGTGTGGCTGAGCACAGGATAGAGAGGGCATGGCGAGTGGGGAGAGATCCCAACCGAGAGCAACCCCTGATCATACGATTTCATGACACTCAGGCACGACTTTCAGCTCTACAATGCAGGTCAGTCCTTCGAGATCAGCCAGCGATCTCTATGGATGAGGACCTCACACCTCTACAGGTTGAGGAGATGCGCTCTTTGCTGCAGTAGCAGGATCAGGCCCGAAAGGAGGATAAGTGGGCAGTGGTACGAGAGGGACGACTTCTTACAGTCCCTCGTAGGACACCTGTCCCCTCCCCTACATAGGGAAGCGGGGCCTATGAGACTCAGATATCCGAGACCCTGTCCTGCACCATTTGGAACTGTAATGGTACCTTATGGTCAGAACCAGGGAACTTCTCGGAATCCTATACAGGCCATGACATAGTCTTCTATACAGAGACACATCAGAGTCCAGAGTGCCCTCTCCCAATAGTCAGCGGATATACATGGGAGTCTGCCTACAGAGATGAGACGAGGGGTACAGGAGGAGTTCGAGGTTCAGGTGGAGTTGCAGTCCTTTTCAGATCCACACTTCGGGGGATCATTTTAGTAGAGCAGAGAGAGACACATTCCAGATTTCTTTGGATCCAGATACGACACATGGACAGCCAGGATCTGTTTGTCATAGTTTGCTACTTTCCCCCGGAGACCTCCCACTTTGCCAGAGATATTCAAGGTGATGATGAGACATCCCCATTTGCTGTCCTTTATGAGTCCATCGTTGACTTTTCTAGCCGCGGAGAAGTCCTTCTAGTGGGGGACTTCAACGCGAGGACAAGGGCCCGTGAGGTACCACTTCTTGATTTTAGAGATGATTTCACTCTACTGGCAGATGTTGACCTTGAGGAGGCAGGTATGCTACGGGTTTCGGCTAACAGGCGAGGTCCACTCTCATCCTATGGGCAGGCCCTATTGGACCTAGGCAGAATACATGATTTCATTATCTATAATGGTCTTGACAGATGGCCCGCTTCAGGTGGTTTCGCATGCTTTCCACATGGGGGGGGCTCCAGTGTTGTTGATTACATCATGGGATCCCCTGTCTTCACATCTCGCATTACTGACTTCACTGTAGCACCTTTCCCCCAAGGGGCTGATCATACATACCTTTTCTTTCGCATCTCCACCTCCCTTCGCACAGCACCTTCCACCCCACTCAGTGCTTACTCCACCTACCATGATATACGCTTTGATCGGGATCACTCACCTTCTTACTCTGGCCATCTGTACATACTTCTCGCTTATATTGACTTCATACCCCTTTTAGAGGATCGTACTACCCTTGTCACTCCCTCACTACACGAGGTTGCCATTCACGCTTTTTCCCACACCACCCACCCACCACCCCCTGGAACCGTACCCTGTAATAGTTGGTACGATGATGAGTGTAAGGCCTTATGCCGTCAACTCAGATTCGAAACCAAAAACAATCTTCCGAGCGTACCAGATACGCTACGTGAATACCGTAGACTAGTACGGAGGAAGAAACTAGACTTCGTTTGTCGAAACGAGAAGGAGCTACTAAACATTTTGTTTAGTAGCAACTCTAAGGACTTCTGGCGGAGATTTCTTCTAGGACGGTCCCCTCCGCCACTCACTAACACCCAGATCTGGTTTGATTATGCACGCACACTTTATGACATCCCAAATCAGCCAGTCCCTAGCCTCTCACACATGCCTCGTCCCACATCCTGCACCCTCTTCACTAGAGGAGGGGTAAAGGATGATGTAATGAAACTTCATAATGGCCGAGCGAAGGATCATGAGGGACTATGCACTGAGTTCATTGCATATGGGATTAACCTCCTAGCCCCGATCTTAGCAAAGCTTTTTAATGAAGCGGTTTGTTTGGGATTTCCACACACTTGGACCATTAACACTATCTCACCCATCCACAAGGCAAGGGATCCCATGAGCCCGAAGAACTACATGACCATTATGATTGGACATGTCATGTCCAAGATTTATGCATCAGTACTTGACTCCAAGGTTAGTAGACTTGCAGAGTGTTGAGGACTCAGAGCAGCAGGACAAGCCAGATTCCGGCGTGATCATGGAACCATGGACCACATTCTGACGCTCACATGTATCATCGAGAAGGCGAGGTCATGGAAGCAGAGGGTTTATTGTTGCTTTGTGGATTTTCGCAAGGCATTTGACATGGTCCCGAGAGCCCGCCTCATTTGGGTTGTCATGGCACTTTACGAGAGAGTTTCTAGCAGAGTTCGGGTAGGATCCGGGTGGACAGATGAGATCATGAGTACCATCGGGGTCACCATCGGGGTCAAACAAGGGTGTCCTTTGTCGCCTATCTTGTTTAGCCTCTACATTGACGAGCTTGACACTGTGATGCAGACATAGGGGGTGTAGGTTGCTCTCTTGCAGGCACGCTGATCCAGATTTTACTCTATGCAGATGAGGTGGCTTTCTTGTCTTCCTCAGCAGAGGGGCTTCAGAGACACCTAGATGCACTACAGTCCTTTTGTGAGTCTCATGATTTGAAGGTCAACCTGAGTAAAACCAAGTTCATGATCTTCAATACATCTTGAGCCTTCATGCGTCAGGAGTAGTTCACATTTGCGGGGTCATCTGTTGAGATAGTTTCATCATACACTTATCTTGGGCTTATCTTCTCCGGACCGAGCTTCACTATGAGACCCGCGATGCAGGCACGCTTGAGTAGAGGGTATGCCTCATTGGCCAGGCTAGAGAGGCAGTGCTTCCGCTCACACTTTCAGGATCTACGCACCAAGGGGTTGCTTTTTTACTCCTTGGCTCGCCCAACGGGGATGTACGGTAGTCCTTGTTGGGGGTCAGACTTGTCTGATACAGAGTGGGCCCGTGTGGAGCAGCTATAGGTTCTCATGCTATCACGGATGATTCGTGGTAAGTCATCCGTTCCTCACCAGATCATTCAGGCTGAGTTTGGGTCACCCCCTTTACAGCTAGATGCTACATTTCAGGTCATCACATATCTGTACCGAGTTAAGAAATATGGGGATTATACATCGGGGCGTAGTAGCCTACCATATCCTCTTCTATGGCACTTGCAGCAGGAGGAGATCAGAGGTGCTGGTATGCACGTACAGAGAGATGGTTTGAGCAGCTGGGGCTCCACATGGATAGACTACCTCCCTTCCAGTATAGCATGGATGCTCTGTTCTCTCCCCTCTTATCACACGAGGTCAACCAGGTTATCCGTGAGGATCTATTACAGCTACACACTTTTCGGACCTGGTTGGAACCGAGTGAACTCCCAGTGAAGCTTAGCTTCTACAGAGATCACTTCTTACATATCACAGCGGAGGGTTTCATTGACCCACCAGGATACACACGGATTCACCTACCTCACTCGATGAGGATCTCTCTTGGGCAGTTCCGGGTCTCTTCACACAGACTTCGCATCGAGAGCGGCAGAGCAGAGCGACTACCCAGGGAGCGGCACATATGCACACTATGTGACATATAGGAGGTTTAGACAGATGAGCATTTCATCTTCAGGTGTCCTGTGTACTATGAGATCTGAGGACGTTTCCACTGCCTCTTTAGAGATAGTTATGGGATTTTAGCCCATTTTCTCTCCTACCCAGACCAGCAGTGTTTGGCAGGTTTCATTCATGAGGCACTTAGACACCGCGAGAGGATACTCTGAGCACGGAGATAGGAGTAGACTTCTTCCTTGGTTGATCCCTCTCAGAGCTCTATCACGGAGTTCTTTCAGCTAGATCACATGGACCCCAACGAGACGAGACCTCGACATGACCGTGACTCGGAGCTCGTGACCCGACAGCTCAGACAAAGGGTCGACACATAGATCACACTTGGAGACATCCCCTCCTTGTTTAGAGTTGGAGCCTGACCGACGGGGGTCACAGTAGCCCTGGTTAGACGCAGAGCTACGACTAGGAGACGTGCCAGGACCGCACCTCTAAGTGGCCGACAACACTCTATTGCCGACTTCATGCCTCCACTGCCTCATCCATCCTGATATGTTGCTGTTGGTGGGGATGATGATGATATTGATGATGATGCTGAGATTGATATGTAGTCGACCATCAACATGACTATGTTGTACTTAGGACTTAGTACTGCCATTTTGCATTTTTTGCATTTTGCATTTTGCATTGGTATGGACGCTCGTTTAGTAGCTCCACTACCACAGCTCGTTGTATCAGGATTTTCACAGTCTCATAGACCCATCGGTCTTCCGAAGACTTTAATAAACTTTCTAATCTCTTTCTCCACAATTTGAGTGGACGATGCAATGCCCAAATCTGATTAGCTTTGTCTGACACCAAAGGTGGTGACAACAAAACTTTATATAGAGAAGGGACTGTCATATGAGACAGCTTCAAGATTCCTACTTTACCCCGACTACACAGCCACATGGACATCAGCTACATGCTTTATGTGCTTACCCTCCGTCGTGTGAAAGTTTCCACTTGATGTTGGCTCATTTGTCAACCTTGGTAATATAATTTCTTCTTCTTTTTTGTGACTTATAGATTCTTCTTTTTTTTACTACAATTCCTTACTAACCCCCCTTACCTACTATAACCCCTTTTAATCCTGTTCTTGTAACATTAAACCCCTACTTTCACTCATGAGTTAGTTACTTTTTTATTACATGCTTGTTACTTTGGCGTAACGTTTTAATTACGTTAGTTATCTGCCCCCTTCTCCCAAATATATATATATATATAAGAAAATAAAATGGTGTCTATGCACCGAAAGGAGTTAAAAATAACTAACTAGCTAATAGGGAGAAAGCTATGTAGACTAAGGGTGAACACTGGCGCCGTGAGTGAGGCTAAGTGTGCGCAAGCAAGGAGAGGGCCGTAGCAAGTAAGCGGTTGGAATCCCTGCAAGGGGGTCGCAACAGCAGGAGAGGGTGTGCCTGTCAGGGGAGTGCGACGCGAGTGAGGCTAAAGGTGCGCCAGCAAGGAGGGCACAACATTTAATGTATGATGTTGTCGAATACGATGAAAAAAGGAACATAACACAGCAGTAACCCACCATGCATATCAGGGAAAGAATGTGGGGTGGTGGATTAAGTAAAGGGTAAAATAAAACCGTGGTTTAGGTGAAGTGTAAAGCAGTTATAGGGGAATTTTGTTAGATTAGGTTAACCTTAGGGGGTTATTTATTACATATAAATAATTAGAGGGCCACGGGCAAAGGGAGCCATATAATCAAAAAGCAATCTACAGTTTGTGGTTATCAGAGCCTACTAGAGGAAGTTACAAGACCAGTTCCAGAGAGGTTTAGTTGCCGGTGGTGGTGGAAAACGCTAAGTCGTACAGTAGCAGCAACTTAATGGCATTAGTACTATATCAAACACAAATCGTAAGAAAAACTTGTTAATTATCATCAAAGGTTCAGGAAATGGTACGTTTTGGCTCTTTACTCTCTTAAAGTCATTAAACAATTTAATACTTTAATTGTTTATATATATTCTTTTGATTAACTTTATTAACCCTTTATTCCCCTCATTTCCCTTTCATGTGTATATATTTTATTGCTGACACAAGGTCGTATATTTTATTTAAATTGGATCTTTCCTCATGTTTTTTTACACAAACTTTTTCCTTTACTTAAATTATAATTTTCTTTTAGGGATGCTTGATAATATGTATGTATTTATCTATTACCTTATAATTATGTATATATATATATATATGGGAATGTACCTATATCGATATATGTCTCTCTATATATACACAAGTATATATAGAAAATCTTATATATGTTTATAATTTTTATTTTTGAAAGTCTTTTGTCTAGTATACCCTTTCTGGTTTAAAGTAATTTATTATAATTTATTTTTTCTTATCATTTAAGTTTTTCTTGCCACTATTTTAGGTTCTCTCTTTTTCTTGCCTTTATTTTAGGTTCTCTCTAGTTCTCTCTATTCCTTTTAGTGCTCTCTCACCCTCTCTTTAATTTTTTATTTTCTTCTCTTTCCCGTTATTTATTATATTTCTTCACTTTTTGCCTCTCATTCTCTCTCCGTATTTTTCCATATTTATTTGCATATATACAGTCTAAACAATTGCAAAGATTTGTACCTTTAATGGTCTCTTACTCCTAAATTTTTCTCCCCCTTGGCCCATATTGCAATTGCTTCATTCGAGTTAATTTATGCATTCAAGTGCTCTAATTTTAATCATGTATAGAACATGGGTGTGTAAGACCCCCCATGACTTTAATTTCCAAAGACAATTAATCCCCTTGTTTTTGACAACCCCTCTAAGATTCTTTCATTTTCAACTCTTACTCAAAAATGTTAATCATGGGTGTGGAATACCTCCCGTGGTTCTGTTCATTATGGGTACGGACTACCCCCCATTTTACAATAAGTTCCATTGATGAACAATACTTTTCTTTCAGTTATTTGGGCGTGGAATACCTCCCTTTTTTTTTCTTTTTTTCAAAAAAATAACAAGCTGGTATAAGCGATAACAAGCTGGGGTTTACAGGCATTACCTGTCTTCCCTTATAAAACTATGATGTTCGTGTATGCCCCAACGTGTAGACAGCACCGCTTGGCCTTTTGGAGGAGGCTGTCAGAGTGTCTTCCGGATGTAGACTCTTGGATTGTTGGAGGTGACTTCAACAACCTGGAGTTTGGGGAAGACAAGCAAGGCGGTGCCTCTTTCTCTGAGATGCCAGCAGCAGAGCGTAGCACCTGGGAGCAGTTCATTTTCATGATCAGTGGCAGAGACCCGTGGAGAGAGCCAAATTTCAGCAGGACACCTGGCAGCCTCATATTCTCCTTTGGACAGAGGAGACACGATGGATTGTTAGAGAGACTAGACCGTTTCTATGTTGGGGACTAGGCACTACACAGAGGCAGATCTACTGGGTTTCTGGCAGGTACCACGATGTCAGACCACTCTTAACCACCTCCATCAAAATCCACCTTGGCTTTATAAACTCGAAAGCTTTGGAGGAGAAACATACGTGAATGAATCTTTTGGAATTTTTTCTTTCCACAAAAAGACACTTCATATCATCAACTTGAGTATTCCAAGTCTATTGGGGGTCATCATTCGAAGGTGATTTGCTTGATAGTGTCGGAGACGTCATTGTATCTCTTGGTTGCACGCATGGGTCACTTGAAGGAGTGGGATGATGACGATCTCTGTGAAGTAGAGACTCTGTATTTCTTGAAAGATCTTCCTCAGGTTGTGAGCCCCTTCAAGAAGCTGCTCTTGAAACAAGTAAAGCAATGAGACTGATTCTGACTTCAAGTAGTAGGGAAGCAACCCACGCAATATAAGACATAGAATTGACCTTTGGGGGACTCAAGTTTAAAAAGGTAATGGAGGTTGTTGATCAAGTACAAAAGGACTTGGTTCAACCACATAATCGAGAAAGTACTTCCAGACCTTTCCCAAGTAGAGCATCGACATTTGATATATGGCCTATGGATATTCTAAAGAGTCTTAACATACTTCTTGCCAGTCTTTTCAGTAGGGATTGCTTTAATATGAAAATAGACACAATGGTTAGCACACTTGCAATGATCAGAAGTTTGGAGAGAAAACATGGGGAGGGTGAAATTAAGATCAACAAAGAGGAAGAGTTTGCCTTTCCATACGAACACCTTACATTGGTCGACAGCATCAGAATAAAGACTGCATAAGGTAATGAGAGACTTAAGAGTGAAGAGAGCACGGTGGTTAATGGTCTCAAATATCCAAAGCTTGTGAACAAGTCTGATGGAATCCAACTATAGTTGACGAGGGGAAAGAAGAGGGATGAAAGAGGCAAAACTCGGCAAGGGGATTATTAGAAGAACTCTCAGATAAGGCAAAGTCTTGGGTTAAGTAAGCTAAGAATTCATTTTTGGCTAGATCGAGACCATCAACATCGACAACCGTATCAAAGGGAACAAAAGCGACCTGGGCTGGCAGGAAAATTAAGGACATATTATTTACCACCAATAGCTTCTTGACAATGGAAATGCGTGACTTGTGGTAAAAATCTAGGTCTTGCTCATCTGAAGTGTTGATGTGAATGAGTTATCGAAGAAAGGAGTTGAATGTGGCATTGGCAATGTGCGGTTTCTTTTGGAAGATCAAAAGTAACTATAACCAATCATTGATGGACGCAATGCCGATAGCCAAGGGTGTATCCTTCCCTTTCGCTCCCTTTTCGAATTGTATTAGCTTTGATTAAAATCTAGTGCCAGGAAAGCACGTGAGAATGGTTTGAATGCCTTTTGTAGGTTGGGGACTGATGTCGTCTTTGAAACCAAGACGTTGCAGGGAATTTGTTCCAACATTCTTGCACGACCTGAAAAGAGTTTAGCGAGCACACACACACGAACGAGTGCGCGCACACACATGCATGCACGCGTGTGTTATCGATTGATTTGCTTTCACATGTGCAGTGTTGACTTCACATGTGTAGTGTTGACAGAAGCTTAGTATGCATTAATGGATGCTCAAGTATCGGAGTGTGTGGATATGTATATACGAGAGCATATACTTGTATTATGGTCTACATCTATCGTTGGGAGTTGATGATGTCGGTAGGGATATGGTAATAGCTAGTCCCTTCTATTTGTGATCATGGTTTTTAGTCTCCTGAGTGACTGCCATGAGATTGAAATTGCACTATCTGCTTTGTTTTTAGAGGATGAGTTTGGGCATGTTCTTGGATTCATCTATATGCCTCATTTCCTTCGGAGGGGATGAAGGGAAAACTCATCAAGACGAATGATACTAATTGTTATCTATGAGTTTGTTTGTGCAAAATGCAACACTAAAGAAAAAATTCCACCTTGGAAGCAAGTAAACTAGTATGTACAGTGTTTTGTGTAGGAATGTACATACAAGTGTGGGGTTCATACATTGGCGTGAGCTTAAAATTGCATTGCTGAGCATGATTTCAATACTCAAGACTAAGCTTTTTAAGGGACCATCTGATGATATGTGCAGTGGGTGCAAGGCTAGAGGGCATAGTAATAGATCTAATGATGGTCCCAATGCATGTTTAATTCCAAATCCAAATCCAAATTTTTGGTTGGGTGTACATATCATATGAAAAGTGTTTCTTTCATTTACGTATATCAGTAGCATGTGTTGAAATGCAGTCTCTTAATTTTTATTGTATTTGTATTTGTTTTTTGATTTACGATATTAAATTACACTAGGTACCACCTACACTGGATTCTTAGGTTCCCAACGATTGCATGCTTGCTGTGTTCTCACTTTTATCACTAATAGAATGGTAAGTGCAGCAGTGTGTTCCTTGTATGTCATTTTCCCCTAGAAGGATTGTCATGGCCAACCTAGTTAACATGACAAAGAAGTATTGACTTCGTGTTTACCTCCAGCCAGAGGAAATCCGTACTAGATTTAATGCATTTTGCTCCGGCAGGAGACGAATCCGAATGAATGTATCTCTTGGTCTAGAGATCCTTTTTTTGGGTTTTCAGTTGTGTTGTTACTTTGGTGCTTGAGGAAGGTAGTGGGTCTCCCTCATATGAACAAATACGCAGACCTGTGCACATGCTCTAGCATTGAAAAAACTGTTATTTTGCACAGCATCATGCATGAAGAGCTATATACAGGACGCATGTTTAGAATACAAGGAGCATAGATGGTTCTTTTCTTTGAGAACAAAAACGAAAAAAAATACAACGAGCGCTTTGACATGCGAAAATATGGCTATAAAAATTTCCTTTTGGTTCACTTGCAAAACTTTAGAGAATGTTGTTAGTATAGTCTAGTAAAGATGGGTGGTTGTGTATCAGGTGGGTTTCGTGTCACAGGAAGGGTAACAACACAATGCTGTCTAACAGAGCCAGTTATTGGTGAAATCATAGTTGAGTTCTCTGCTATGCCTATTGCCTCGATCGATGTGAGTTTGCTACGCATTGAGTCAGTTGCATTGAATGAAAGAATGACCTCAGAGACAACAGAGATCCAAATGACCCAGGTATGTTCCGTAATTCCATCTTGTCAATATTTTATCATCTTAACCAAACAGCAATGCCCCAATTCAAATGTGGCCTCCTTTATACAATTTGAAAGAATGCATTATTTATAGTCGTGGCAAAATTGTTTCCACCATGCAAAATGAAATCTGTATTTTCCTAGTCTTGTGTTTCACGTTTGCAAAAAACTCTAGGGCAATATTTCAACTTATTGGCATTTTTTATGGAAAGTACATTTTGTGTGCAATTCTGTATAATAGCGGCCAACAACATTGCTTACTCTTTTAACATGTTACATTGTCATGTTAAAGTTATTGCTATCATGTTAGTACTCAATCTGATGCATTTATATCTAAAATCATTCTTTATGTATGCACCGCATTATTTGATATGTTTTACGACATCATGCATTTGATATCACTAGATGCTTGAGTCATGAATGTATATCACACTTGTTTAAGGACATTGCTGTGTCATGGTTGGCCTAAATCCCATACCGGAAATACAGAAATTGGATTGAGCATGCTCTTGACATCCCTTAACTTTTTTTAAACCATTTCCATGTTCTCTTGAATTTAAGGAGGATCTATGTGGTAGCAAATCACACATCTTTGCAGCACCAACAGAGATCAGATGAAGTGGCTCAGGCTCTTACTCATAAGAGAGCTCTGTTTCCTCAAGCCTCTTCTCCATGAGCTAGACACTAGTGAGTTGGAACGTGCATGGGCTCCACGACTGTGCACGTCAATAGTCACAATACATGGTCCTTTGCCAGGAGCTTAAGAGGATAGTGTCTGATTCAGGAACATATGTTTTCAGTAGCATACGTCAGCCCCGACGGCACCATCTTTTGCTAGGGAGAGGTTCCGAGGTGTGCTGCAATGGGAGGAGTGGAGGAGTCTGCATTTCAGTCTCTCTGGCAGTGGTTGCTGCTGACGTTTTGGACTAGGGGGAGCTGATTATAGTAGGCAGGGTAGTATGGATGAGGATTAATGCTAGGGGGAGCTGATTATAGTAGGCAGGATAGTGTGGATATGTCAACCCCAGCGGCACCATCTTTTGCTAGGGAGAGGCCCTAAGGTGTGCTGCAATGGGAGGAGTGGAGTCGTCTACATTTCAGTCTCTATGGCAGTGGTTGCAAACGTTTTCGACTAGGGGATCTGATTATAGTAGGCAGGGTAGTGTGGATGGGTATTAGTGCTAGAGACTGTAAGATAGGCATCCTGAATGTCTATGCCCCGCATGTAGAAAAGCCTTTTGGAAACAGTTGACGGAGAGCCTCCCAGATGTTGACTCTTTGATCGCTGGTGGCAACTTCAACAATCTAGGACAAACAGGGTGGTGCGTCCTTCTCGGAGATGCTAGAAGCAGCAGTGAACAGCACTTGGGGGCGGTTCATTTTCACGATCTGTGACAGAGACCCCTTGGAGAGAGGCAGAGTTCTCCAAGCTTCCAGGTAGTATCACTTTTTCTTTTAGTTAGCGCAGGCATGATGGACTCCTAAAGAGGCTAGACAGATTCTACCTGGGAGGCTGGGCACTACATAGGGGCAGAGCCAATGGTATTTTGGCAGGTACAATGATGTCTGACCATTTCTCAGCGATTTTGCTGCTTGAGCAGCCTGGAGAGGGCTTCCCCCGAAGGGGATCCGCATTCCTGACGCTCTTTTATAGGAGCAGGAAGTACAAGAGGCGGTGGCAGAGATTTGGAGCCAGCCGATTGACAGTCTAGAGGGAGGATGGGCTATGTGGACAGCAGAGGTGATTTAGAGGAGCAACGAGGAACTGCATTCCCAGGTTTTGCAGCGATGCTAACTTCTCCAGGCACGGTGGCAGGCTCTGAGATGGGACTTGGCCTCCATTGGGCGTATAAAGCAGCAGGAGACACGGGGTCGGACTGGCTGGCAGATAGGTATAAGTGCACACGCCTGGACCTTGAGTACGCTGAGCAGAGTTCTCCTATCACTCCTCTAGATCCCGGTGGGGGCAATAGGGGGGCTGGATGACCAGGCAGTTTTTTCGAAGTGTAGTATCTAGATCAGTAGGGACATAGTTTCAGAGAATGAGAGGCTCGGACGGCTACATGCACTCGGATCCCCAGACTATTTTCAGGATGACCACCAAGTTTTACAATAGTCTATTCCAGGCAGAGGAGGAATCCCCACAGGTGATTGCTGCCAGGGAGACTGTATGGGAGCACATCCCATCAGTGGTGTTGCAGGGCATGAGCAGGCAGTTAGAGATGTCTTTCATAGATCAAAAACCATTGGAGGCTTTGCAGGCACTTCCTCTACAGAAGTGTGCCGGAGAGGCCGACTTTCTTCAGGTGTTCTTGGGAGCACATTTGTACTCCTTCCGGCATGCAAATGTTCAACACAGGCTTGCTTTCTCAGTCCTTGAGCAGAGTGTGGATTTGTTTGATCCCGAAAGGTGGAGATAGAGCTGTGAGAGTGGAGATCGAGCACCTTGCTAGACACAGCCTACAAGATCTTAGCTAAGATCTTGAGTCTATGTCTGCAACCACATTTGGTAGACATCATCCATGACACTCAGATAGGGTTTGTCCAAGAACACAACATCTTCACTTTTTGGGAGGCTCTTAACTAGTCTCAAGAGGAGTGTCAGCCTCTTGCTATCCTACTCTTTGATTTCAAGAAGGCGTATGAAGGATAGAGTGGCCCTTCCTGGTAGGCTTCTCCGATAGGTGGATCAAAGGGGTCTCGGCCCTTTACACAGGTAGTTCCAGTCAGATGCTTATTGGCGGTCTTACATGCAACGCCTTCTCTTCTCTAGCTTAGTTTAGCTAGGTTGTCCCCTCACCCCTTTCTTGTTTCTTTTTGTGGCAAAGGCAGTTAGGAGGGCTCTAGCCTCTTAAGATCAACTGGGCCAAATCAGTGGGCTTCCTTATAGCCACCACTAAGGAGATTCAGGAGATTCGAGATTTGGGTGCAGCCCTTGGTTTCGCATGGATCCCACAGGGGCAAACAGTGCAGCATAGATATTACAGCGGAGCAAAAGATAGCCCCGTCCTTGTAGAGCATGCGGCGCAAGCTAGGAGAAGTACAGTGGAGACTCTGGTTATGGAAGGGGCATCCTCTCAGGGATGTTCAGTGGGATCTAGGAGAGTGGTTTTGGCCATAGTTGCATCTGTACGCGTACGGACATTTTTTTCGCACGTGTTCCGTACGGCCGTACGTACGGATGTCCGTACAGCTTTCCATACGATTTTTTTTCTTCTTTTTTAGGGGAGGGGGGGGGGGGGGTTTTGGGCGGGTTTTGTTTTTTGGGTGTGGTTTGGTTTTTTTGTTGTGTGTGTGTGTGTGGGGGGGGGGCTTGGGGGGGGTTGTTTTGTTTGGGAGAGGGAATCGATTTTGTGTCTAGCCAAAACCTTGGAAAACACATTTTTAGCACTATTCTAATCCGTACGTTGCTAATCCGTACTCCGTACACTATTGGCCAACTTTGGCTGTGGTTGGCCTCAAGGATGGTCTCAATGAGGAGAAGAATGAGGAGGAGGAGGATGGCACTGATGCAGAGGATGATGAGGATGAGGATGAGCAAGAAAATGAGAATGAGGATGCAGACTACAGCTTGACACTTGAGCCTCATCGGTTGTGAATCGTGATGCATTTCAATTTTCAGCTTTATTTCCGGGCTGTGGCAGCCTTTTTTTCTATGATGTTTTGCCTTTGATGTTTTGGTGTAGTACCTACTTCCAAGTTTCTACTGTTTGGTGTAGACTGTAGTATTGATCTATCATTGACACTATGTATCAGAATCCAGATTCCAAATGACTCTGGTCTCTGGAGAAAGTTTGTAGCTCTATGTCAATGTAATGTGTACAATGTATATCTTTCTAAATGTTTTTGAGTAAAATTAGGGTCACGTATGTTTCAACCCTAGGGGCTGAACCATACTCCAATCATACTTCCATACTCGTATGACGTATGCGTATGGTAACGTATGGAAAAAACTCTGGTTTTGGCCCGCTTGAGTAGGGCACTCTGACAGGGTGGAGGAGGTGCCCTTCTTCTCCTACACGACCCATATTGGATGCTCCTCGCGGTTGGAGGTAGCAGCGTGGACTCCCTCAAGCGAGTGACACTGGGTTGAGCAGGAGGTCCCTATAGAGATCATTCCCTAATTTTGGTCACACCTGTTGTCCAACCTACGACCACAAAGATCTCCTATTTTGTTTGGACGGTAGCACATGGAGGCTTGGCCACTGGTCCCTAGAGCAGACGAGGGCGGATGGAAGATGCCATTGTTGTACAAACGGAGTGACTGAGACGATTCCTCACTATCTTTGGGGATGCCCGGCAGCATAGAGGGTCTGGTCAGCAGCTTTGAAGATAGTGGCAAGTACCTAGCACATGGAAAGAGGCTTCACGTGGGGGATGGTTGCTTGGCTCACGGAGGGTGCGAACGTGTTCAATTGACCCCACTGCTCCAGCCTTTTGGATTCAAGACTAGACAGTGACTAGGATCGAGGCACATGAGGCAGTTCCTACCAGACAGGCGTGCCCTGTACGCTTGGTAGAGTGTGTAGGAGACAGCTGCGAGCATCACTGCATGGCACATTTGGGTTGCCTGCTGCAGTTGGGTGATGGGAGGCCAGCAGATCACTTTGGTGGCATCTTAAGTCCCATCTGGCTCTTTGAAAAAAAAAAAAAGTCCCATCTGGCAGTTATTATCTACACTTTGCAAGTTATTTGGGAGCATGGACTCCGGGTCTAGAGCGACCGCCGAAAAGGCAAGAGCATTTTTGCAAGGCATGGCCTAGCCTGCCACTGTGGTTGTTAGACCCCTAGGCAGTATGTTGGGAGCTTGACAATTAGTTTTCTTTTATATTTCCCATGGTTAGTATCTTCTTTGGTTTTTGCTGATTTGTATGGTGGTTTATTTCAGGCATTAATAGAACTTCCTTTTCTCTGAAAAAAAGGAGGCATAGACCATTATGAGATGAAAGTATTGATAAGTATAAAGGTAGATTGGTTGTTAAAGATTATGCCCAAAAAGAAGGCATAGACCATTATGAGATTTTGCACCAGTAGCTAGAGACAATACAATTAGATTGATCATTGTCCTTGCTACACATTATGGCTGACCTCTTTATCCGATGAAGAAGAGCTTTCCATTGTCATCGCATACCGTACCCACTCTTTTGCATTGCCAAAAGAGACAAGACCACTTTACTAAAGGTGTATGGAAAAATAAAGTTTATATGGATCAACCTCGAGGATTTGATGTTAAAGGCAAGGAGAAAAGGGATTTAAGCAAGCATCTCGTGGTTGATATTATTTTGAAAATTTTCAGAATTTTTGTCAAATAAAAGTTAATCTGATTATAATCTATATACAAAAATTGATGACAAAGGCAACATAGCTCTCATTGAATTATATTTGGATGATATAGTCATCACTCAATAACAAAAAACAATGAAACGAGCCAAATATGAATAAATTGTGTCATCAACCTTGTCTAGTATGAGACATTCATCTTCTTCAACCTTGTTATTTTACTTGGTTATGGCACTAACTGGTAGAAGGTTCCTCTTTAGACCAAGAACATACAAGAATATTGGTACATTACTAAGACCATTTATTTGATGAAGTCTAGAGTGTCCTAGCTCGACATGGTCTTTTAACTTCTCTTCTTAAGATGAGAAAACCACCCTTTATTTTGGAGTCAAATGAGCGGGGACTTCTAAGTCAATGAGTCATGACTCATCAGCTTGACTAGTCTTGTTTGGCTTAGATATAGCCAAAGCTTTGATTACTAGTCTGATGTGTTGCTATGTTCATAGGGTTCTTACTGGTTGCTTTAGACTCATGTTTAGCCATATCTGCCTTTTTCATTACAGTCAGAAGCAGAATAGCCACACTTGCTACAAAAACTATCATGTTATTTTCGTGTAGAATTAAATCAGGGTTTTGAATATTGCTTTTTAAAAAAAAGCTATTCAGGCGATATCCTCTACACTCGCACAATAATCCTATTACTAATGCTAGGGGGGAAAACCTTCTAAGCAGAGGTCTAAGGGTAGGTTCATACCACACCACGCATAATCTAACAAATCCTCCCTAGTGGTTGTGAATATGTACAAAGAAATGGACTGATCTCCAAAAGGAAATAAGTCTAAAGCTTTGCAGAAAGCTTTAAACTTTTCTCTGGGCAGTGCCTTGGTAAAAAGATCTACCACGTTCTGGTCTGTAGGACAATAGATCAAGCTGATCTCTCCTGCATGCAATCTCTCTAAGACGGAATGATAATGTACCTCAATGTGTTTTCTGCGTGCATGAAACACATCTCTCCTAGTTTTTTACTTTACCTTTCAGTTTCTACAGTAATGAGGTACCATGAAGTTGAGTGAGTGTGGGAGGCGTCTCACTGTAAAAGAGTGTGATAAAATTATCCCATCAGTCTGGTAGACTCATGAGAGTGTGGTGATATAATAATCTCATCAGTCTGGAAAGGCTTCTCACTGTAAGAGAGTGTGGTGATAAAATTATCCCATCAGTCTGGTAAACTATTGAGAAGGTCACACCATGCATAGACAGGTGGTCTGTTAAGTCCTTAAATTGATTTATGGTTACTAACATTTTGACTTTCTCACATCTTAATCCTGCTAAGTTGTCTTTTAATAACTAAATCCTTTGCATATTGGCATCTTCATATGTAGATTGAAGTGCTTTCCAGGGTTCAATTGGTGTTTTGAGACTTGTAACTATTATCCTCGATGCTTAGATTGATGAGAGTGTGAGCCTGTTGGCTCTGCTCATCATAGGTACCAAAGTTTCTTCTAGGTCTTTTCAATTCCCTTCAATATACCCCATAGCTTCTTGGACTTGCAACTTGACTATGGTTGTACTAGCTAACCTGGCCTAGCTTGCAAGATATGGTTTGCAGTAGGTGTGGGAAGTATTATGTAGATTGTATGTCCGATTCCGCTCTACCTATAGATACCTTCCTTGCAAGAGGTTTTTCTGGTATGCTTTATAGTTATCCTTCGTAAGTATCTTGAACCTTGTGTATAGATGTTGCAATCAGCTATGTTGTTCATGAGCATTGCAAATCTTTCATGGAACATCTTTTTGAAAGTATGATGCAATGAATTTGGTGAAACAATGAATTCTGACAATCGAGAATGGTAGTCAAATTTATAGACATTATAATGCTCTGTGCCTCTTTAAATGACCTGACCATGTAGGTAGCAGATGGAGACATATGTCGTGGACTTGCTCTGCCAATTTATTTGATTCTACCTCGCCTTCTCACATGCCCAACTCTTTCTTCAGGGTAGGGACAAAGCATATATCTTGAAAATTGTGAAGTAATTTCATGTCATCATGGTCTCTTTGATGGTTTTTAATTCAAGAGTATTGCCTTGATTAATCTGATGAAAAAACATCCTTGTATCTTTCACTTGGTGTGGAATGCTTGTATATTAAGGACCCTTCCAAATGTATGTTGAATATCATGATGATTGTTGTTTTGCATTTTAACTAAAAGCTTTATAATGCTTGGATTGTTCACTCTGTTTCTTTACTTCATGGATTGCAGAACTTTCTCTATACAGTTTGGACTATCCATTGTCATAACATTTGAAGCTGACATTTCCAGATTCTACTCCCATTCCGACTCAATGACACCCAAGGAATGGGTAAGTATGGTTTCTTAGACGTTTTTGGTTTTGTTGGATTGCTTAAAGGAGTATACCTTCACTTTTGGTTACAAAGTAATCATGTATATAAGTAGTAATGGGAATTTTATGCTCAAGAGATTGGTTTTGGAATGGTTTCAACTTCTTGTTTCTTGTTGACTATCAGATGTCTGTAAGGGTCCTCCGTTTCTCTGCAATCACTGCCTAGAGAAATAGTACTTTTGACCTTTTTGGTGAAACGGAGAAATAGATTAGGTCTTTTTTTAAAAACAATCCATAAAAAGGATATTATTAGACATGTGGGAAGGCCAATAAGACCCACAATCCCCTATACCAAGCTCTACCAGCTCCTAGAAATGTTCTTCTTCTTTTTTTTTTTCCCAAAAGAAAGGAACCTTCTATTAATGCTTGAAAGATTTCATACAAGACAACAGCCCCAAAGGTGCTAAGTATGGAAAAAACCGGAAAAGGCTGAAAGAAAGAAACCGGCCTGTTCCAGAGAAACCCAGCTCACTGCCTAGGGGATCTCTGGAACTAGGGCTAACAGCCAAGTGGGGGGACTATACAGCCAACGAATCCCTCGCGGAGTGAAGATGTAGAAAACTCCTGCAGGCCAAGCCTTGCAGAACGAGCACGCCTCTCGATAGTCGCCCTGGAGCCTAGAGTCCCACGCTCCCAGGTGGACTGTAGAGTGTAAATGATATCCTGCCAGATGGCAACTAGGGTAGCTCCTAGAAATGTTCTATTGGCTTCTACACAACATAAATCCAACTATGCAACCTCTTGCGTGTCTCTGTGTGGTTTTCATTTAGACTAAAATTGCAGGTTATGTTGACCTTCTAACTAGATTTCAAATTTACAATACGAATTCTTCCCACTCAATACTTTTCAATCATTGCCAATCCATAGTTCCAAAGAAAATACCTTAGACATTCAAGAAAATTTTGCATGCATTTGCTTAAGGTCAAAAATCCTGGCTTGATTTATATGCATAGAGGTCCAAAAGCTCAAGCTAAAGTGGAAGGGATCAATGAACGTGGAATATGCGCTTGCTACTTCCCATTACATTCATGTCTAGGCCAAAAGTTTTGTCAAACCAAGGAGGGCATTGCATCTCCGACTTCATGTTGCAAGGTAGCAAACGGGTAGCCACAGTATTTGGGATAGATCTCCGTCTGTTGAGGAACAGCACAACTGACAAGTTTGATTCCAGGCTTAATGGACTGTTAGTCAGCCTCATTCACTTTTGCTCTATTAAGCTTGACATCGCTTTTTCTTCTGGGTTGCTCACCCAGATTATGCACTGCCCGACAATCAGGCATTGCAACACAGCCAGAAGAGTCCTCAGATATGCTTATCTACTTGAGTTACATCAGATCAAGTAAATTAAGCTTTAGTTTGGGTAGGAGATGTTGACTACAGACACTCTGCATGGAAGCAGAGACTCTCTCTATCCCCCAGTGACGACCTCCAGTGAAGTAGGCTACTACATTAAATTCCTGGAAGACAGTAATAGACCTTGAAAAATCTTGGAGACAACGGCCTTCTTGGGAGAGATTCATTCTAGCCATTGGTGGTTCTGATGACTTCAAGTCATGACTCTCCCAACTTAGTTAATCACTTCAATTCTTTGGTCATGTTCTAGCTTCATCTTTCTTGCTCAAGAAAGGTTAGACAGGCATGTAGCTCATAAAGGATGGTCTTGTGGTATTATCCCAGGCCTTAGGATTTTGGAGTTTCTTTCAAGATGTGCCTTTGCATAGGCAAGTACACAGATTTGACAGCTGAAACACCCCAATGACGGATGTACAGTGACCTGGTGCTCTTGCTCGCTCAACAGAGTCAATGCAGCATGTGGGTAGAGCACTTCTGCTACAAATTAAACTGATGGATAGAGAGCTCTCAACATGTTTTGGCATGGCTCTAACGACTATCAGAGAAACATGCTCGTTTCTCTTCCTTTCTGGTCAAATTGTTCATCTTAGGACAAACGGCTAAGGATTGAGGGTCAGCAAGCTAAGTTTAGATTCTATGTGAAACAGGCCCCTCATAATAGGGAAGATGGACAGTGTAGGTGGCTCCACTACTTCATTGCCACCCACATTGAGTGCAAGATAGTGCTATGCAACGAAACAAAGGAGTACCAAATCATGCAAGTAGACTGATGGCACCAAGGTGCAGGCTCTAGCAGAAACATCCATTGAACTGCCTTCACCGGAATTTCCCTACGGTAGTCGCTTATTGCGAAAAGTCGAAGAGCTCTTTCAGGGAATCAATAACCTCAATCAGATCGAGGAACAAGTTGTGGCATTCCAGTGATAGCACAATCCTCAAAAGTGGTAAATACAGAATCCCGCATGTCATCTACCTCTAAAGCACGCGACAGATCTTTTTTGAAGTGTAAACAATATGAACTCCAATCAGACTTGATGTCTCAAGGCCATTCCTTACATGTTTCAAAAACCTTCAGTATGACTTGGACATTAATGACTATCAGGCATCTCATGGTGGTCAAGGATAAATCTATGGCTAGGTTCTCATGCTAGCAAGGGTTCCCTTGGGTGTAAGGTAAACAAAAGGGATACAAAAAGACCTTCCAATGGTTATCTCCCCTGCATGTACATGCACACAATGTCTGCAGGAGGTACCATGGAGCAAAATATACACATGGCCTACATCATAAGGTGACCAGAGATGTTTACAAAACACACAAAAACACAATACTTTATTTCGGAGGACTATCCAGGGTGAGTACCTTGACATAAAAAGAGAGATCTGGAGCATACATAGAGATGATTTAAAATGCATAATCTTCAAAGGATGCCTCATCTTGTGGAGGCTCATCAACTGAAAGTAGATTTGCATTTTCTGTCTTTGCTTTGGCTCTGCAAAACTTCTCATTATGGTTGTTCTTGCCACAGTGCTTGCATGGATTAATTTTGAAGCAGTCCTTTGAAAGGTGATTTGTCTTTCCACAGTGATTGCAAGGGGTATACTTGCCCTTCTGGACTTTTACAGCATAAACATGTCATTGCCTTTCCTGAGCTCCATATGCCTTTCTTCTTCTTGGAGAGCAAAGATAATACCTTCAAGATTAGGATTAGGAAGATTTTTCAAAGTGCTAACTATGTGAACATAATCTTCAGGCATACTCTTAAGTAACACTGCCATAGCATCATCTGGAGTAATAGGAGAGTTGATAGAAGCTAGTTGAGTCATAAGACTCCGCATATAGTTGACATGAGCTGTCAATATGAGTTTGATAATATATGACATGATGACATGTGTGATGGTTCACCCCAAGTAGAGAAATAGGTCAAAGGGTAGATTTATCACCAGGCACAATGCCTACGTTAAAGCCTTTATTCTACTTAAATGAAAATGAAAGGCAACTTAAAGAATATTGAATTTAATCTAGCAATGTACCCCCTTGGGCTTCACTAGTGTTGTTGGTGAAATAAAAAAGTGGGGCCCATGTGTTTATGCATAGGGTTTCAAATAAGGTAACAACAAAGAGTAAGTTCTCACATACATGAGATGTTCGATGAGCTTCAGGATCCAAGTACGTTTCTAAGGCCGATTTTAGATATGGATATTGCTAGGTTAGGTTTAAACCAGGGGATGCACCTTAAACACCATTCAAGACTTACTACGATTATAAAGAGTTTTGCCTTTCGTTGTGACGAACACTCCAAGAGTTTCATGAATCTTGTGAATATTGTGCTAAGCTCCTAGAGAGTTCCTATTTGTGCAAGTTTGTCAAAGAATTTATTGCAAGTTCCTAGAGAATTTATGGCCTTATCATCTTAGGCACATCAGTTGTAATGAGAAGGTCAACTTATATCGACAATATATCAAATCATGCTTACATAGGAAAAGATCTCACGATAAATGCCCACACATTTTTAAATCACAACTCGTCAAATATATCCTTTTGGCTGGAGGCAAGTATCCTAGCTTGTATGCTCCACTCCAAAGATGAGCAATTTCTTTCCTCTTCAAGCATGTAACAATTATAATCTTGCTAACCTTATCTAGAGTGGTCCATAATGATCGAACTTAGCATTACAATGATTATAAACACTTTTGTGATATTATTGAGGGATGGTTAGGCTCTCTG
This sequence comes from Dipteris shenzhenensis, assembly GCF_047967505.1. NCBI lineage: Eukaryota > Viridiplantae > Streptophyta > Polypodiopsida > Gleicheniales > Dipteridaceae > Dipteris > Dipteris shenzhenensis. Next base: position 37,930,260 of record NC_141625.1, read on the forward strand.
CATCTTTTATAATATGAAATTTAAAGGAGAATGGCTTAGCAATTTCAATGACTATAATTGATGAACTTGTTGCACTAAAAGGTTCTTTGCTTCTTAAGTATGCCATAATAGAGCTTATATTCTTTGTTCTTCCTCTGTCTTTGCCTTGTTTGCACATAGGCATGCAAACAAACATTGACGACTTCTTTTTTTTTTAAATTCCATGCAAACCAATGCGTGTAGTGTAGAGCTTGTCCTACGCATGTGTGCCTTACATAAACCTTAGGAATATTTTTTATGTAAGTGTGCAAGTGTGGCTAAGTAGATGTTTGTTTATGTACTCTCCCTATATTGTCTAATAATATGATGTCTTTGTTTGCTAGCAATAATTTGATGCTTGTCTAGCTTACGAAAATTATTGAAATCAGGTGGCTATGGAGACTTTGCCACTAAGACTACTACGATGATGGTGGGACTAGCGAAAAGAACATGGGTTGTGAACAACCTATTAGTGTTGCATATTTCTATTTACACCAAAAAATGGGCCATTCGAATTGTCAACGTGTCTGTGAAGTGTTTTTTGGCAGCTACAAGAGTACCTCTAGGGAAACAGGGGTAGATTTGATTGTTTGATACATCTACGTGTAGATAATCCTATGTTTGGATATGTTAAAATAATATTTTATATTGCAAATAAGCTCCTTATTGTGCTTGTAATGTTTTCGGATGAAGATGATTTAGTGCACTCATGTAGCCAAACAACCAAAAAAGGCAAATAGGGATAGACAAATTTTGAGGACATTGATGAAAATAAGGGCTTCTTCTAAGGTATGCTCATGCATCTACTGAACACAAACACTTTATCAACTCTTGTACATATTCTAGGCTTGATATGGAAATAAATCTATTTTAAGCCAAGCAATAGGTGGTTTAGCAAAATATACAACATATGAGAAAGCACATGGAAACATATTGCATTTCTTCTTCATAAGGTTTATGTCCTTTCATTAGGGTGTGCATTAAATCACAAGTTTCTAATTGGAAAATATGAAAGTTATGAAAGTAGGTGCTTTAATAGTGTACACATCATTTTTCCATCATAGTAAGTATGCTCTTTTTAAGGAAAATAAAGCTATCTTTTATCAATGATACATACAAAAAAGTGCATGAACTATTTGCTCAAAAAGATTGTCCAATTGCACAAAGTTTCCAACCGCGCTCTCAAAACTGACTAAAAAGAACCAACTACGTGTGACGTGAAAAATTATACTAAACGATTGTGTACAAACCAAGGTAGAGTCAGAAATGATCATGATCAAAGTCAACCTTAATTTGCATCCAGAAGGGCCTCCACATGTTTGGTATGCAACTCCCGCTCCTTTAAGATTATGTCAACCCCTTGATTGGAATAAGCTATAGTTGAAGAACAGTTTCTTAATTTCTATTCATTAAGGCTTGAATGTGTGTGTCCATGAATTGTCACTTCCTCCTTTGCCACTACATGTCTCTATCTTGTTAAAGTGTTCATACATCTCATAGGGATTAATAACAATGCTTCAAACTAATTGTCGTTTTGTAACACAACAAATACTACAAAAGTCAAAGGCTAAGCTCTCTCTCAACACCCCATGAGCACCCTTAGGAAGCAAGCATCCTTATTGCATTTCACATTGAACATACTAACAAGTCTCCAAACTCTCCTTGGTCAAGGGTCGGTCATAAAGAGATGAAAGACATCCTCTTTTATGTTAAGACATCTTTTGCAACGTCGACCAAACTTGTCTATTCTACAAGATCCTACATCGGTACATAAGGCTTGATGGAAGATTGTCAAAACAATAGCACTTTGCTTTCAATGGATACCCTTGCACCAAATCAAGTCAAATAAAAATGCCCACTCTTATTGCCTTTCCTCTTCCTCCATTTGGGGTTCAAAGTATTGATAAATTCTTTGTTGTCTGAAAAAATGGAGTTAAAATTCTAAGAGAGTCCATAGGAACTTTACCTTCACATCACCCTTCTAGTTGACCTTCTCCCAAAGGGTGAGACTATTGATAATGAGAGGTCAACCCCTTTAAGTAGTTCAAACTTTTGTTTGGTCTCCCTCTAAGCCATCCATTTAGTTTGCTCTTGATCCCAACCTTGGATTGAAATTCCTTTCTTTGCCAATCTATGGGCATGTACTAACTCGTGATTTTGTGGTAGCTCTTTATTATAAATGGTTGAGAACAGAATTGAGTTGAATTTAACTTTTCCTTTCTATCTGGTATTCCACCTACAGTAGCTTCCTATGTTATGTAGATAGCTTTCCACGTGTCACTGCCACTAATTGGTTGAGAAGAGTAGAAGCTTTCAAAAAATAATTCCTTAATGGTTCAAATATCTTTAGGTTTCGTAAAACTATGCATGATAAGCTTCACTGCTAGTTTATAGGCTGCTTGTTGAATGTCAATTAACTCCCAAACCAGCCTAGTCCTTGCCCATAATGCAAAGTTCCCACTTCATGAGTGAGACACATTAAATTAGGATCACCACACTGTAAGAAATTTTGAGAAAGAGATGAATCAATTCAAAGAATTCGTAGTTGGCATCCAACAAGAGAGGTAGAAGATGGCCACAAGATATAGAAAATGATTAAGAATATTCTTAAACATGGTAGATTTAGTTGATAGTCCCATCCACCCTTAATGTAGTTTCTAAAACTTGTTTAGAGATCAGTCCCATCTAGCTTGCATAGAGACTCCAAATTCCCTTGGAAAGCCAAGTAATCTAAATTTTCCTTTTCTAAATCCTCTTGCATCAAGACAGTTCATAACCACCCTAATATCAACAATTTCATTTGTGGAGCTAGATTATATCGTTAGCAAACCATTGATTGCTTGCCATTCTGGTGAGGCGATGCCACCTACACACCTCTACCTCAACTTCATGATGGATAAGTCATCCAAGTGCATTAGATGCTTTTCCAATTGAAAAGAAGAGGTTTGGACAACCTTGATGTATTTTTCCAATTGAAAAGAAGAGGTTTGGACAACCTTCATGTATTTTTCCAATTGAAAAGAATATGATTTCATATGACGCTGAGTAATCCACATAGATTCTAGCATTACATAGGACAGCAACAATGCTATACATCGCTAGACCGCCCTTCCGAAGTTCGATCTTTTAAAGATTGCATGATGAGATCCCAATTTAGCCTAACATAGACTTTGGCAAAACCAACCTTGACAAAACAAATGTCTTGATCTATTTCTTTGGCATATTCAATACCTTCCCACATGTTTATAATAGCATCTAGGATATGTCTTCCTTAATAAATTCACCGTTTTTGGTCCTAATGAATTAAACATTATCCTTAATCTATGTGCAAAAGCTTCGGAATAAATGATGTAGTTATACTTCATCATAGTTAATGGTCTCCAATTTTTTAGTTGCTCTCTTTCACCTTCTACTGGAATCATCTTTATCACATTGCAGTTTAGGTGGTCTTGAAGTTCAAATGAAGACTCTCATTCCAAGTGTCCAAAAGCTATTTTTTTAAAAGAAAAAAGAGCCATAGGAATTTTACAATATAACATCTGTCAAAGTCCACCTTTCATGAGCGATATACAAAGAAATCTAAAAAACCTTTAAAGATCACTTCCTATTTATGATGAAATCAATATTATAGAAGAAATAGGCTCAAATTGGCTCGTGAGCATCTATCTCTTTCTGAAGTCCCATGGTTGACACGCCCAATCACGGTCGCGATACGTACCATTTGATATTAGTGAGATACTAAAAGAATTAAAAAATATCAAGCATACGTTCGATGGTACATTCGATACCCAAAAAAGAAGAAATATTTTAGAGTTTGAGTAAGTACAAGTTTTTCTTAAATTGGACATTCAATGCTTAGAAGATGTACATGACTTGATTCTAGAAAGTTGAAACACAAGGATTCTACATGTAACATAGGTGCAAAACTTAAAAGAACCAAAGATATATCATGATTCTTGGAGAGTGAAGAGTGCTTGGTGGAGAGGAAGACGGAGAGGTGGCAACAAACTACTCGGTGGAGAGGGAGATGGAGAGGGAAGAGTGCTTGGTGGAGAGGGGGAGGGGTGAGAGGGGTTTATATGCAGGTTTGGAGGAGCAACATGCCCCAAATGATCAAAACGGGTAGAAATAATTGGCCTTAAACCCTAATCCATAGGCCACTGTATCGAATAGTACGAGACATACGAAACACACGGTATAGTATGGAATGTTCCATTCATCGAACGTAGGCAACACTGGGTGGTCCTCATTGAAATTAAACACTTTCGTGAAGTCTTTTTTTTTTCATGTTCATCCAAGATATAAAAGCATCCTCAACATTAGTATGAACCTAATTAAAGTCCAAGTTGTTTCTGGTTATCCAACTTAACCAAAGTGGATGAGACCTAATTTGAATCCATAACTTCTGCTGCATCTCCTAATAATATGGCCTCACAATTGATTGACTTCCCTATCTGGATTTGCACTATTTTTCCAGACTTTTCAGGCATTAGGACAAGCCATGAATAATTAGAAAATGTCTTCCTTGTACCCTAGACATTTCCTACAATTCCCATCACCCTTCCCCATCGGCTCTCCTCTACCATTGGTCCCAATTGCTTTGTGAAAATGAGCGAGAGTAGAGTAGATTTTCTCAAGAATAGCCTTGGTCCAAACATTAGTAAACCTAGACCTTTATTCAGCACTCTATAAACTTTCTCAATGTCAGTAGAGGGAGCAAGAATGTGGAAAAAATGAAATACTTCAACCCAGTTGAATTCTCTTCTATATACCATGGATCTCCCTTTCCATCGAGTGTTTTCTACCCATTAGTAGCTATAAATCCTGATTAGTAAGTAGAAATACCCTTCTTGTCTTAAATCAATACTTCACTTTCATCTCATCTTTACGCCACAATTAACCCCAAGATTTTTAAACAATAGCCTTTCCTTGTCTTTGTCTCCATCATTGAGTGTATTCTCTTTAAATATTATAGAAATGTAGATACAATCAATGCCCATGAAGGAGCCCTTGATAGAAAGAAAAAGGATTTTCAGTTCTTAAGACATCCATAATGACTTCCACAAAGGGTTGCCTTTAGTGAAGCAAAATTTAGGGTTACACAGGGCGAAAATGGTTGGATATCTTTTCCATTTGGGGACCCTAAGTGTCTTACTTGTTGCAAAATGTTCCTTCAGAGCAACGAAGCCCAATCAAATCCAAGACTAAGTGTTTTCTTTATTATCCAAGAGGCTGATAATTTCAAAGCATCATTTCTATTACAACCACTCTGTTGTCACCGCCTCTCCCAAGTCCAAGTTCCGAGGGTATGGGCACCTACAATCGTGTTGTTGCTCATTGTAGCATAGGTCCTCCGATTGTATTCCAATGAGAGATGTAGGCTAAAGTGTGGAAATTAGATCATGTGGGTGTGGGTGAGAAAGAGGGTTTGGTCACAATGATGGATGGAGGCTCTCGCCTCCACAAGAGTTAGAGGTTTAGAAAGGGGTTGCAAGGTTCAGAAGGGGATAGGGTTGATAGAGCTATCTAGGGGTTCTAGGGTTCATAGAGGGTTGTAGGATTTAAGAGGAGTCCAGGGTTGAGGAATGGAGAGCTAATCTCCTTCGTGACTTCGAGGAGTAAGGGTTGAGGAAGAGAGACAAGGGAGAAGGAGGGAGGAGGGAGGAAGAGTACGATGAGGACGAGGATGAGGATGAGGACGAGGAAAAGAGAGAAGGAGGAGGGAGTACAAGGGTAGTGATTGCAAGGATAAGGGCATGCTAGAACACGATAGTGTAAGCGAGCATGGAAGCAATGGAGATCAATCACATGAACACAATAGTGATCTTGAACATTAAACCCCAAAGAGTGGGAGATTCATTACATTGAGAGGTTTGTCTCTACACAATCCGTAGGTACCTCCAGGGTGGGACCTCTTTTGTAGGAGACCTTTTGGACAAGAGTCCCTCCACTTTTTTTGGGTCTCTACACAAAGTAAAGGGACCTTTTGAGTCTTTACAAAAAGTGGGGGAACATTATGAGTCCCTACATGAAGTGGGGGGACCTTTTGAGTCCCTCCACAAAGTAGGGGGATGTCAAAAAATGTAGGCTTTGTCTTTCTCTCTCTAGATCCTAGTTTTGCAAGTATGAGTGGATCTATTCTAGAGAGGATTTTGGCTATCCTTATCCTTTAAGATCATCATACCATCTTTCAAGCTCAAGATATTACAAGCGGAGCTTTGCACATATAATGATCTCATCTTCGTTTCTCTAAACTGTACTTCTGTCCCTTGTTTCCACAAAGTGAATATTCCCTTAGACCGATTTGATTACCCATTATTAGGTATCCGATGCTTTGAGTGGGAATATTTTTGAACTTTGTTCCTTCCATGGAGTTGTTTGGGTGTTGGGGTTGGTTTATTGTACCTTCTTTTGATGTGATTGTGTTATTCGCAGTAGTCCTTGCCTTGTTGAGTGTGTGCAAAGTTTCTCTTCTCTTGTAGATCACGTGCATGCCTAATTTTTCCTTTTGATAATTCTTGGAATTTCTCATCTTTGTCTTGTACATGGTATGTAGATGCATATGTTGAGAGGCCTTGTATTTAATTACCTTGTCTCTAGCATCAAATTTGGCTCACAAAACATTCTCTTTTGCTTGATGCATTCTTTTTGTGTAGAATGTATGTCTTCTTGGATCTTGGAATTTGATTCATTTTTTTTCGAGAGGAATGCTTAAGAGAGTAAAGGATGAGGTGTTCGATGATGAGGTTTAGCACTTGCATGTATGGCTTTGGAGCCGATGGGCAAATTTTTGGTTTTGATAATGTTAATAACTTGAGTTGATTGTACCTGGTTTTGTGCTGATTTGCATTAATATCCTATGTGGTGCTTATATCAACTTCCTATTGTCACCTAAAGACTGTGAAAGTACATGCTTGGAGCTTGTTGCGTGTCAAGTGCTGCCTAAAGCAGATATTCAACGTGAACGCCTATTCACCTAAGGACTCTTGAGGACTGTGCCTTGATTTTGTGATTGAGTGCTTGACATGTTGGTGCCTGTAATTTTCAATGGGGTTTTATTTGTGCTTGACATGTTGGTGCCTATCCTTTTCAATGGGCTTTTATTTGTTCATCTATTGTGTCTAAAGTGGAAAACACATGTATGTGTTTGTGGACCTAACCTATTTGTCTAGGTATAGACTTACAAAGTTACAGGATCCGAGAGAACTACAAATTTTATTCATTGACGCCATGGATGAGAAACCATGCTATTATTCATGGTTCGATCCCCAAATGGAGTTTTACCGAATGCCACTTTATTTTTTTTTAATTCTTCTTTCTTTCAAAGACCGAAATCATCATTGGCAACATGTTCTTGAAGAAGTATCATGTTGGCCTTTGAATTTTGTTGAAGCTTTTCTATTCTTATATTTTATTTGATAGGGATGTTGGCAAGCTTGAAGAGTATAGGGAGTTGACACTTGAGTTCATATGTGTGAGAGTGCTCTCAACCGAAGCAAAACGGAAGAGGGAGAGAGAGAAACAGAGAGCCACACAAGTTTTTGGTGGGTGTAGAACACCCGAATCTTCTTTTTCATTCATTTATATATGTGTTTGAGTATTGTACATAACCGGGGTAAAGGCACAGTGACCCTTAACCCCCATAACCTCCCACTTAAAGGACAATGTGCCTTTAAGGGAGGACAACCAGTGAGCATACTATCCAATGCCCATCAATACATGACAATACTCAAACCGCTAACTAGGTAGACTCTTCGTCAGCATATCTGCAGGGTTATCATCTGTATGAACCTTGACAAGCTCTATGCGCTTGTCCTCAAGTACCTCCCTGATGAACTGGTACCTAACCTCAATGTGTTTGATCTTTGCATGAAAGACCGGATTCCGTGCTAGCTGAATAGCACTCATGGAATCACTATGTACTGTCGGTGCACCTGTATGAATCCCCAAATCTCCCACTAGCTAATCAAGCCATATAGCCTCCTTGCAACCCTCTGTGGCTACAACATACTCAGTTTCTGTGGTAAACAAAGCAACGCACTTCTATGCACGAAACATCCATGACACTGCACCACCTGCATCCTACTATCCACATGCCCTGCATAATCTGAATCTGTGTACCCAAGTACACGCTGTCTCCTCTACCAAAGTAGATGCACATCTCCTTGGTACCCTTCATGTACCTCATGATGCACTTAACTGCCTCCCAATGCCTCTTTCTTGGATTAGCCATATACCGGCTAACAACTCCCACTGCAAATGCAATGTCTGGTCTAGTAGCTATCATAGCATACATAAGACTCCCAACCACTGATGCATAAGGAACCTTAGCCATCATGGCCCTCTCCTCATCCAATTTGGGACTATCTGTATGACTCAGTTTCACATATGGAGGCAATGGAGTACTCACTGCCTTCCCCCCCTCCATATTGAAACGCTGCAATACTTTTGTAACATACTCCTTTTGTGAAAGCCAAAGGAGTTTCCTACTCCGATCACGCGTGATGCGCATACCAAGAATATGACATGCAAGTCCCAAATCCTTCATATCAAAGGCCTCATGCAACTTGGCCTTTAATGCATCTAGCTCATAAGTATTCTTGCTAGCCAATAGCATATCATCCACATATAGTGCCAGGAGTATCAGGCTATTATCCTTAGCCCTTTTAGTGTAGAGGCAGTGATCAATTTCACTCCTTCTAAAATCCTGGGACCGAATGAAAGTCAAACTTCTGATACCATTCTCTAGGTGCTTGCTTAAGACCATAGAGACTCTTCTTCAGCTTGCAAACTAATTGCTCTTTGCCCTTTTCTTCAAAGCCTTCTGGCTGCACCATGTAAATTTCTTCATGTAGATCCCCATGCAAGAAAGCTATCTTGACATCCATCTACATAAGCTCCATATCCTCTACTGCCACTAGGCCAAGCATGCATCTAAGTGTGGTCATCTTCACAACTGGAGAGAATATCTCATCAAAGTCCACACTCTTCTCTTGCTTGAACCCTTTAGCGACCAAACGGGCCTTGTACCTAGGCACATCATCACCTGTGACCTTCATCTTGTAGACCCATTTACAAGGCAATGCTTTCTTTCCATGTGGCAAAGAAACCAAGTCCCAAGTCTTATTCTTCATAAGTGAACTCATCTCTGATTGCATAGCATAGTCCCACTTGCGTTGATCCTCGTGCATCATAGCCTCTCTATAGCAAGAAGACTCCCCGCAATTAGTAAGCATCATAGTCTACCCCTGGAACAAACCTATCAGGCAGTCTAGACATTCTAGATAATCTTCTCAAAGGCATTTCAGCTTGCTGTCCCACCTGCATATCAGCCACATTTGGCTCATCATTTCCACCAATAGATGATCCATCATCTACCCTTGATTGTATACCTGTGGGAGTACTTGGTGGTACCATTTCTTGCACATTTGGTGCATAGACAGCTTGCTGTCTATCAACATATGCAGGTGGATTTATGTCCTAGAACGTGATTCTCCTCATTTCCACATCCCTCATGGGTGCCTTATGCATCTTCTTCTCATTGAAGGCTAGATCATGGTTGCATATGATCTTCTTTGCTTCTGGATCCCAGAGATGATAGCCCATCTCTCCACTTTCACCATAACCCAAAAAGATGCATTTCCTAGACTTAGGATCTAGCTTGTTTCAAAGCTCTCTTGGCACATGTGCATATGCAAATATACGCAAATGAGAGTAAGAGGGCTTCTTGCCACTCCATGCCTCTTCAAGAATACCACCATCCAAACTCTTACTAGGTGATCTATTGATAAGGTCTCTTATAACTTGAAAAAGTACTTGCAATAATGCATATTGCATTATTACAGGATTATCACATGGCACATATTGGAATTTAGCTAATAAAGCAAAGTATGGAGTAAAATTTAACATTCATGGAAACATAGGAAGGCCCAAAACAAGAGCCTAAATGGCTGCAGCAACAACAATTTTGAAAGACTACATACATAAAAATGCTTTACCTCAACCCCATCTATCTGAAATGCATCTTTCGATAGGTTTAACAAAAAGAAGTATTTAACTCTATTGGAGAAACACAATGGAGGCATTCTCCAGCATCTTTTTATACTTTGCATACTCGGCTCTATGCTTTTGGCAAGGGGTGCCAAGTGTGGGACTTTGTATCCCTTGCATGTATCAGGGGTGTTTGATCATGTTGTTGCAATAACCGAGTAGCCAAGCACTTCTTTATGGCAATTTCGATTGAGCCATATGAGCCAAAATGGGATGAAACTCTTATGCCGTTTGGGTTATGTACCGCATTTATTTTGTGAGCATTGTCTCTATGGGAAGTAGACTAAATCAGCCCATAAAAGAAGGGGAAAGAAAGAGTTTGAAAAGCTTGATTTGGTGCATTTAGATGTATGTGGTCCCATGCCTACACGATCATTAGGCGGGGTTGAATACTACGTGACATTTTGATGATGCAACTAGGAAAGTGTGGGCTTATGCTATAGCTTGGAAGAGTGATGTGTTCCAAGTATTTCAAAAATGGCTGGCCTTGGTTGAGAATCAGTCAGGTAGAACGCTTAAATGCCTACGGACTGACAATGGTGGAGAGTATCTCTCATGACTTTCGGCATTTCTGTGATACATGTGAGATTAAGAGGGAGCTCACATCCCCTCATACTCCAAAGCAAAATCCAGTTGCAAAAAATATGAACCGTACCATTCAAGAAAGGTAGCAATGCATGCTTTCCAATGCAAGTCTTTCTGGTGGTTTTTGGGCTGAGGTAATGAAGACTGCAGTGCACTGAATTTTCCAACTCCGAGAACCAAAGATGGGTCTGAAAACTAGCATCATCTAGCTAACCTATTGAACTGAGACTCTTGGTCAGCTTAGGCACATGTCTCACATTTTTCAAAATAAATGCAAACCCATTTGCAAAAGAAAACTTTATGTCACCTACTCCCACTATGTCACATGCATAGTCATTTCCAAGATGCACACGACCTGTCTTTCCACTGTCATAAGTGGAGAACCATTCCCTATGGGGAGTAACATGGAATGAAGCACCAGAATCCAAAATCCAATCCTGGGAATATGCATCATCTGAAGTGGTAAGCAACTCTGCAAATAAACTAGACATGAAGAGAATGTCATTGTCACTATCATGTGTGACTGCATTGATCTCCTTGATCTTCACTTTTCCTTTGTCCTCCCTTAGACTCTCTTCCTTTTGATTTGCACCCCAATTTGCATTCTTTTTCTTATCCTTTTGCTCTCTTTTAAGCTTGTAGCAATCCTTTTTCATGTGGCCCTTCTTGCCGCAATAGTAACGCTCAATGTTTCGTGCCCTGGACTTGCTACAGGACTTCCCTCTTTCTTGAAACTTCCCCCTAGACTGTGATCTACCCCTTTGCACATTTAAGGCTGCAGCTTGTTGCCTTCCATTGACTTCCGTCTAATCTCCTTGGCCAACAAGCTACCAACCACATCATCAAAGTTCAATACTCCACCAGGTGCAGAGTTAATGATAGTAGTATGGAAAGTATCCCATGAGGATGGTAATGAGCATAAGAGAAATATTGCCCTCATTTTTGCATCAAAATTCAGCTTTTGAGCTTGAAGCAAACTGAAAATTATATTAAATTCATTCAAGTGCAAAGCTATGGATACTCCCTCCTTCATGTGCAGCTCAAACAATCTCTTCATGAGATAGACTTTGTTTAAGGTAGTCTCTTTCTCATATGTAGCACACAACTTTTTCCATAAAGCTTCCATAGTCTTTTCAGTGACTACTGTGAAATGAACTCTCCCCAAGATGAAGTCTAATGGTAGACTTTGCCAATGTATCCAACTCATTCCATTCATCTGTGGACATAGCTGCAGGCTTAGCTACAATTCCTTGCAAGGGTTTTATCTGCTTCTTTTGAATAAGCACATCCCTTATCTGTACTTTCCACAAAGAAAAGTTTGTATCTTGGGGAGACAGTTTATTTCATAGTAGTCACTGAAAAGACTACGGAAGCTTTATGGAAAAAGCTATGTGCTACATATGAGAAAGATACTTCCTCAAACAAGATGAAGTCTAATGGTAGAATTTGCCAATGCATCCAACTCATTCCATTCATCTGTGGACATAGCTGTAGGCTTAGCTGCAATCCCTTGCAAGGGTTTTATCTGCTTCTTTTGAATAAGCACATCCCTTATCTGTTCTTTCCACAAAGAAAAGTTTGTCCCATCAAACTTTTTAATGCTGAAAAACTCCTTTTTAGACATGGAAGAGGATGCCATGATGCAAATAAAGCAAAATCCCAAATGCTAGTGCCTGCAAGAGAGAATCACACCAAATACCAGGTGCACCCAAATGTGTAAGCCACAATAGAGTGAAATATCACCAAAACTCAAAGCTCAAAGCATCAAAAGATACAGCTAACTCATGTGCATATACTATGCATCCATATGAGCAATTTGGCCCAAAAGAAAATGCCAACTGCAATGGCAATCCAAAATGCCAATAAGTGCCAAATAGCTCAAGCATAAACGCCATCCATGGGCATATTCATCAACAATATCTCATCCAAGAGAGCATAACACTATCAATGCATCACCTGCAAATGGCTGTCCCTCAACATCAAATAGCATCCATGTGCAAAGCGTCCATAAAAAAATAGCATCCCATAAGGCAATCTGGGCCTATCAACGCATCCAATAAGGATTGCAATGCATCCAAATGGCCTATAAATCATCCACTGCAACCTAATGCACACCACAAATGAGCGCACATGGCTCAAACTGCAACCAAAGTGATCTGCATAAGGTATGCTCAAGAAATCATGGTCCCATGGCAATCACCGCTACTAAAAATAGAACTCGAGATGCCTCAAAACATGGGTGCCATTGCATAATCGGGCTCAGCAAGACAATCTACAAATATCTCTCTTCTGTTGGAACTCCAAAATCCCAACCAATGAGTGAGAAATGGGAGTCAACACTTATCCACTGCCATGTGGCATAAATCTAAGGTTTCAAAATCTTAGAATGAAAAATGCATAACAGAGAGACGAAATCAAATACACAGAGATCTATAACTCTAAAAATACTCAACCGAATCGTGCAAGAACTAACAGATAGGGGTTTTTAGGCGTCCGAAATGCAATGGGATAGACGGTATTGGAAACTGTGGTCCCAATCACTGAGTCCAACACATGTACTAAAAAACATTTTTGGAAACTGAATTGTTTGTAAACTCCACCAGAGTATGAATGATGAGCAACATAGAAGATTTAGGACCTCCTGAGTCCATTGGTATTGACAGATTTGCAAATGGTTGCTCCAAACTTGAGTTCCAACACCCGGGCATAAAAATGTTAAAACTGACATAGTGAATCAAAAATCCAACGAAATGATCCCAAATTCAAGAATGAAGGTGTTTCCAAGCTCCTGAAGTGAAATGGATACCAAAAGCAAGTAATGGTTGCCTCTACGAGTCAATACGGAGTCTCTGTCATTGAACGGAATAGGGAAAAGCTAAAAAAACGACTTTTTCTTTGAAAACACTTAACAGGCTCTCAAAACCACTTCGCAAAACCAAAGTGACTTTTCCAAAGGTTCCTTCAAGGTCTCATGCGCTCGGATGCAAGTAAAGTCACCCACAAAGCTTCCCACAGAGCTTCTCCTTCCTCCCACAGAGTTATTAAGCTTCCAGGCATTCATGCACGCTCAGCTAGATCACTCGAGCTCTGATACCAATTGAGAGTGCTCCCAACAGAAGCAGAACGGAAGAGGGAGAGAGAGAAAGAGAGAGCCACACAAGTTTTTGGTGGGTGCAAAACACCCTAATCTTCTTTTTCATTCATTTATATATGTGTTTGAGTATTTTACATAACCGGGGTAAAGGCACAGTGACCTTTAACCCCCATAATGTGAATATGCTTTCGAAAAAAGTGCAACCTCTTCATTTTGTAAGGTGGATGGGTGGATTGTGTTCCATCCTTCAATGATGCATGACTCTACTGATTTATATGTCTTTGATGATGCATGTAGATTAGTACCTGCTTTTCTTTCAATCTCTTGGGTTTGATTGTTTTCATGTGTTGAACACATTCCATTTGTGGCTACGATGGGCTGAAGATCTTCATGTTGAGGAACATTTGTAAATTATGACTCCATGCTTGGCATTCGTCCCATCTTTGTGGATATAGTCTCACTCTTTGTAGGATCTACACAATGTCGTTGAGGCACCCTTACTTCTTTTAGCACATTGCATGGCCTATTAATAGTTGCAAGTATTGTTGGGATAGAAAAATTCCCCACTTTCTTGATACATATTTTGGGAATCGATTCCCACCTTAATCTTCTATCCAAGTGTTGATGTCTATTGGGGACAAAGTGGTGCACATCTTTCTTTTGTATCTAGATAGTTTTTTCCTTGGTTGTTTGAATTACATATGATTATAGGAATACTCATTGTTGCTGAAGGACTGATTCCTATTCTATTGATGGTCCATGTTGATATTTTGTTGGGTAGGCATTTGATTGAGTTGATTGCTTTGGAGTCCTTTGTTGAATAAATCATGTCTGGAGAGTCTTCGTGTCATCTTGATATTGTTAACAAAATGTTGTCACCATCTCTCCCAAGTCCAAGCTCCGTGGGTGTTGGTCACCTACAATCATGTTGTTTCTCGTTGTAGCATAGGTCCTCGAGTTGGATTTCGATGAGAGGTGTAGTAGGCTAAAGCATGGAAAGTAAAACTCATGCATGCATGAGTGAGAAAGAGGGTTTGATCACAACTATGGATGGAGGCTCTCGCCTCCACGACAGTTTAGGGGTTTAGAAGGGGGTTGTAGGGTTCAGAAGGGGACAAGGTTGAGAGAGCTATCTAGGAGTTTCAGGGTTCAAAGATGGTTACAAGGTTTAGGAGGAGTCCAGGGTTGAGGAGTGGAGAGCTAGTCTCCTTCGCGACTTTGAGGGGTAAGGGTTGAGGAGGAGAGACAAGGGAGGAGGAGAGAGGAGGGAGGAGGGGGGAGGGAGGAGGAGGGAGAAGGGGGAGGAAGGAGGAGGAGGAGGAGGAGGGGGATGGGGGAGGAGGAGGAGGAGGAGGGAGGAGGAGGAAAAGAGATATTTTCATAATAGCCAACACTTTCCCTTGGAGTGAAAAGTCCTCTCCTACATTTGTTGTGACAATTCCTCCTTAGACTCATTAACCTCGAGTAGGCCTGCAACCATTGCATCCCCCTTATTTATCTCATCCTGAAAACCTTTTGATGATCTTACCTTAACCTTAATATCCTCAAAGTGATTTTGGTGATCTCAAACCTCCTCATCAATTTCTTGATTAGCTTGAGCCTCTAAAGCATTCTTGGACACAAAAGATATTGCTTTTTATTTATTTCCCTTGCTCATGTTGCCTCTTGTGATTGTAGGTATTTGAAGATTCAACTCGAGCTTTAGCCTTGCCCTTTCTTTGAGTGTAATTCTTAATAATGTGACTTGACAATCCACACAAAAAATAAGAATTTGGTGGGTTCTTGTATGTAAGTTGTTCTTTGAACACTTCTCTGCTTTTATTGAGAATAACCAAGTACCAGGGACATGTTTTGCAAGATCCATCTATACACAGACTTGGAAATTTTCTATTGGGTTTTTAAATTGTTGTTTTTTGAATCCTAGGACCTCACCAAGACTGTTGCATAAAGAAGCTAGTTGCATAGTGACAATGGTAAGTCAGGTAATTCAACCCATGATGGGGTTCTTATGGACCTTTATTTGTTTGGAAAAAATTTAGGGGACCAACTCTCAAGATAGACCAGTTGGTTCCTCATAGTCAAAAGTCCTTGGTATAGGAATTTGGCTGGCATTTCCTCTTTTTCAAAAAGGGACATGTAGCATACTTTTCTCAAAATGAAGCATTAGTGGTGGCGATCATCCCCTTCTTGGCCAAGTGGACCTAATCCATGACTCTAGGATAGCCAGGGTGGGATGGGAATTGTTAAGAAAACCCTCTAAAGCATGTGATTTGAGCCATTCCATAGAATCCATAGGATGAAGCTCTCATGAATTAACTTGTGCACCTAGAACTCGTTTGGCTACAAATGCACTGTCTGCTACAAAGGAACCTACTTGTGTGATGTTATTTTCCTCCCCTAAATGCATGAGGGGGTCCTTTGGGGAAATATTGCTATTGATTTTTTAGATGGGTGATTGTAGGGGTAAAATAGCATGCTATTAATTTGATATTCCCTTCCTTTGCCATGGCCTTCTTTTATAACTTTTGCTATTTTTTCCCATGCTATTCTAATGTAACATACTATCCCACCAAACCCTCATCCCCTATGTGTGAGTGTGCATTCCATATTGATGTTTTATGAAACCCTGAATTTCCTCTTCCAGTGCGATGGCCTTTCAACCTCCTATGTTCCACACTTTTACTCCAAGGGTCTCAAGTCCTATGCTTGTTTCATTCCCCCCTTAGTCTTTTATGCAATAACAGCCTTTCTATCTTTCATGTGTGCATGTTTACCATCATTTTTTGCTCTTTTGATTTTTTCAATATCCTTGACTATTTGGGCATATTTGCTCCTCGTAAGTTCCTCATTAATCCATATGGAATTCCCCTTAAGGTGATGCTTGTGATTAAGCACTGTGAGGTGAGAGTTCATGTGTATTTGCCTTGGTTTTTCTCCTGTCCTGCCCACCTTAGAAGGCTTCATGCTAGTTAGTGGATGATATGTCCATTGTTTTTTGAAAAATGTGGGTGGGGACTTTCTCCATGTCTTTATCCTCACTATCTTCAATTCCCACAATCCGAAATGCTAAGTGCTTTTTCCTTTTGTTCTTGCCACTCTTTGACTATTAAAGGTACCTCCTAATTGTGTTCTTAACAGATCATCAATAGTATTGATGATGTTTTGCTTTGGTGACTCGATGACTCTTGTGGGGTTTGCATTTGATCTTTTTCTCTCAACACAATTTGTCCTGAAATATTGTCTTCTATTTTTTGTTCCATGTTATTGAGTCTGTCATAACCTATCTCTATGTTCTTCTCCCTTTCCGATAGTTTTGATGCATCTCATGCATCTTCTATTGCATTTTATTTGCTCCTTGCATTAGCAATATATGTTCATTCTATAATTGTACGATAGCCTCATATATTTGCTTCCTTGTTGACCTGTAGAACTTGCATATGCGTGACATATTTCTTAGGAGTAAACATCATTCTCTTAGGAGTCAATGTCTTCTTCTTCTACCCTTAAGCTAGATTATTATTTGTCTTTGAGCTTGCTACTTCAAACTCAACAGAGGTTTGAAATCTTCCAATGTGTTCTATTTTTTGTATCTATTTTTTGCATCTAACCCCTTAATGATTCGTATGTTGTACTAACCTGATTTGATTTCATGTCTTGATTTTAGAGCCAAAGGTCCCTCTCATGCATTGTTTAGCTAGATTGATTTTGATTTTTGATTTGATTAGAGATGTTGCAAGTATGTCAGTCGAGGTTTCTCTTGCCTTTGTTTTGCAAGTCTCGATAGGTTTTGGTGTGCTAAAGGGATGCAACAAAGATGCAAGGGCTTGTGGAGTAGACCCGTTGGCCTCTGACCCAAGTGTAGGTAGATGGCCTTTGAGGGCCATGGCATAGGTTGTTTGATGGCCTTTGCAGGGCTTGGCATAGGTTTGGGGTGCGCACCTAAGGCTTCAAGGCCTATAGTAATTATGATGCCCTTGAGGGGTGCCAATGCAGGTCCAGGTTGTTTTGGGAGGGTTCAATAGAAGCCACAAAACTTTACTCTATTTGTAGCAATTGAGACATGGTCTAAGGGAGGCCTAGAGCTGCTCATAGGAGCCAACCTAGATGTGTCTTAGGGACAACTCACAGTAGTCACATTGCCAAACCAGTAGCCTAAGGTTGCTCTATGAGATAGTAGCATCTGAGGATGTGTAGCCTAGACATCTTGAGGCTATCCCGCAACATCTAAGTCAAATGACATAATTTGTGGTCTAGAGGCTTGGAGGGGGGTGGGGAGAGAGAGAGAGAGAGAGAGAGAGAGAGAGAGAGAGAGACTTGTGTTAACATCTGTGGGAGGCCTCACAGGCCTATGAGACAAAGTACAATAAGTAGAAAAGATTGTACAAGCTGCAACAAAGGGCTCACTACAGCCCTTGCTGAGTGCTTAGCTAAGCTAATGATCTTTAAAAAAAACTCAAAATCCACCCACCTTGCTTCTTCATTTTAGCTAATGCTTTGTCCACAAGTGTTTCCTCAGGTAGCAAGGCCACGTTTGTGGCTTCCAGATTATCTATCTTTTGGATAAGGGCTATGCAAATCTTACTGAGGCTAGTGAAGATAGCCTTATTAGTTATCGCTCCTATGTAAGTGCCATGGCATTCTCCAAAGCTTGCTTTCCCCATCTGTCTTCAACGCATCCTTGCATAGGCATTGCAAATAATCTCAACACTCACCCTTCTATTTTTGCAGAATTGCAGAGATGCAGAAAATGACAACCCCCCTCACATTTATATGTATGTTGGTAGCCCATAGTGATCTTCAACTTAATTGGTACTCTTCCTTCCTCTCTTCTAGTAGAGTACATTGTGTGACCAACATATGGTGCCCATAACTCCCCACCACACTCGGGCCCATCGATACCCTCATGCACCATGTGGGGCTGCTCCCGCACCACTCATATTGCAATAAGCAAGGGAGGAGGGGTAGCGAGTTGGTGAGGACGGGCTAGCAAGGCTAGGTAGGAGCGTTGATGGGTTTCAGTCGAGAGTGAAAAGGAAGAAGAACTCTTAACAAGAAGAGGAAAGGTGTAGTCAGAGTGAGGAAGACACTTGCGAGTCGAGAAAGGGTGAAAATAAGGGGCGGCAAACTCTATAGACAATGTGCCTCCAAGACTTTAGCTTTAATTCACCAGTTCAATTCTTGGAGGCTCGGCTTGATGTGCCCTAGCTTGTGGATAGTGCATGTGTGTGGCATGTGTTTGAGTTGACAATGGCTATGGACCTTGTGCCCATCGATCCAATGTAGTGTGCCCCTCGATAGGATCACGAGTGGGTGAGTGTGGGATGGGGGTGTGTAAAAAAAAAAGAGGTGTTCCAACAAGTGAGATTGCTCCAATGGAAGGCGAAGGTGAGGAGGAAGCCATGACCATGGGCGCAAGGGGAGGAAAGGGGTTCCAATCAAATGCCACCACCACCTTCCTTACAAAGGGTGCTATACCAAGCAATCATGTGGCAAGCTACAAATTAATCCCAACTAAGGTATAACCTAACCAATGATCAAGTTTTCTAATCATAATGACTAGTAAACCTACATCTAACCCCATAATCCATCAAAATCTGCGACTCTCCACCAAGATATTAGATCAAGGTGATTGTAAAACCAAAACATGAACAACTCAACAAAATCTAGAACCTTGCCACAACCTACTCCTCTCTAAAATCTATGATCATAGAGCCTTGCCACAACCTACTCCTCTCTAAAATCTATGATCTAGAACCTTGCCACAACCTACTCCTCTCTAAAATCTATGATCATAGAGGTTAAATTTTCTTTGTGATGATGAGCCCAACAATCATGTCAACTCAAAATCTACATTTGACATGTGTGTAAATGTATAACCACCAAAATCATTATCCATGTGATCATATGGATCCATTCAATTGGGTTGGGACCCTTTACCACATCTCAATGTTGAACATCTCGATCATATATCACCAAAACATGCAAGTGCCCAATATTATATGAGTGCATAATAGAGTGAAGCATGTACAAAGTATGTGACAACATCTAATAGAAATGGCAAATGCAAATGCATGGGAAATTGAACCCATAATTTCATCCATAATAAACCCAACTACATAATGCTATTATGGACAACTACATTGAGGGTAATGTATGCTTGTATACATTGAGAATAATGTATGCATGTGTAATAAAAACATGAAAATCTATACATTACTTGACTAAGGTCAAGATGCTACCATCAGCTCTCACATCACTGAAACATTCCTTCTTTTTTTTTGCAAAAATAAAGATCGAAATTTTACTATAAGTTCGCAAAATAAAGGAGACATGTAGCCACCTATAACAGGTAGGCAAAAAACAAAATTTCATCGATGATTCTTCCTATCATAAGGATTTTTCTTAATAATTGTATTGTGCCAGTGCATGCATCCAGCGATACCTTGAACTTTGCAAAGCTGGCCGTGAGCATCTACTTCTTTAGCGAAAGAAGGGGTGGTTCTCCCTCTGATTCAATCTCCTTGAGGTCCACCATGAGTATAGCTTTTTCCTCGGTCGGGCTCTTGCACGAGCTTTTGCGAGCAGGGGTGAGAGAATTTTTGTGACCCCATGTCTGCATCAAGGAGCGTTGTATCGCTTAAGAGTTCAAGGGTTGGCTCTAGCTATTCTGAGGTGCTGGGAAGTGTGAGATGATGGCTTCTCTTGGGCACTATTTGTAGATCAATCACGTGGGAGAAGGTTGCATCGATGTGTCGTGGCGATGGAAGGTCAGTCAGCTCAACATGTAGGGAACTGGCAATGCTTTTCAGCAACTGGGAGGGACTAGTGTTGATCTTGTGTTTGGCACTGTGGGTGTTATACTCCATGATGAAGTTCGTCACTTACCATAAAATCTTGCTTATGCTCAGCCCACAACCACAGCTTGCCAAGCTCCACCTAGGCCTATTGCCTACACTCCTCATCGTAAAGTCTCCAATCATTAATAATACATTGATTGAAAACTCTAAACCTATGCAATGTACATCTACATGTAAGAAGGTGTGCCATTGATGCAATACAAGATGTACCTAGGGTAATTAAATGGCTTTTTGGCTGTTTTAACGTTGGAAACATGATCTACAATTTCAAACAATGATTCTTGGGGATAGCTAAAAAATGTTCCACAGTGAAATGAAATTCTGGAAAGGATATGTGTATTCTTGAGCTATCAAATAGATAATTCTAAGTGGATTCAAGCAGTTGTTGAATATTGGGATAGTGGGGATTTGTTCCCTTAGAACATCAAAGACAAAAGATGTTAAAACACCAAAGACAAAACACCAACTCACAATATCTTAATTCTGGCCAACAAAGGTCAATCTTTTATCATAAAATTCTATTTCCATAAGAAGTTATAAGTGATTAAAGAGATGCTCATACATGGGAATATAAGATCTCTTTACAATTTCAAAATTAATTATTTAATTTAATAATAACAATTAATGGGTATTTTAATATATTAAAAATTGAAAAGTAAATTCTTACCAAATTTCTATAAAAGGCTTAAAGGAGAGATGGGGGATAGATGAAGGGCGGGAGGGAGCTAGCACTTCTTTAATAGTGCGGCTGATGGGGGTAAGAGAGCTAGAGATATGTGGGGGTAGAAACTTAATCTTGTCCATGGGATCACAAATACTTGAGACCATGCAAATATAGGAGTGGAAGGTGAGTCGAGACCAAAATAAGTGCAAGAATGAGAGGGGCAAAGAGTGTGCATGTGTGTGTGGAGAGAGAGAGAGAGAGAGAGAGAGAGAGAGAGAGAGAGAGAGAGAAAGAGAGGGGGGGGCAGGGGGTGGGACTAGTAAGCCTTCTTCTTTAATATTTAGTGGTGGTTAATGTTGGCAATGGCATTCCAAAGAGCATGGAAAAATATGGAATCTCATCTATACATGTTTCCCTTTCATTGGCTGAAATTCTCTTTCAAGAGACTTATAACCTAATATTTCTTCTCGTCAAAATCCTATTCAAACCATGAATGATGATGGCTCTCACTCCTACAAGATTACCCATGCACTTTCTCCTTTTAGAGGATGATGGTAATGCTCCCAAGTAGAGGCTGATGGTAATTCTCCTTCTAGAGGATGATGGTAATGCTCCCAAGTAGAGGCTTAACCAATCTAATGCTTATAGCATTCTTTGATAGAGGCCTATCCACTTCTTCAATGTTCACCCATGTCAAATAGGTGCCCATGTTGATTTAATTTCCGTTTGCAAGATTTCAGTAGGCTTACTTCTACACTTTTTGATCATGTTGATTTCTTGAAGAGATAGTTGAAACTTCTAAACAAGTAGAAGAAAAAGTTGAAGAATATTAAAAAAGTGTATGATTCACATTTGCCAAATATTTGTGAGAAAAGTACCTTTCTTTTAAATAATTCAAATTTGCCATGGAATCACCTACAAACCTTAGGAGTTCTAATTTTGAGAAATCTATAACCCTTCACTTACCATAAAATCTTGCTTATGCTTAGCCCACAACCACGGCTTGCCAAGTTCCACCTAGGCCTATTGCATACACTCCTCATCGTAAAAACTTCAATCATCAATAATACATGATTGAAAACTCTAAACCTATGCAATTTACATCTACATGTAAGAAGGTGTGCCATTGATGCAATACAAGATGTACCTACGGTAATTAGATGGCTTTTTTAACGTTGGAAACATGATCTACAATGTCAAATAGTGATTCTTGGGGGTAGCTAAAAAATGTTCCATAGTGAAATGAAATTTTGGAAAGGATGTGTGGATTCTTGAGCAATCAAATAGATAATTCTAAGAGGATTCAAGCAGTCATTGAATATTGGGATAGTGGGGATTCGTTCCCTTAGAACATCAAACACACAAGATGTTAAAACACCAAAGACAAAACACCAACTCACAATATCTTAATTTTGGCCAACAAAGGTCAATGTTCTATCATAAAATTATATTTCCGTAAGAAGTTATGAGTGATTAAAGGGATGCTCATAAATGAGAACACAAGATCTCTTTACAATTTCAAAATTAATTCTTTAATTTAATAATAACAATTAATGGGTATTTTAATATATTAAAATTTGAAAACTAAAATTTTACCAAATTTCTTTAAAAGGCTGAAAGGAGAGATGGGGGATAGATGAAGGGAGGGAGGGAGCTAGCACTTCTTTAATAGTGTGGCTAATGGGGGTAAGAGAGCTAGAGATGTGTGGGGGT
This sequence comes from Dipteris shenzhenensis, assembly GCF_047967505.1. Lineage (NCBI taxonomy): Eukaryota > Viridiplantae > Streptophyta > Polypodiopsida > Gleicheniales > Dipteridaceae > Dipteris > Dipteris shenzhenensis. The sequence continues at coordinate 37,953,241 of NC_141625.1, forward strand.
GAAAACTTAATCTTGACCATGGGATCACAAATACTTGAGACCATGCAAAGATAAGAGTGGAAGGTTGTGCATGTGCATGTGTGTATACATGTGTGTGTGAGTGTGTGTGTGCATGTGCATGTGCGTGTGCATGTGCATGTGTGTGTGTGTGTGTGTGTGTGTGTAGTAGACATTAACAACACCCCTTTCATAGTGAAAAGTAGACAAATTTGGAGTGAAAAAAGAGGAATGTTTAATAGAAATACTTTGCAAATAAATATCGACAAAAAAGGAAGTGACATCATTAAAGGAAGAACAATCTTTTCAAAAGAGATAACGCAAGTAGTAGTGCTTTGAAAAGTCATTGGCAGCATCACTTTTATTGAAGAGGGGAGTCTGCCTACTTGCCACCATCCAATAAGAAAAACGGTAAGAACCAGCTTTAACTTAAGTTGGGAAGACAGGTGTCATAAACACCCCTCCCTTGTTATCGGGGTCACAATAAATTTAACGCTTAGCCTTAGACAAATCAAGCTTAATCAGAAATAGCAAGTGCAAAGTTAATTGAAGTAACCATTAGGAAAAGGAAGGGGAATAATAAATAAGGAAATTAATGTGAGCGTCTAATCACACTAATATTAGTACAAGAGATAATAAGCACATAGATGTAAATTAAAAAAAATTATGAAGAGAATTATTTTAAAACATGGAAAAATTGAAGGAAGGAGGGTCATTAAAAAACTTCAAAAAGAGAGAAATTTATAATAAAAAAGGAAATGGGTATGGGGAGATAAATCTAAAGAGAAAGGGGAAGGAAAGAACATTCATAAATATCGAGAAGAGTCAAGTTCAAGGGTGAGTTTTGAAAAAATATTGGATAGAAAGAAAATAGAGTGGCAAGAGGGTGTGAAATAGAAAAGAGGCTGGAGGGTGTGAAATAGAAAAGAGGTTGGAGGGGTGAAAGGAAATTACAAAAGAAAAAAAGAAAAAAAATAAATGAAGGGAGAATAAAAAGGGAAAATAAGAGGGAATTAATAGAGGTAGAGAGGTGGAGGGACAATAAAAAAGCTATATATATAGAGAAGGGAGAGGGAAAGAAGACATAAATACAAAGAGAGGGGGAAGAGAGATAAAAAAAGGGAAAGAAGGGAAAATGGGAAGGGGGGGGGGGGGGGAAGTCTTACAAAGTGGTAAGGGAAAGATGAGGGAAGGGAGAGGGAGAGGGAGAGGGATAAGGTAAGAAAAAAGGTGAGGGTCTTTAATAAAGTTAAGAGAATTATAGGGGGGGGGGATGGGGTGTAAAATTTAAAGGGTGGGGGAATGGGGTGTAAAAGAAAATTAAAGGAAGAAGGGTATGACCTGTGAGTCCATGGTGGAGTGTATGGCTCGGAGCCAAAGGATGGAGAAGGTTTTAATGAAGGTGGCGAAGTACTCAATGTAGATTCTTGCACAAGGTGGTACGAGGCACGTGAAGCAGAGAAGGTAAGTACTATGCACTAGGTGATGCCATGGTAACAGCACTGTAGCAATGATGGCAGGGGTGGGAAATAAGCCACACGGTGGAGCGAGGCCTTAGGGAGTGTAGTGGCTGGGTGTAGCACTAATAGGCAGTGTCAGAAGTGCACAGCAGAAGGCTGCAATGGCAACTTGGGTACTTGATGGCAGGGGCAGTCAGCAGGTAAAGAGCGTAGGCTGGCAATAGTGGACTAAGGAGCAGGAGGTGATGGCTACGGTAATGAAGGCAGCGTATTGTGGGAGAGAGAAGCTAGCATAACAAGTCTTTAAATAGGAGTGGGAGAGGCAAGGTAGATAGGGGGTTATTTAGTTAGTTTGGGAAGGCGGCCCATCAAGGGTCATGCAAGACGAGGAGGGATGTTAGATTTAAGAAGTGCGCAAATGGGTAGGGCCTATTAGGTAGGACTAATTAGGGAGTTTAGAAAATTAGGGGCTAAAAAAGGTATATAGGAGACTTAGGGAGGTTAAGGTAAAATAGAAAATAAGGGAAATTTTAGATAACTATAGGAATAAGGGGAGAAATAGGGAATATTAGGAAAGTAGGTAAATAAGGAAAAAAGGAGAAATAGGAGAATTAGAAAAAAAGGAGAAATGAGGAAATTAAAGAATAGGAATTTAGGGAGATTAAGAAAATAGAAAAAAAGGGGGAATAGGAAAATAGGAGAAATGGAATTATGAGGAAAAACAATAGGAAAATAGGAAGATAGAAAAAATAGGACAATTAGAGAAATAGAGAAGATAGAGAAAGTAGGGAAAAAGGAGAATATGAAAAAATTAGGGGGTTAGGAAAATTAGGGAAATATTAGGGGTAAAAAAGGTTAGGGAGTGTAAATGAGAGAGAAAGGAATGAGAGTGCAAATGTAAGGGGGGGTGAAGGAGTTTAGAACAAGAGAAGGAAAAAGAAGGGGGGGGGGTGGGGTTGAGGAATGAAGTAAAGTAATTGTAAAGGAAATTAGGGGAAATTTAGGGGGAATTAGGGGGATTAGGGAGTGTAAATGAGAGAGAAGGAACTAAGAGTGTAACTGTAAGGGGAGAGGAATTTAGTAAAAAAAGAAGGGAGGTGGGGTTAGGGGGGGGAAGGGAAAGGAAAAATGTACGACCACAGACCAAAAGAGTGGGCCATAAGGAAAGGAAATTAAAGGGATGGCTCTCAATGTTGGGGATAAAAGGAGCCAATCAATGGCCAAGGATTTGCATGGAAAAGGAAGGACGTGGGTTAATGGAACTACTGGTTGGATCTCTATAAGGAGGGTGGATGGCCTTGGTTATCTTTTGGCTCATCTCAAGATTGCAGAGAGCAGCTGATCATGTTTTCATGAGCTTTGTGCTCATTTCACTTGTGGTGGAAGTTGCCATCTTGGTTTGAGAGGTCAGGAGGCTGACCGATTTGTGTTCCTAGTTGTTTGGCTTTGCTTTGGAGCATCAGTCTCAGCGAGAGCAGCTGATTGCTCTGCCACTAAGCTTATTGTTTGTCACCACAGTTAAGTACTCAAGGTGTTTGAAGGGAGGCCACCTTAGCGCCATCAGAAGGTTGTGCAACTGGTAAAGGGAATTCTCAAAGTCTTAGGATAATCCTTAGAGGACGATTCACTATTGATTTGCATAGGTAGAAGGTTCACTCAACAGCTGAGGAGGTGTAGCGCCATTAATTCGTGAAGGTGGCTGATCATCAATTACATATTTTGCTCATTCCATAGATCTGAAGCATTAAGGGGTCATCGATGTTCACAATGACCCACTAAGTGCTGAGGTTAATCACGTAAATATTTTAGCTATAGCTATATGCCTTCACGGACATCTACAGTAGCGATTAGATGCTAAAGCTCTATGAAGTGTTCATATTTCATCCAAAGGCTAGTTCCAGAAGACATTTTGGCTCATTAACTGGTGAGAAGTATTGTAGGTGGCACGGTAAATTTTCTCAACAGCACTAGATCATCATCATGAAAGAATCCGTGTGTTGCCTAATCACATCGATCAGTAGAAGCAAGAGGCCCATGAAAAATTGATGACCAAGTTCCGGCCTATTTTATGTATAAGAGAAGCCAGAGGAAGATCATGGGCACAAACCTAGAAAAGGCAAACAATTCATCATCACCTTGTATGCGTAAGGCTATCAACTTGTAGTTTGTCTGGGAAACCGAGAGTAGGTTATTGCATAAGCAATCGTGGAAACAAGATCGTGGAGGCAGGTGGATGGAGAAGCACTCCGTCATCATCAGATTTGTTAGCACAGGCCCTGTATGAGCACAGGCCCTGTATGAGCAACGCATGCATATTTTGGGTATCCAAGAGAAAATACATAACCGGCTGAGCTGACTCGAGAAAGTTGCTTGCAAGTGAATTCTACTCTCATGAACTGTGGAAAGCTCTTTTAAGATTGTGCATAGCTCGACTGAAGTGCTAGCTGGCCGTAGTTGAAAATCACGGTGACTATTTGTGTATGAAATCGTACTTGGATACAAAGGTTTATCTTATCAGTTGAGGTGACCACAAGTGGAGGATTTGGAAGATCCAAAGTGACGATTAGGGATGATACTAGAAGCCCATGAAGAAGCTCGTGGCTGTAGCAGTCTGTCTCTATGTTTTTGAAGGGACACAAAAAGATTCAAGGCAAGTCTAGAATAGAGAGAAATATGAGTAAAGAAGCTATCCATTGATTGGCTTGAAGGCAAGTTGGAGTGAGGAGGGAGGTCTATGGAATGAACCCTCTTATGCTTGGTGGCTTTCAAGTGGCAAATTGCAAGACTCATGGAAGCATGTTGAGCTGGCTCTTTGGCAGTATTGATAAGAAGGGAGGTTTCATGCGGTTGTCTCAAGAGGAAAAGGCTGCTAGGTGGGTTAAGAAGTAGTGCAATTAAAAGCAAGGTCCAAGGTTCCATCCAAGCTTCAAGGCATCCAGTCGGTCTTTGGCAACCAAGGTTCTATCTGATCCTACAGGGGGTTCTGTCTACGAGTTCATGGTTGTTTGGAGGTTGTGATCTCTATACATTTTAAGTGATCTTTGTATTTTCTAGAGTTATTGGTGGCTATCAGTATATGGTATTTCTCAGTGTTTTCCCAGTTCATGGTGTTTTGAGTTCATCTTGGGATTGTGTTTCCTCTCGGTGTGTTTGCAAACGTGACAGTTCATCTAGCTATAAAGGCATTTCAGTGTAGCTCTACCAGTCTCATCACTGTCTATCTAAGGTGGGAGAAGGAGAAAAGATGATCCAATGGTGCAAGTTGTAATACTATTTAGGCAAGAATGGGAGCAAGCACACAACGCCTTACATAGTTTTGGTATGTCCTTGACCCCATAATGGTGGAACATGAAGCATGAAATTATCCATGTGGTCCTAAATGACTTGACTTCCCATAAGGTGGTGTATGCTTATCCATATAATCATGATTGTGCAAGGCATTGCAATTAGGCATCCAAGTATTGATGTAAGGAGAGTTCATTAGCATCAAGTAATGTTCAAGAATTGATAGAAAGCACATACACTACTTAGAAATGGTGGATGTTGAGAGGTGCTAGTTGTGAGCTTTTGTATGCCATTGTTATCAGGGTCTTGCTCAAACATGCTCCAACTTGGGATTGGAAACAAACATGTGTCACTACAAGTACATCCATAGTAATTTGAGAAATAGGCTCTTAGAGGGTCATGCTATGAATCTTGTTTATATTTATGCTAATCCAAAATATTCTAGAAATGTTGGGGGTTTGGGATATGAGGAGCAATTTCCAAAGAGGGTATATGTTGTCCTACCTGATTCCACCCAATCTAAAGGATTCCCTTCACTCCAAGCCTTGTATGCCTAGGAGGAGGAGGAGTAGAAGGAGGAGGAGGAGTAGAAGGAGGAGAAGGAGGAGGCAGAGGAGGAGACATTTGATGAGGATGATGACAAGTATGAAGGTAATGCTAGGGATGAAGATGAAAATGGAGGAGGAGGATGCTAATGAGACATTTGTTAGGAACAATGACAAGGATGAATAGAATAGTTGGGGTGAGGATGGAGATGGTATTTACCTTCCAAATCTATACAAGGAAGAAAATATCAATGATGATACTGATGATGGTAGGGATGTCCATGGTGATGCTTGAAACTTATCTGATGGTACTTATGGTGATGCTATTCACTAGGAGCCAATGATACTGACGACTCAAGTGCTTTCTACTCTAGCCATGGTTTTTTATTCCTTTTAGTGGTATGTGTGCACAATTATAGCTATTTGATATCGTTAATTATAGTGACGACATTGTCTCTTTCTTTCAAGAACTATTGATTATGATTGGCATTGCAAATATAAAAGAGAATCACTAATGTATAGGATGACTTGCTTAAGAGATTGAGAATCTAGAAATCCTTTCATGAAATAAAAATTTGGTGCACTCTATCATTTCTTGGATGAGACAACGAATCACCTCTTGAGTTACTAGAGAGCTCCTAATCTCTAACAATTTGATTTATTAGAGCAATATTCTAGCACAAGATCTCGGCCCTAAGGAAAACACATAGCTAAGGAGCACCACCTCACATATTTAAGAATTGAATTTTTTCTTACCAAATATAGATTCATAAGGATCAAGAAGAATCATCTACTTACCCTAAGGGTTGTGATATATCCTTTTGTTGCCTCAAATTTGGAACATAGGGTCCAAATTTGAGGTAGAAAATGGATGCATTACAACTCTTACATTGAGGTATTCATGGTTTGTGAAATAGAATAAGTTGTGACTTTGGAATTTAAATAATGGTCTAATGCTTGTTCATATTAAGGTTATAATATTAATTTGATGCTGGTGTAACATTTTTAATCAAACCTCGGTTAGTAGTTGATTGTTCTAATAAGTATAGCAAGAAAAAATGGTTGGAATGTTTATTAAATGTTGTAATTTTTATAATGTATTTTAATGTTCTTATTGCTAAGTTGCAATGCTTCTTGATTCATGTTTTATCAACCAAACATATATATGCTATAGTAGTGATCAATACACAACAAAGACATAAATAAGATCTTTTCATAATTTATACTTGGCAAAAAAGCTCTATAGGTACCATATGCTATACAGCACATGCTACATAATCCATTCTACATAATGTCTTTTAATGTTCTTGTTGTGTTAAGTACTATATATGCTACAATAGTGATCAATACATAGCAAAGACATAAATAGGATCTTTTCATAATTCATACTTGGCAAAAAAACTCTATAGGTACAATATGCTATACAACACATGCTACAAAATGTCTTTTAATGTTCTTATTGCTAAGTTGCAATTCTTCTTGATTCATGTCTCATGAACCAAACATATATATGCTATAGTAGTAATCAATACATAGGAAAGACATAAATAAGATCTTTTCATAATGCATGCTTGGCAAAAAACTCTATAGGTACAATATGCTATACAGCACATGCTACATAATCCATGTCGTAATAGAGCTATTGCAATCATATTTTTCAAAGGTTCTATTTGATTTCTCTCAATAGAAAAGACATGGCAATAAAAAATGGATGTTATACATTCTTGGAGTTTATACTATACATGTCATAAGCTCATGGGTGGTGTAGATTCTCCAAATATTAAAGTTGACAGTAAAAATGCTCTAGTTCCAACACCACCTTGACAAAAAAAATCTAGATCAAATATGGTATGTAAGCATGCAGCATTTTGACAATGATTGCAAAAAGCATCTCAAGTGACTAGATTACTATGCTAGGAAAATGGTCATGAGCTATGCAACTTTATCCCTTAATTAACTCAAGAGGTTAAGACCTCTTAGGTGATTAGTTCTAAAATAGATTGACAAGTGTCAATTACAAAATATTTTGGTTCAATACTAACACATGAAGGTCAAGGAGGCTTAACTATTGGCCATTTGCTCTTATGTAATCTCTACAAAAGCAAATCCATTGAGCCATTGGGTAGCTCTGAATTTAAAATTGATTACTTTAAAATAAAAGTTATGTGCCCCAACAATTTCTATTGAAAGTAGAGTATGTAGGAAAATTGGCCCTTGCATAATGAGGGTCTTTTAGTAAAAGGAGGTTTTAACATTGTTGAAAAAAAAGATGAAAAATGAATGCATTCGGCTACTATCATGATAGGAGATAATTATGCTTTCTGGGACTCAATCAAAGACTTAAATGCATTGGACTAAACTTGAGTTTCAATTTATCAAACTAGTAGACTAAAGATGCCTACACAAAAATCTATATTCTTGAGTATATTTCAAGGTCAATCTTTGATGGTCATTTCATAAGCCTTCCCTAATCAACCTTGACTTTGGGATGGGCAAGAAAGGCCCATCTTTTGGCTTAAGGAAGATCCATATATTTTTTATTTTCTATCAATAAGGTACAAAATTTTTGAGGTGTAGATATTCAAACCAAAAGATGTTAATGGACCAAGAGAGGATAAGGGCTTTGCAAGACAAAAATTTCTTAGAGAGTGGTGGATGGGAAAGATTGATAATTGATTAAATAATGGCTTTGGATCATTGGGACAAAGAATAAATTTGAGGAATTTACTTGAATCGGATGATGAAAAAAGAAAAGCCAAAATATCCTCCTATTAGTTTAGCCTTCAGGCAAGAATTGGAATCTCCATTGATTTTAAAGGAAATTAGAGTAGGCCATTAGTGCCATTGGTGATGGGAAGGCCCCAGCATAGATAGCTTGGGATGTGAAATTTACAAATCTTCTTGGATTTTGCAAGGCCTAAATCATTGGAAGAAGGAGGGCTAGCTCAAATTGAGGTGGGAGAGAGGGATAGAGGATGACTTGATGGGATTGCCCATATTCTCCCTCCCCCTAGCCCCTTTAGACACACATGTATAAGCACTTTGAGCCAGATTTTCTTGACTGAACTGTACCCTTCTATAAAAAAGACAATGTGGATGTGACAATTCCATTTCTTAGAGGAACAGGTTGTTCACTATGACTACCATTTCCCCCTATTGCATGGAAAAATAAAATATGTGATACTACTAATTTTCCTCTGCTTCACACAAGGAACTCTTTGATAACAAAAGCTTCAGCTTCATGGATCCAATAGACAACCAACTAACAAACCTACCATCAGACAATATTCCTCTATAAAAGAGTGATCTCCCTCTGCCTCCTGGACCTCTTACATGAGCACACTTCAAGGGAACTCAAGGAATCTCACTCTGCCTTCTAGACCTCTTACTTAAGCATGCTTTAAGTGCATAAGGTAAGATTTTTTTCCATTCCTCAAAACACAAAGTGATGTTGGCTTTGCCAATGCCCAAAAGGTGGGTGCCTCCCCACTAGAAGCTCTTGATGGAGAAGCCAATAGTTCCAAAAATTCAACAATTATTTTAACATGGGATTTTAATCAATGTAAGGTGTCATGACAATAGAGAGGGGAGATCCAATATGGATCGATGAAGTGGAAGAGGATAATGAAGAAAGAAAAGGATGGAAAAGGATATCAATTGATGCAAGGGAAATTTTCATATGGGAAGGTAGCTTCACACATTGTGTGGATGCTTTGGGCTACAAATATGTAATGGTACAATGAATTATGAAACATGAGAGGATACACATGCAAGACAACTAAAGGGCAATGCACATGATTGAATATATGAATATTGAGGAGGAGTCTTTTACATCTAACCATATTTCAATATCCATTGGCATGATGGGCATAAGTAATGCTTTGAAAAAACAAAAAATCATCACACATCCTAGGTTAAGAATGGACTACAAATTATGAAAGTGAGATAGAGGTAGCAATTTCACAAGGACAAATTCTACATGCCATGAAATGAGCAAATATATATGTTGCTATTTACAACACAAAATGTTTCACTCAAAGCAAGGGGAGAAGTGTGGGGATGCCATGAAATCACCGGTATGACTAGGATTGTAAGGATGCAAATAGAGCCTAGAAAATAACAAATACAACAGAGAAGGAAGACAAAGCTCCAACATATAAACAAGTGGTAAGGAACAAAAAAATAATATTTCTTAGGAGTAAGCAGATTGAGAGCTATGAGGAGTTGAAACAAAATCCCATAAAGTTTTTTTAGAAAATTCATGGCAACAAACCCCAAGAGAGGAAGGCACAATGGGAAGACATGATAAGGTTTGTCAAAAGCATTTACAAAGAGAGAAGAGGAAAAAATATTATCCACAACTATATTATCAAGGCAATGAGTGGAATCATAACAGAGGAAGACATAGAAAAAGTCTTGAAAAAGCTAGCTAATGGGAAAGCTCTAGACACTGAATGGCTAGTAGAAAAATGATGACATGGGGAGGCAAGGAGGCAAAGAAAATGCTTATTCAACTTATGAATATGGCTCTAAAGAAAGGGTTCAAATAAAATTGGCAACTTAGGAGGATTGTATCCATCCATGGGGGAAGATAGCAAGATGTCAAAGAATTATTAAGTAGCCTAATTGGCAAAGCTATATGACACTACCCTCGAGCAAATAATTAGCAATTGGTGGAGGAACAAGGAATGAGGGCACCAACCCAATCAAGATTTATCCCAAGCACTCAATGGTTCCTCATTTGGTTGCCACACAGGCTACAACCAAAGGAGCCAAACATAAGAAAGAGGTTGTAACTGTTGATAGTGATGCAAAAAATACTACAAAACTATGGCAAATATTGGGGACAAAACAGTAGGTTTACAAACAAGAAATTGAATCAATGTGCATCTCAATATTTAAAAGGCATCTAATCTAAAAAATTAGAACTAGTTCACACGATCTCAAGGTGGAGAGGGGTAGGTGGGCAAGACCTAGGATCGCAACCTATGAGCAGAGGTAAAGGTGATGAGCTATTTGTACACAATGAGCGTGCATGTGTGGAGGATGGGTCGGTGACTATGAAGCAAGTGATGGGTCAAGTAGAGGCAAGCTTATCTCGCAGTTTAGTCAAGGGTACATGTTGATGTTAGAAAGATATCAATTTACATAGAGCTATGGAGTCTATCGTGGTTCAATTAAAGGTATAACATGTAGCGTGACTCTCAATAATGATGTGGTAGAGTGTAAGGTAGCAAAGGTGTGAGTTATTTTAAAGCTAAGATCTTGTTCATTATTTTATCAAAGATTTTATTTTCTTCCACATGGAAATTAGACACATGTCCCACGCATTAAGCCTCTTGTATTTCTTTTGGACTATGAATGGGAACAACATTCTAAGTTGTAGGGTTCAATTATTGTGGTTTTTCTCTGAATGCTTCCAAAACTTATATCTTGAGATCGAAAGATGTGAAATGCAAATAAATTATAGATTGAAAAGCTATCTTTCTTGATTGAGAAACGGTCTTATGTTTGATGGATGTGATGTCATTTGGGAGTTAATCATGGTTTCATGATGAGAATGCTAGGAATAGCATTGAAGATGCCCATGGATGGCCTAGAGCATGAATTTCAAGGTGAAATCCTACACTAAGGTGTTGATGGTACATGTTTTGGACGTTCTATTTGATGCACATTTCCCACATTTGTGCTTGTGTCTTAGGCAATTATGCACTAGTGTACTCCAAACATGATGGCATAGGTTTTGTTTTGGCACTATAGGGGTGTCCTTTGGTCATGCTAGATTGGTTTTCAAATGCCACCTTTTTGCCATGGTACGGCCTTTTATATTGATGATGTTTTTTTGGAAAGAAAGTATAGAGCTCTTTCACTATGGCATGGTGGGCCTTTTGAATATGTTTTGAAATACAATTTTCACTCGATGACATGCCTAATATGTTATATTCAAACATGTAAGATACATCTCATGTGAGAAATAAATAAGAAAACTCACAGATAATAGTGACATTGATTACATGGAAGCTATCGCTACAACAAGATTTTCTAGCCATAGCAAACCAAGGCCATCGATGAAAGAGAGCTATATGATGAAATAAAATTGCAACAGAATACATCCACCATCTGGACATGTGTATTGTTTGGAATTTAGTGATAATTTTTTGGAATTCTCTCTAAAATGTGTATGTTTTGTTTAAAATCCAGTGATAATGTCTTGGAACTTCTCCCTAAGTTGTATCGTCCTTGTATGTAAACTATGCATGAAGTTATAAGTTATAATTTTGTGGAACTTTTCTCTAAATTGTAAAGTATGCATGAAGCTATAAGGCACATTCTTGTTCTCTATCAAGATTCATATCTATATATTATAAAATATATATTGCTAATGAAGTGTCGCATAGAAACATTTGAAAGCAACAATAAATAATTAATCATTAAATAAATCAATAATTGGGAATGGTATTTGGATATTGCTCAAAATTATTTTAAATACATATTACATTTTACCTTGGTCATGTAAATTACTCCATGTTTAAATATAATACTTTGTCATGAACTATGGGTTTTTTAAAACCCTAATTTAAAAAAAAGAGGTTCAACATGATAAGAGTCATTTAATGTACCTTACCATTGCAATTGTAAAGTAATTAAAGGTACCATGAGCATGATTTGAAATAAGAAGTCTAGTCATAGATTCGTATTGAAAATATCATATTTCTTACAATCTACCTCTTAAACACATGGTCTTGAAGATCCATGACTTCATGATTTGTGTGTTGTGGCTACACAACTGAATATTTTGTGATAAGATGTTTATTAATAAATTTGTATGGCAACTTAATGACTTGGTGATTCAATTCCCTTTACATATCGATGGCAACTATATATGGACCTGGCAAAAGTAAACTTTTGATGCTAAATATCCAATCCTTTTCTAATTTTAATGCTTTGGGTTTTGGTTCACACATTTAAAATTTTAGATTGACACATCATGTTCTTTGTTTATAAACCAACACAAAATTTTCAAAAGAAATTGCCATCTTCTGCAATACCCTATGTTTTCTGTAAAAGACTTTGATAAAGAAAGAAGTACACAAAAGTAAACTTTTGATGCTAAATATCCAATCCTTTTCTAATTTTAATGCTTTGGGTTTTGGTTCACACATTTAAAATTTTAGATTGACACATCATGTTCTTTGTTTATAAACCAACACAAAATTTTCAAAAGAAATTACCATCTTCTGCAATACCCTATGTTTTCTGTAAAAGACTTTGATAAAGAAAGAAGTACACAAAAGTAAACTTTTGATGCTAAATATCCAATCCTTTTCTAATTTTAATTCTTTAGGCTTTGGTTCACACATTTAAAATTTTAGATTGACACATCATGTTCTTTGTTGATAAACCAACACAAAATTTTCAAAAGAAATTGCCATCTTCTGCAATACCCTATGTTTTCTGTAAAAGACTTTGATAAAGAAAGAAGTACACAAAAGTAAACTTTTGATGCTAAATATCCAATCCTTTTCTAATTTTAATGCTTTGGGTTTTGGTTCACACATTTAAAATTTTAGATTGACACATCATGTTCTTTGTTTATAAACCAACACAAAATTTTCAAAAGAAATTTCCATCTTCTACAATACAATATGTTTTCTGTAAAAGACTTTGATAAAGAAAGAAGCACACAAAAAATGGAAGAATACAAGAATGGAAGATATGTAAATTGCCAAACATAACAGAAAGACAAACTTACGGAACAATCATGGTATATATGAATTGAAATTGTAACAAGATTCAAAAGAATTAAATTGGCAAAAGATATAAATCCAAATAGAGTTATAAAAGAGCTACATTATTACCTTATAGGTTTTTCAATGAGAATTATGCATTTGGATTTATTGTATCAAACAATCAAATTTAAGTCTATACTAAAGCATCTTTTGCTGTTGCAACTATTATTTTGCAATTAAACATTCAATGCTTTTAAATAATCTGATAGATATTGACCTTCACTTAGAATCTAGATTTCTTGATTTTGAATTAGACTTTCCTACACTACACATTCCTTGTGCTCGTTACCTTGCATGTGCACATATATAGCTCTATCACCATTTGTTTAGTCTTGCAAGCTAAAACCCAAATTTTCTTACATTTCTAATAAACCCATGTATGCTACATAAAGACTCCCCATGCCTTTCCTAGTAGTCTTTGTTGATCCACGGGCTAAAATAGGCATCTTCTATAACAATTAAAAATTTACGTTTGCTAAGTTGAATAACTAGTAATGTATAAATGAAAATACTTTATTCAAACATTTTCATAAATGATAGAAAATCAAAAAGCTTCTCAATAATTACATGTGTGAATCATGACGTGTCATATCAAACACATATAACGATACACCAAAAAGACATATAAAAAACATAAATTCATATATTTGTAAGTTTCAAGGTGATCATTCCAATTTTCACAATGTTCACCAAAACAACCACACACTTTTTCATATCATTCTCAATTCTCAAATACATATGATGTACATCCTTGTATAACTTATAGTGTGCGTGACAAAACCACAAATTCTATGTGCTTGTTTGTTTTTTTAACTGTTTAAAGAAATTGATAAATAAGGTTTCACCTTTACATTCAAATTCTTTTTGAATTATCTTATTTATTGAGCACAAAAATTTGTCGAAACACTCTCACTAAACTAAACATTTGCAAAGCAAAGACTCTTTGCTTGTATACAACCTCTAGATCAGGAACTTTCCTTCCACTATGAAATTCTCAGTGCTAGGTCAAGCCATGTTATAGCTACTATGATAACAATCATAGGTTATTCTATAATTTTTTCCTTTCTATGGATTAACTTAACTTTTTTTTTAAATGTGGAAATTCACAAAGGGACTTCAATCACCCACAATAGCATTGTCTCTGAGAGGTAGTGCTAATAAACATAGATTGATTGTATGACTCTTTGCATTTCTATGTTTGCAACTAGTCAAACCATCCAAAATTATGTACCACATGAAAAGGTTTAATTAATTAACACGGTAATTGCTCCAAGCTTGCTCATAGTAATTGGAATCACAATAGTGAATGTTGCAAATCAACATGAACATGGATCGAAACTTGGATTTATATTTTTCTTATCATAATTAGACATCATCACACCAATTGCTCAAGAAGGTTAATTTTTTGCAATCTTTAGAACATGTAAACCTTGTTTTTTTGAAATGTCACCAAAACAAAAAGAACCTAATCAAAAAGTTGTAAACTTTTATTCTATCCATGTCTCGTCCATCATCTCATGTAACATGCATCGTTATCAAAAGTATCAATGTTTCCATAAATTCAAATCATTATATCATATCTTAGATAACAATTCTAACTTCAACATTCACTAATACTCTTATATTAGGTGTTAAATCTGAGAATGCTAATGTACCTTTGCAACCAAAAAGCTATTGTTTGTTTTTGAAACTAGTTTGAAGTACAAACTTAAAATGCAAACCCTTTAAATATACAAAGTCCACAGTTTGGTTCTTCCAACTTTGTTGTTTTTTAATTAATACATCCATGAAAAACAACGTTTGAAACACAAACTTAAACTACCTAAATATATTGGATACATGAATCACAAAGACATGTGATCTAATGATGTTAACCACTCAACATATGTAGATTTTATTCTCTAGTACAAATTCAAATCTAGACTAGGGTACACATGAGTGCGTGCACGCCCTACCTCCTAGTATAGTGGTAAAGTAAGCACTTTTGGATGCAAAAGAGAAAGCAAACTAATTTTTAAAGGGCATTGTGCTATTGAAAGAGGCAATTTATATCGGATGATCTTCATAAATGGCAATTTAAAACACATAATTAAGTTCATTTGTTCAAAATTACACTTGAAAATTCACAAAAGGAGTTTCAATTCTCCCATATAACACTTTCTTTAAAGAGGTAGTGTTCATAACAATAACACTTATTGTGGGGGTTAAAGGTCACTGTGCCTTTACCCCGGTTATGTACAATACTCAAACACATATATAGTGGTTCTGCACCCACCAAAACTTGTGTGGCTCTCTATTTCTCTCTCTCCCTTTTCTATTCTTGCTTCCGTTGAGAGCACTCTCAACTGGTATCAGAGCCTGGGTGATCTAGCTAAGCATGCGTGAATGCTTGAAGCTCAGCAGCTCTGTGGGAGGAAGGAGTACCTCTGTGGGAAGCTTTATGGGTGACTTTACTTGCATCCGAGTGTTCAGAGACCTTGGAGGAACCTTTGGAAAAGTCACTTTGGTTTTGCGAAGTGGTTTAGAGATCTTGTTAAGTGTTTTCAACGAAAAAGTCGTTTTTTGAGCTTTTCCCTATTCCGTTCGATGACAGAGACTCTGTATTGACTTGTAGAGGCAACTATTGCTTGCTTTTGGTGTCCACTTCACTTCAAGAGCTTGGAAACATCTTCATTCTTGAATATGGGATCATTTCATTGGATTTCTGACTCACTGTGTCAGTTTCTGCGTTTTTTTGCCCAGGTGTTGGAACTCAAGTTTGGAGCAACCATTTGTAGATCTGTCAGTTCCAGTGGACTTAGGAGATCCTAAAACTTCTATGTTACTCATCATTCGCACTCCCGTGGAATTTACAAATAGCTATGTTTCCAAAAACGCTTTTCAATCCGTGTATTGGACCTAGTGATTGAGACCACGGTTTCCAAAACCGTCTATCCCATTGCATTCCGAAAGCCCAAAAACCCCTACCTATCAGTTCTTACGCGATTCGGTGGAGGACTTTCAGAGTTATAGATCTCTGTGTATTCGATTTCGTCTCTCTATTATGCATTTTTCATTCTAAGGTTTTGAAACCTTAGATTTATGCCACATGGCAGTGGATAAGTGTTGACTCCCATTTCTCACTATCGGTTGGGATTTTGGAGTTTCGGCAGTGTGCGCTCATTCGTGGTGTGCATTGGGTTGCAGTGGATGATTTATAGGCCATTTGGATGCATTGCGGTCCTTATTGGATGTGCTGATAGGCCCAAATTGCCTTGTGGGATGCTATTTTTATGGACGCTTTGCGCATGGATGCTATTTTATGCTGAGGGATAGCTTTGACACATTGTAGGTGATGCACTGATAGTACTATGCTCTCTTGGATGAGATATTATTAATGCATATGCCAATGGACGGTGTTTATGCTTGAGTCATTTGGCACTTATTGGCATTTTGGATTGCCATTGCAGTTGGCATTTTCTTTTAGGCCAGATTTGCTCATATGGATGCATAGTATATGCACATGAGTCAAATGCTTTGAGACATGATTTTTGGTAATATTTCACTCTATTGTGGCATACACATTTGGGTGCATTTGGTATTTGGTGTGATTCTCTCTTACAGGCACTAGCATTTGGGATTTCGCTTCATTTGCATCATAGCATCCTCTTCCATGTCTGAAAAGGAGTTTTTCAACATTAAAAAGTTTGATGGGACAAACTTTTCTTTATGGAAAGACAAATAAGGGATGTGCTTATTGAAAAGAAGCAGATTAAACCCTTGGTAGGGATTAAAGCTAAGCCTACAAATATGTCTGAGGATGATTGGAATGAGTTGGATGCATTAGCAAAAACTACTATTAGACTTCATCTTGCAGAGTCAGTTTATTTCACACTAGTAAATGAGCAGACTACGGAAGATTTGTGGAAGAAACTGTGTGCCACTTATGAAAAGGAAACTGTCTCTAATAAAGTTTACCTCATGAAGAGGTTGTTTGAGCTGCAGATGAAGGAAGGGGTCTCCATTGCTTCTCACTTGAATGATTTCAATATTATTTTCAACCAGCTTCAGGCTCAGAAGATGAATTTTGATGCGGAGACTAAGGCAATATTTCTCTTATGTTCATTGCCATCCTCATGGGATACCTTCCGTACAGTTGTCAGTAACTCTGCACCTGGTGGAGTACTGAAATTTGATGATGTTGTGGGTAGCTTGTTGGCCGAGGAGATTAGACAGAAGTCTATGGATGGCAACAAGCAGGATGCAGCCTTAAATGTGCAAAGGGGCAGATC
The DNA here is from genome assembly GCF_047967505.1 of Dipteris shenzhenensis. Classification (NCBI taxonomy): domain Eukaryota; kingdom Viridiplantae; phylum Streptophyta; class Polypodiopsida; order Gleicheniales; family Dipteridaceae; genus Dipteris; species Dipteris shenzhenensis. The sequence continues at coordinate 37,970,589 of NC_141625.1, forward strand.
ACAATTCAGGGGGAAGTCCCAAGAAAGAGGGAAGTCTCGTAGCAAATCCAGGGCACGAAACATTGAGTGTTACCAATGTGGCAAGAAGGGCCATATGAAAAAGGATTGATACAAGCTGAAAAGAGAGCAAATGGATAAGAAAAAGAATGCAAATTGGGGTGCAAATCAAAAGGAAGAGAGTCCAAGGGAGGACAAAGGAAAAGTGAAGATCGAGGAGATCAATGCAGTCACACATGATAGTGACAATGACGTTCTCTTCATGTCTAGTTTATCTGCAGAGTTGCTTACCACTTCAGATGATGCATATTCCTAGGATTGGATTTTGGATTCTAGTGCTTCATTCCATGTTACTCCCCATAGGGAATGGTTCTCCACTTATGACAGTCAAAAGACAGGTTGTGTGCATCTTGGAAATGACTATGCATGTGACATAGTGGGAGTAGGTGACATAAAGTTTTCTTTTGCAAATGGGTCTGCATTTATTTTGAAACATGTGAGACATGTGCCTAAGTTGACCAAGAGTCTTATTTCAGTGGGTCAGCTAGATGATGCTGGTTTTCACACCACTTTTGGCTTTCAGAGTTGGAAAATTCAGAAGGGCTCTATGCTTTTGGCCAGGGGTGCCAAGTGTGGGACTTTGTATCCCTTACATGTATCAGGGGTATCTGATCATGCAGTTGCAATAACCGAGCAGCCAAGTACTTCTTTGTGGCATTGCAGGTTGGGGCACATGAGCCAGAATGGAATGAAACTCTTATGCCATTTGGGTTATGTACCGCATTTGAGTTTCTCTGATTTTGAATTTTGTGAGCACTGTCTCTATGGGAAGCAGACTAAATCAACCCATAAAAGAAGGGGAAAGAAAGAGTTTGAAAAGCTTGATTTGGTGCATTCAGATGTATGTGGTCCCATGCCTACACGATCATTAGGCGGGGGCTAGATACTATGTGACATTCATTGATGATGTAACTAGGAAAGTGTGGGCTTATCCTATAGCTCGGAAGAGTGATGTGTTCCAGGTATTTCAAAAATGGCTGGCCTTTCAGTCAGGTAGAATGCTTAAATGCCTACAGAATGACAATGGTGGAGAGTATCTTTCTCATGACTTTCAGCATTTCTGTGATACACGTGGGATTGAGGGAGCTCACATCCCCTCGTACTCCAGAGCAAAATCTAGTTGCAGAAAAGATGAACCGTACCATTCAAGAAAGGTTGCAATGCATGCTTTTCAATGCAAGTCTTTCTGGTGGTTTTTGGGCTGAGGCAATGAAGACTTTAGTGCATGTGATCAATAGATCACCTAGTAAGAGTTTGGATGGTGGTATTCCTGAAGAGGCATGGAGTGGCAAGAAGCCCTCTTACTCTCATTTACATATATTTGGGTGTGAGGCATATGCACATGTGCCAAAAGAGCTTCAAAAGAAGCTAGATCCTAAGTATAGGAAATGCATCTTTCTGGGTTATGGTGAAAGTGGAGAGATGGGCTATCATCTCTAGGATCCAGAAGCAAAGAAGATCATACGCAGCCATGATGTAGTCTTCAATGAGAAGAAGATGCATAAGGCACCCATGAGGGATGTGGAAATGAGGAGAATCACTTTCCAGGATGTGAATCCACCTGCATATGTTGATAGACAGCAAGTTGTCCATGCACCAAATGTGCAAGAAATGGTACCACAAAGTACTTCCACAGGTATACAATCAAGGGTAGATGATGGATCATCTATTGGTGGAAATGATGAGCCAAATCTGGCTGATATGGAGGTGGGATAGCAAGCTGAAATGCCCTTGAGAAGATCATCTAGAGTGTCTAGACTGCCTGATAGGTTTGTTCTAGGGGTAGACTATGTGATGCTTACTGATTGCGGGGAGCCTTCTTACTACAGAGAGGCTATGATGCGCGAGGATCAACACAAGTGGGAGTATGCTATGCAATTAGAGATGAGTTCACTTATGAAGAATAAGACTTGGGACTTGGTTTCTTTACCACATGGAAAGAAAGCATTGCCATGTAATTGGGTCTACAAAATGAAGGTCACAGGTGATGACATGCCTAGGTACAAGGCCCGTTTGGTCGCTAAAGGGTTCAAGTAAGAGAAGGGTGTGGACTTTGATGAGATATTCTCTCCGGTTGTGAAGATGACCACACTTAGATGCATGCTTAGACTAGTGGCATTAGAGGATATGGAGCTTATGCAGATGGATGTCAAGACAGCTTTCTTGCATGGAGATTTGCATGAGGAAATTTACATGGTGCAGCCAGAAGGCTTTGATGAAAAGGGCAAAGAGCATTTAGTTTGCAAGTTGAAGAAGAGGCTCTATGGTCTTAAGCAAGCGCCTAGAGAATGGTATCAGAAGTTTGATGCTTTCATTCGGTCCCAGGGTTTTAGAAGGAGTGAAATTGATCACTGCCTCTACACTAAAAGGGCTAAGGATAATAGCCTGATAATCTTGGCACTATATGTGGATGATATGCTATTGGCTAGCAAAAATACTTATGAGCTAGATGCATTAAAGGCCAAGTTGCATAAGGCCTTTGATATGAAGGATTTGGGATTTGCAGGTCATATTCTTGGTATACACATCACGCGTGATCGGAGTAGGAAATTTTGGCTTTCACAAAAAGAGTATGTTACAAAAGTATTGTAGCGTTTCAATATGGAGAGGGGGAAGGCAGTGAGTACTCCATTGCCTCCATATGTGAAACTGAGTCATACAGATAGTCCCAAATCAGATGAGGAAAGGGCCATGATGGCCAAGGTTCCTTATGCATCAGCAGTTGGGAGTCTTATGTATGCTATGATAGCTACTAGACCAGACATTGCATTTGCAGTGGGAGTTGTTAGTCGATATATGGCTAATCTAGGAAAGAGGCATTGGGAAGCAGTTAAGTGCATCATGAGGTACATGAAGGGTATTAAGAAGATGTGCATTTGCTTTGGTAGAGGAGACATGCGTGTACTTGGGTACATAGATTCAGACTATGCAAGGCATGTGGATAGTAGGAGATCCACTTTTGGTTATGTGTTCACCTTTGCAGGTGGTGCAGTGTTGTGGATCTCTCGCACACAGAAGTGCATTGCTTTGTCTACCATAGAGGCTGAGTATGTTGTAGCCACAGAGGGTTGCAAGGAGGCTATATGGCTTGATCAGCTAGTGGGAGATTTGGGGATTGATACAGGTGTACCGACATTGCATAGTGATTCCATGAGTGCTATTCAGCTAGCATGGAATCCGGTCTTTCATGCAAAGACCAAACACATTGAGGTCAGGTACCATTTCATCAGGGAGGTACTTGAGGACAAGCGCATAGAGCTTGTCAAGGTTCATACAGATGATAACCCTGCAGATATGCTGACGAAGAGTCTACCTAGTTAGCGGTTTGAGTATTGTCGTGTATTGATGGGCATTGGATAGTATGCTCACTGGTTGTTCTCCCTTAAAGGCACATTGTCCTTTAAGTGGGAGGTTGTGGGGGTTAAAGGTCACTGTGCCTTTACCCCGGTTATGTACAATACTCAAACACATATATAAATGAATGAAAAAGAAGATTAGGGTGGTTCTGCACCCACCAAAACTTGTGTGGCTCTCTGTTTCTCTCTCTCCCTCTTTTGTTCTTGCTTCCATTAAGAGCAGTCTCACTTATATTGTCATGACATCAATAAAAGCTAGGGGGGAGAGAGGGAGGGGGAAAGCGAGAGGTATTTGGCCTGCCCCTAGATGGGGTAGGTCTTATTGGAGGTTCAATCCTATAAGAAGTAAAATTTTGAATTTTTGTTTGTGAAAATTTTAAATTATTATGATCGCTCCAAGTTGCGCTTGTTGTTTCCTTCCCTTGAAATCCACCATCTGTCTCTCTCTTTGTCTCTACATATCCAATTAGTCTTTGTTTGAATAGCCTTATGAATGATTAAATATCATTCACATTGTTACGGTAGGTAGCCTAGAGGGAAGTTTGGTTTTAAAGACTTCTCATATAGCCACATGTCAAGATTGTAGACCTTGATCTTCATAAAGATCTAAAGGTGTGAAAAGTATGTTCTAAATTTGTCTCCCTAGTATTTCGCTTTTTATGAAGCTTAAAGATGTGTAGCAAGAACAAACCCACCATGCTCAATTTGGTAGATGAATGTTCCCCTTGAAGCTCTTTACAATGCATATGATCGAATTCTCAGAGAGAACTTCTTTCACAATCATGACCCTCAATTGAGCAAGGCACAAGGGGCAACAACCTTCCTCGAACGGGGATAACATATTTATGGTGTTCAAAGCTTACGGGTGACTAGCTAAGGTACATGTGTGGATGCAGAGCGTGATCTTAGAGCCTACAGACATGCATAGAGACATTTGCAGCATGGCAGATGAGAAGCGAGCAATGATCATCATTTCTCCCTTCAACTTCTACTAACAAGAAGATGGAATGATTGAGTATATCAATTCAGACTTCCGATAGTGAACCAGAAGGTGTTGTAGCATGCTTCCTGCTCTGTGGGGATATTGGTGGACAAAGGTCTGTGGGGTTTCCTGCAACTAGCATTGCTCACAAGGTCGTGGTGCTCTTCTACAGAGGTTCGGGTGATCGTGAGGCTCTAGCACTTGTTGCCTCACCAAGTATCCCAACTTGAAGCTCTGGGTGCTTTGATATTTACCTCGCAAAGAGGAAACCAATTTTGTAGTAACCCTTGGCACCAGCCACTGTAAAGATGTCGCCACCCTAGTCTTGAATGCTTGGATACATGACCCTCAATTTCGACAAACGCCTTCCTTGGGACCCATCTTGAGTCCCCACACGGATGGCAGCTTGGCAGTGGACATCTTGTAAATTCGAGATGCTTTTGCTTAGAGGTGGCCATCCAAGTTTACGAATGTAAACAAAGTCTAGATTGTTAGAGAAGAAGATTAAGATGGAATGCAATGCTGCAAAACAAGACAAACAAACAAAGCTAAAGATATAAAAAACTGGAAGGAAGACACGATGCGGCTCCATGAAATAAATTTTTGTAACAAACCTTGAAGTCAAGTAAGCATGCAAACATGACTTTCTTCGATTCGTTGAAGGTGCTTGGAAGCTATCTCAAACACAGCATTGGCTTCGTGACAAAATGAGAACCAATCGAGATTAGAGTTGTTGACCTGGCCCGACAACCTTGAGGGGAGCAATAAGAGAAGACGCATTGATTAAGACTACTATAAGAGAGAGTGTTTCACCCAATGTTCTAATAGATGCGCTCTTACCGTCATAGAGAAAGTTTCGTCTTGAATCCTCTTGATATACCAAAGATGTGCTATATAGATGCTTTCTTCAAAAAACCTTCACACCCTTTGTCCATTGATGATAGCGAGCTACTTTTACATGAAATCGTTCACGGAGGGATGGATTCTGGTGCACCAAAGTTTTTTTTATTGGGCAAAGAAATAGTTGATTATATTATATTCATATGATTTGTACAATGATGTCAAAAGTGGACAAAATATTCTCCTCTAGAGATGAATTTCTATGTTGCATACAAGAAAACCATTGGATAAGAGTGAGAAACAAAAGATCTAGTAGCCAAAGAGGGGAGGAGCCTAAGCTCAGATTCACTGTTCTGATCAATAAGAATTTATCAAGTGTTGCTCCGTTTGTTGAAGGATGTTTGTATCTTATATCCTGAGACCAGGATGCCTTCTTATCCAACCCAAAAAAGTAGGATCTGCTACAATTAACCTGATGACCAAGAAAAATACAGTCGATTTGGAAACAAAATTTGTTGTTGTTGTCCTGGTAACCACCAAGGCTACAACAATCTTGGTAGCAAAACTTACTGCAGTGGACCTGGGAGCAGAGGAATAGTGTAATAGAAAAATATATGTGCCAAAGAAGGCTCTCTAGTTAGTGGGTTCTGCTTTAACAGGGAACAGAGATGGAAGGAGCTATGCTTGCATGTCAACACCTGAATTGGAACACCTCCCTGCGTCCTGGATGTGTTCTTCAAGCTCTACTTGCAATTGTGATACCTGATCATTATAATTACGAAATTCTTGGTCCAATAAGAACTTGGCCTGGACCACGGCAAATAGTGACCAGTTAGTAGGAGAATAGCTTTCATACTAATTAAAAAAGATTTGATCAGCATGCATGACCTTTTCATTAAATTGAAAAGCATTTATGGAAATCCAAATAAACCATAATGCATGTGTCCTTATGTGTACCCATGTAGCATAAGGAAGTCTGAGTGCATCTCCCAAAAGAATAGACCTCCAGTTTATTGGTTCCCCTATTCTTAACTGCATAAATTTCTAGACCTTTCTTGCTTTAGGGCAAGCTATAAACAAATGAAAGATGTCCTCCTTGATACCCACACAGTGCTTGCATGTACCATCTCCCTGTGTCCTGGATGTGTTCTTCAAGCTCTGCCTACAATTGTGATACCTGATCATTATAGTTATGAAATTCTTGGTCCAACAAGAACTTGGCCTGGACCACGGCAAATAGTGACCAGTTAGTAGGAGAATAACTTTCATACCAATTAAAAAAGATTTGATCAGCATGCATGACCTTTTCATTAAATTGAAAAGCATTTCTAGAAATCCAAATAAACCATAATGCATGTGCCCTGATGTGTACCCATGTAGCGTAAGGAAGTTTGAGTGCATCTCCCAAAAGAATAGACCTCCAGTTTATTGGTTCCCCTATTCTTAACTGCACAAATTTCTAGACCTTTCTTGCTCCGGGGCAAGCTATAAACAAATGAAAGATGTCCTCCTTGATACCCACACAGTGCTTGCATGTACCATCTCCCTTACCAATTCTGAGGCTGCTACTTGACCTTTCCAAGAATGCTTGAATATGCACCTTTGGCTCCAAGGGTAGCCCTTACTTGGCTCCAAGCTGCTACTTGACCTTTCCAAAAACGCTTGCTTTAATTCTTGCATAGTGCAACAATCTCGAACTCTTTACACAATATAGCAACAAGCCGTGTCTCAAATGATGAGAACACAACAATTACTAGAACATACAGGGACTCTTCAAAGGCTAAGACGGTGCCAAGAGTGTAGTTAGTTGGATGAGGTACAGAAATTGCGTATGGAAGAGAAGTTGAAGGCTTCAGAATGGGGCAGAGGAAGGGGTCGGAGGGTGGTCGAATGCGGGTTATTATTTTGATGAGGAGCTACGTCTTGCCCTACTCCAATCACACTATCAACTTAGGGTGTCGAACATGCATATTAAGATGTGAAAAGTTTAGCCCTTCATCATGTTTTTTGGTACTCTGGACGGGTGAAGATCGGGAGAGTTGGCCCCAAACTACTTTCTAACCTTGATGTTCCAGTTTGTTTGCAGCAAAAGTTGGGATAAAGAAAGTATTAGCAGTTGCTCATGGTGATGTTACTGGCATTCGACTACGTTTATGACTATTGACATTCAGGTAATATGCCAGCATCTTATCCATTCACGAGACTTATTCTCAGCGCTAATATTCTCAGCCTTTATATTCTCAATGCCTATATTCTTAGCACCTAGAGAAGGGCCCGTTCCCTCGGATTATAACTCTTTGGGGAAGGAAGCGTATCGTCTCCCCGCCCATACTATGTGTGGTTATAATAATTATATATTATATAATATAATATA